>NC_138772.1:219326082-219656082 GCF_965119305.1 Pelophylax lessonae
TCCCCAATAAGTTTAAGCATCCAGTATGAGAAGCAATATGCAAAGAGTTTTTTTGAGTTATGCCTTTTGCACTGTCTGAATCATATCGGAACGTTTTGACTATAAGACCAACGGAACCTTTTTTAATGTTTTTTTTTTTTTGTGCCATATGATTCTTTTTTATGCTTGCATCTATCAACGTGTAATAAAACAGGAGGGCTTTGGTAAATGTAGTGACCATACATAAAAACTGTGTGGTATTACCAGCCCAAGAACTAAAGCAAAGAATACACAAAGTTATTTTGCATTTTAAGGAAAATAAACATATGTTATTTTACATATATATATATATATTTATTTTTTTTATTTATTTTTTTTAGTCACCCTCTCTTGCTCAACAGAGTTAAGGCTATTACATGCATGAACTGTGGACCTTCAAAGTGCAAAAAAAAAAAAAAGCATTCATATTTTCCACATTTTGTCATGTTACAACCAAAAACGTAAATATATTTTATTGGGATTTTACAGTATGTGATAGACCACCACAAAGTGGCACATAGTTGTGAAGTGGAAGAAAAATGATAAATGCTTTTCAAAATTTGTAGAACCAATACTTTGTAGAACCCCCTTTCCCTGCAATTACAGCTGCAAATCTTTTGGGGATGTCTCTACCAGCTTTGCACATTTAGAGAGTGGCATTTTTGCCCATTCTTCTTTGCAAAATAGCTCAACCTCTGTCAGATTGGATGGAGAGTGTTTGAACAGCAATTTTCAAACTTGCCACAGATTCTCAATTGGATTTAGGTCTGGACTTTAACTAGGCCATTCTAACATATGAATATGCTTTGATCTAAACCATTCCATTGTAGCTCTGGCTGTATATTTAGGGTTGTTGTCCAGTTGGAAAGTGAACCTCCGTCCCAGTTTGAAGTCTTTTGCAGACTCTAACAGGTTTTTTTCTACGATTGCCTTGTATTTGGCTCCATCCATCCCCCCTCAACTCTGACCAGTTTTCCTGTCCCTGCTAATGAAAACCATCCCCACAACACGTTGCTGCCACCACCATGATGTTTCACTTTGGGGATGGTGTGTTCAGGGTGATGTGCAGTGTTAGTTTTCCATCAGACACAGCATTTTGCTTTTAGAGCAAAAAGTTTAATTTTGGTCTCATCCCCCACTTTGGTCTCATCCCCCACTTGGCTTCTCACAAACTGCACCTCTTATGGCTTTCTTTCAACAATGGCTTTCTTCTTGTCACTCTTCCATAAAGGCCAGATTTGTGGAGTGCACGACTAATAGTTGTTCCGTGGATAGATTTTGCCACCTGAGCTTTGGATCTCTGCAGCCCCTCCAGAGTTACCATGGGCCTCTTGGCTGCTTCTCTGATTAATGCTGCCCTTGCCCAGCCTGTCAGTTTAGGTGGATGGCCATGTCTTGGTAGGTTTGCAGTTGTGCCATACTCTTTCCATCTTTGGATGATGGATTAAACAGTGCTCCGTGAGATTATCAAAGCTTGGGATATTTTATAATAATGTAACCCTGCTATAAACTTTTGCACAACTTAATTCCTGACCTGTCTGGTGTGTTCCTTGGCCTTCATGATGCTTTTTGCTCACTAAGGTTCTCTAACAAACCTGAGGGCTTCACAGAACAGCTGTGATTAAATACTAAGATTAAATTACACACAGGTGGACTCAATTTTCCAATTAGGTAACTTCTGAAGGCAGTTGGTTCCAATAGATTTTAGTTAGATATAGCAGAGTAAAGGGGCTGAATACACGTGCATGGCACACTTTTCAGATATTTATTCACAAAAAATTTGAAAAGCATGTATCATTTTCCTTCCACTTCACAATTTTATGACACTTTGTGGTGGTCTATCACATAAAATACATTTACGTTTTTGGTTGTAACCAAAATGTGGAAAATAATAAGGGGTATGAATACTTTTTTAAGGCACCGTATATATATACATACAGAGAGAGAGAGAGAGAGAGAGAAAGAGAGAAATAGAGAGAAAAATGAAGGGATTGTTCAACAAAATCCGTTTTAATGAGAATATAAAAAAGTTACATGGTAAAAGAAGTACTCATGGTTGACAGTATCGGGCGAAATAGATAGCCCCCTTCTTCAAAACCAAATACTTACAAATGAGATAGCAAAAGACATGACATATATATCAATGATATTATCTGGAACCAATCAACAAATAAATCATTAATAATTTACTAAGCAATTAATATTTAGTAAACACAATGCTGAAATGAAAAACCATCAGGTGTTGAAGGTTCCCCACACTTCATGAGAATACTATCGGAAAGGCACCTATTGTCAAGAAGAAGAAGAAACCTTATAATGATTATAAAGTCTTTTTTAAAAAAAATATATATATATAACAAATATGTCATACTTACCGCCTCTGTACAGTTAGTTTTGCACAGAGCAGCCCAGATACTCCTCTTCTCGGGTCCCTGATTTATGCTCCTGGCCCCTCCTTCCTATCAATTGCCCCCACAGCAAGCAGCTTGCTATGGGGGCACCTGAGCCAAGCTGCAGCTCCGTGTGTTCATTCAGACACGGAGCTGCCTTTTGGCCCGCCCCTCTCTCTCCTAATTGGCTCATTGACTTTGATTGACAGCATTGGGAGCCAATGGCGCCCTGGCTGTATCTCAGCCAATCAGAAGGGAAAGTCCTGCATGGCCGAGGGACTTGTCAACATTACTGGACAGAGAGGGGGCTCAGGTAAGTACAAGAGGGTGCTGGGGAGGCTGCTACATACAGAAGGCTTTTTATCTTAATGCATAGAATGCATTAGTGCAAAAAAAAATACTAGTGTATTTCCACGCGCCACTGGAAAAGGGTAGTAAAGTGCAATCTAATATTAATAAATAGATGAATAAATAAATATATAATATAAAATATAAATAATTAAATAAGTGAAGAAGCAGCTGCTGTATAAAAATAATGTGTTTGTGAGTAATTGGTCAAACGACCAACATACAGCGCTTGCTTATCATTAATCCAATACTCCAATGATTGGTAAAGTGCAGTAGTGTGAAATAAGTTACCACAAGTAATAAATATCAGATGCTAAGTATCTGAGCAATAAACAAATAATTTGGGTAAAACATGCATATGACTTGTAAATATCAATATAAATAGTGATTGGTGATAAAAACAGTGATAATGTCCTTTCAAACAAATCCAAAGTTCATAGAAAGTGCTTCTGTTCAGACTTGATATATACAACTCGGACAATGTTCCTTGTCTCAAATAGATAATAGGTTGGGTCACTTACCAAAAGATGTGGGTACTGAATGCCTTATGGCACCAGGACCAATCAGGCTTAATGAGCCCCCTGGGCTCCACGGATCTCCTTAAGGTATCCCCTGGGATGACACCAATCCCTCAGGTGTCCATATTTAGGCGATCCGGTTTAGTACATAAGGAAGAGAAGAATGCTCCAGATAGTGCAGTATGAAGGTACTTTATTTACCCAAATTGGGTTAGCAGTATTAAAAGTTTTTTTAGCCGTTTGAATTGGTGGTCAGCGGTGCGGTGCGGGCTGCAAGTCCTCTCGGAGTAGCTTCCGGCTTCCGGCTTGCGATCCAACCAACGCAACGTCCCCTCGCTATGCGTTCCAATCTAACGCGTTTCGTCACTTCCGGTGACGTCTTCAGAGCTTAGCACTTTCTATGAACTTTGGATTTGTTTGAAAGGACATTATCACTGTTTTTATCACCAATCACTATTTATATTGATATTTTAAAGCCATATGCACGTTTTACCCACATTATTTGTTTATTGCTCAGATACTTAGCATCTTATATTTATTACTTGTGGTAACTTATTTTACACTACTGCACTTTACCAATCATTGGAGTATTGGATTAATGATAAGCAAGCGCTGTATGTTGGTCATTTGACCAATTACTCACAAATAGAATGCATTAGGATTAAAAATATTTCTGCCTTTAGAAATCCTTTAACTAAAATGTAAGTCAATCAAATCCCAGTGTCACTACGTGTTTTAATCCGATCCTGACCGATTTAAAAAATAAAAAAGTATAAATTAAAAAATATATATATATATATATATTAAAAAAATGACGTATTATGAAATATATATACACCAATATGTATATGCACACATGTACATGTGCACATACACACATATACATAATTAGTCAAAAAGAAAATAATATTCTATACACCTCTTCTACAAAAATAAATCAAAATAAGAGTTCAACCCTTTGGGGCTCAAAGTATCTAATTGCTGAATCCAAGAAACTTCCCGGTTTCTAAAACTGAGTTCTCTATTTCCCCCTCGTCGGTTAAAAGGGAATACCATCAATCACCATCCCCCTGTCAGAACACAATAGCACAGTGGGGAGGTTTCTGTACTACAATCATTACAGTAGTTAGTACAGAGACCTCCTCAGTTTTTTTTTTGTTCAGCCCGCTGGTTTGAATGAAAAAAAAACATTTAACGTGTGTAGCAGGCATAAGCTGAGGAAGACCCTTTTCCCCTCCTCCAGATAAGGATTAAAATAGTTAATGTTGATTGAGAGAGTTTAGTTCTGCTTTATCTAGACAAAGCCAATATATTTTGATATTGCAAATATTGATATAAATCTAAAATGTGTATTATTTAAAAAAAAAAAAAAAAGAAAGATTTCTGCTATTGTCCCTAGAAATACTGTACACAGCAGTTGCATATGTGAGAACAGGGACTGCAAGATATAACATCTAAGGAGAACAGATGTTTTAAGAACTTGCGTATTTGTCTCTCTCACACTATCAGCAGTGTTTGAGCAGCTGGGAGTGGAATATATGGTTTGTAAACAATAAAAATAGCAAATTTTGCTGCCAAGTCAGGGCATCTCTAGATCATGTACTATTGGATTTTTTTGCCTGTGATTTTTTTTTTTTTTTTTTTGTCAATGGCAGAATTTTGTCATTCATCCACAAAAAAAAAAAAAAGTTCTATAAATACAAAGAAACAATGTACTTCCAGACAGACTTGGCTATAATAACTTTCTTACTAGCTTCCTGTTCCTGTCTACTGATCATTTCCTATCTGAAGGGGGGGGGGGGGGGGACCTGTCTGCTGAGAGTTCCAACTGGCAAAGAAAATGCTAAATTATAACTCCATCGTCTAGGGAAAAAATATATCTGTCAGAATTTCAGATCAACATATTTTTCTGTGATATAAATTTATATCAATCAGCTGCATTTTAATAAAAGCAGAACTCCAGGCAAGCAGCTGAACTACATATACACTATATTGCCAAAAGTATTGGGACACTTGCCTTGAACTTTAATGGCTTTCCAGTCTTAGTCTGTAGAGTTCAATATTGAGTTGGCCCACCCTTTGCAGCTATAAAAGCTTCAACTCTTCTGGGAAGGCTGTCCACGAGGTTTAAGAGTGTGTCTATAGGAATGTTTGACCATTCTTCCAGAAGTGCATATGTGAGGTCAGGCACTATTGTGGACGAGAAGGCTTGGCTTGCAGTCTCCACTCTAATTCATCCCAAAGGTGTTCTTTCGGGTTGAGGTCAGGCTAGTCAAGTTCCTCCACCCCAAAATCGCTTAGCCATGTCTTTATGGACCTTGTTTGTGCTTCTTTTTTTGTGTTATAGCTGCAAAGGGTGGGCTAACTCAATATTGAACCCTACTGACTAAGACTGGGATGCCATTAAAGTTCATGTATGTGTAAAGGCACGCCTCCCAATACTTTTGGTAATATAGTGTATACTACCTGCCAAAGCCAGTCTTGTGATCCAGGAAACCGTTTCAGATAGCACATTCAAACTTTTGACCTGCAGTAGCAGCTAGGGCTCCAGACCAGGCGGCATAGCTGTTGTTGTACAATTTGACATTGCACATGTATATCATATCTCAAGCCGGCATTCCAGATTAGCTGCAGTGCATTTGGGCAATGCATCGCAGCATTTTTTCTTCTTTTTTTCATTGTTTAGAAGTGACATTATAGGTTATATAACCTGGCCACAGAGGACGCCTGGATGCAGGCTTTGTATAGAGTCCTGGGCTAACAGACCTCCACATTAAGTGTCCACAAGCATTGGCAGGCTCTGAGAGTCACATAGTGGGAAACATACATATAAAACACGGCAGTCTCATTTGGCTGTTTTGGCATCAAGGTAGTGCAATCTATCAGTCTCTGATAACACTGGAATCTGTCACTAAAGTCTCTGGAAACATGGAAGTCTCACTAAACAGTTTGTTTGAACATTGTGTTTCATATAACAATAACAGCCTCAAGGAACATGGAAGTTTGATTTTTCAGTTTCTTGGCACATGGAGATCTACCACAGCAGTATTTGGGAACATGAAAACCACAAGTTTAGAGCTGTGAAGAAGTTCAGGCCTTTGTCACTGACAATGATGTCCACTTGCAAAAGGCAAGGGGAAGCAAGTGGCCTATTTGCTGGTGAAAACATGCCAACAGCTAAGTTTTCATGTGGTTATTTCACCTCTGGCTAAACAGGCTCATAAGTCCTTTGCCTGTGCTACATATATTGCACAAGGAAAAACCATTGGCAGTGTTGTTTGTGTCAAGGATTTTCTTGTAAAAAAAATAAGTATAGCAGAAGCAGAGGCGTAACTAGAGCCTTCAGGGCCCCGATGCAAGAAACCATGAAGGGCCCCCCCAGATCCCTGGCCGGGGCCCTTCCCTTCAAGCCCAGGGCTCTTCCCACTAATCCTGGGGCTCTTTATTCTCGTTGCATGGCCTTTTATTACGGTCCCGCAGCAGGATCCTTTCACAAGTTCTGCAGTGGGCTCCCTTCCTGCAATCTTGGGGCCTCCCCACAGTGGTGCAATGCCAGGGCCCGGTCGCAAGTGTGACTTTTGCAATCCTGGAAGTTCACCCACTGGTTTGCTACTGGGCCCCCTGGAGCATGGGGCCCGGTAGCAATCGCAACCCCTGCAACCCCTGTAGTTACGCCCCTGAGCAGAAGGAAAAACTAGCAATACTAGGAGCCAGAATACGAAATACGACAAAAGGGTGTGAAGCATAGCTAGAGAGGAGGAGGTTGACTTTACATAGTACAGAGACTTTCATTGTGCTCATGTATTCATTTTTAAATGTCTTCGCATTTTTTTTTTTACTGTACTCTGTGAACACTATTAGAAGCAGTACCTCTGTCCCTTTCCATCTTCTTCAGTAGTATTCTATTGCTCATCTTTCAGTTCCTATGTCCTTTCAGCCAGTTCATTGTATGTGACCCTAAATCATCAGAACCTGCATGTACCATATAATTCAATTGCCCATAAACCGTTCCTCGAAAAGTACACAAGAGTGTCTGAAAAATGTAAACGATCTTGGGCTTTATGTTCTGTGTGAGTTACCACAGTATCAAGGCTGAAGAGGCTGGAGTATTTAGCAATTTTTCTGGCACAAAAGCAACATAGTCTAAACCTTTTAATCATCATCACAATCTGCCTGTTGTGGCTGTGAAGACAAATGACTGTACAACAATATGATCTGCTTAATATCTGTTAGTAGGCCTGCTAATGCTTTCATGAAGTATAAAGTCCCTAATAGTTGTAGCTGTTACATTGGTAGTTTAGAGGGCATTACGCTTCCTTAAAGTTTTAAACCCTTACATATACCCATTGAAGTGAACAGCCTCAGATGATACACAGAGATAAAACAAATCCACCTACATATGTTTTACTTGTATATCCGCTGTCTTCAGCTGTCTACATTCTTTAGAATGTGCACATTGTGTTTCAAATCTTGTTTCCTCATTCAGCAGTGGGTGTTGAGTCTGGGCATACATTGTGTGTGAGCTAATTGGAGGAAAGGCACCTCCCCCTCCTCATAGGCAGAGGAATGAAGAAACTCGCAGAGCTGCAGTCTGAATAAACCAGCTTTCTGCTAATCTACCTCTAAGTCCCCTCCCGACACAATTTTCAAGCTGTTTTTATGTCAGAGAACTTAGTATGAAAAAATAAAGAAGGCGCTGGTGTCTGTGAATTGATGTTCTTTAGGTAAGTATGTAGTGTGAGGGATTAGCTCGGTGGCGGGTGTGGATGAACCCTTGGGGGGGTTCGTTACACAGGGAGATAGCCGAGGAGTGGTTGAAAACAACAGTCTATGGTTTATTCTTCCAATTTTCTTCAAACAAGTGCATGCATCAAAAACAGCATAAATCAAAAATAAACAAATTAAATCCTGGCCGCTGTGGGCGTCTACCTTCACACACACAGGAACCTATCTATGCAGTCTGTCCCAATCTACTGCTGGGCAGACACTGCTGATCCTACAGCAGACAATCAATAGTTCATTTATTTTCTCTTCACACAGAAAATGTCCATTTGTTTTTCTTCACACAGAAAAAATCCATGACCTCACCTTGAGTCTTACTGCTCTCCTCAGCGCACATCGCTTCAGGAGGCATTCAGCTCACTGCTCTCCTATACTCACACAGCTTCAGGAGGCAGCAATCAGTAATCATCCTATGGATAACTTATAGAGGCCTTAATTTCCTCATCCTGAACAGCTGAAGTCTTTTCAACGTCCTTACACCTTTCTGGCTACCTCTGCAGCCGACACCTTATAGTAATTGGTGAATTGTCTAAACAAAGCAGAAATGTATCTCCCGTCTGTGACAACATCCACAGATTTACCTGACTTCCTGTCACAGTAGCTATATATTCTAGGGGATATCTGAATGTGCACACACTAGAGATAGTAATATTGGTGTGGGCCAATATATATCCGGACCACTATCCTGAAGTGTGAATATGTACCAAATGAGTTAGATAAATTCACATCTGGGTGTGTTCGAAATTAATGTA
Source organism: Pelophylax lessonae (assembly GCF_965119305.1). Classification (NCBI taxonomy): domain Eukaryota; kingdom Metazoa; phylum Chordata; class Amphibia; order Anura; family Ranidae; genus Pelophylax; species Pelophylax lessonae. The sequence goes on from NC_138772.1 coordinate 219,334,891, forward strand.
CAGTGCCTTGCAAAAGTATTCGGCCCCCTTGAACTTTGCGACCTTTTGCCACATTTCAGGCTTCAAACATAAAGATATAAAACTGTAATTTTTTGTGAAGAATCAACAACAAGTGGGACACAATCATGAATCATGAAGTGGAATGAAATTTATTGGATATTTCAAACTTTTTTAACAAATAAAAAACTGAAAAATTGGGCGTGCAAAATTATTCAGCCCCCTTAAGTTAATACTTTGAAGCGCCACCTTTTGCTGCGATTACAGCTGTAAGTCGCTTGGGGTATGTCTCTATCAGTTTTGCACATAGAGAGACTGAAATTTTTGCCCATTTCTCCTTGCAAAACAGCTCGAGCTCAGTGAGGTTGGATGGAGAGCGTTTGTGAACAGCAGTTTTCAGTTCTTTCCACAGATTCTCGATTGGATTCAGGTCTGGACTTTGACTTGGCCATTCTAACACCTGGATATGTTTATTTGTGAACCATTCCATTGTAGATTTTGCTTTATGTTTTGGATCATTGTCTTGTTGGAAGACCAATCTCCGTCCCAGTCTCAGGTCTTTTGCAGACTCCATCAGGTTTTCTTCCAGAATGGTCCTGTATTTGGCTGCATCCATCTTGCCATCAATTTTAACCATCTTCCCTGTCCCTGCTGAAGAAAAGCAGGCCCAAACCATGATGCTGCCACCACCATGTTTGACAGTGGGGATGGTGTGTTCAGGGTGATGAGCTGTGTTGCTTTTACGCCAAACATAACGTTTTGCATTGTTGCCAAAAAGTTTGATTTTGGTTTCATCTGACCAGAGCACCTTCTTCCACATGTTTGGGGTGTCTCCCAGGTGTCTTGTGGCAAACTTTAAACGACACTTTTTATGGATATCTTTAAGAAATGGCTTTCTTCTTGCCACTCTTCCATAAAGGCCAGATTTGTGCAGTATACGACTGATTGTTGTCCTATGGACAGAGTCTCCCACCTCAGCTGTAGATGTCTGCAGTTCATCCAGAGTGATCAAGGGCCTCTTGGCTGCATCTCTGATCAGTTTTCTCCTTGTATGAGCTGAAAGTTTAGAGGGACAGCCAGGTCTTCGTAGATTTGCAGTGGTCTGATACTCCTTCCATTTCAATATTATCGCTTGCACAGTGCTCCTTGGGATGTTTAACCGCTTGCCGACCGCCGCAAGTAGATATACTGCGGCGGTCAGCCCCTCACAGGCAAAGTGACGTATATATATATATACGTCACTAGCCTGTGAGGCTCTGGGGAGCTCCCGCGCGCCGCCGGCGGCACGCTCCCGCTCCCGCGCGGTCACGGACCCCCCCGCGCGTGTTACCGGCAGACTCGATGTCCGCCGCTCACTCTGCGATCATCGGGGGAGAGGGAGAAAGGCAGGCAGCTTGTGTAAACAAGCTGCCTGTCATTCTCCCCTGTGTAGAAACACTGATCATACGGTTCTACTATGTAGGACCGTTGATCAGTGTTCCTACAGCTCAAGCCACAGCCAGTTAGAATCACGCCCCTAGGGACACACACAGCCCCTCCCTCTCAAATAAAGTTAACCCCTTCACTGCCAGTGTAATTTTACAGTAACAGTGCATATATATAGCACTGATTACTGTAGAAATGTCACTGGTAACCCCAAAAGTGTCAAAAATGTCAGTCAAGGGTCCGATCTGTCTGCCCCAATGTCGCAGTACCGCAAAAAAAATCGCAGATCGCCGCCATTACGCGTTAAAAAAAACAGCAATAAAAATGACAAAAATCTTTCCCTTTGTTAGTAAACGCGATAACTTTTGCGCAAACCAATCAAAATACGCTTTTTGCGATTTTTTTTACCAAACATATGTAGCATAAAACAAATTGGCCGAAAATGTTAAAAAATTTAGATTTTTACTTTTTTTTGGGGGGGAATTTCATATAAAAAAATGTGAAAAATATTGTTATTTTTGCAAAATTGACGCTCTTTTTTTGTTTATAGCGCGTGATCAAAAAATCGCACAGGTGATCAAATACCACCAAAAGAAAGCTCTGTTTGTGGGAAAAAAAGGACGTCAAATTCGTTTAGGTACAGCGTCGCACGACCGCGCAATTGTCCGTTAAAGTCATGCAGTGCCGAATTGCAAAATACCCCCTGGTCTTTTAGCAGCCAAATCCTCCGGGGCTTAAGTGGTTAAAGCTTGGGAAATCTTTTTGTATCCAAATCCGGCTTTAAACTTCTCCACAACAGTATCTCGGACCTGCCTGGTGTGTTCCTTGTTTTTCATGATGCTCTCTGTGCTTTAAACAGACCTCTGAGACTATCACAGTGCAGGTGCATTTATACGGAGACTTGATTACACACAGGTGGATTCTATTTATTATCATTAGTCATTTAGGTCAACATTGGATCATTCAGAGATCCTCACTGAACTTCTGGAGAGAGTTTGCTGCACTGAAAGTAAAGGGGCTGAATCATTTTGCATGCCCCATTTTTCAGTTTTTTATTTGTTAACAAAGTTTGAAATATCCAATAAATTTCATTCCACTTCATGATTGTGTCCCACTTGTTGTTGATTCTTCACAAAAAATTACAGTTTTATATCTTTATGTTTGAAGCCTGAAATGTGGCAAAAGGTCGCAAAGTTGAAGGGGGCTGAATACTTTTGCAAGGCACTGTGTATATATATATATATATATATATATATATTAGAGATCGACCAATTATCTATATATATATTAGAGATCGACCGATTATCGGCAACACCGATACAACGGGGGCCGATATGCACTTTCCCCGATATATATCAGAATCGGCCTGTTGATTTGCCGATATTGCCAATATTTTCGTGGCGTCATAGTGTATGTTGCGCCACGCGCCTCCGCGCACTGGACAGCACTTAGGTCGCCTCCCTCTGCCTCCTTAGTCCTTACAGTGTCTTTTACCCGCCGCTGTCACACTGGAGTCTGCATGCAGCACAGGCAGTCGGTCAGGAGAGTCAGTAGTTCTTCTTCTACATTTAGTGAGTGCAGTGACCAACAGTCTGACACACGTTCTCTGTTCTGTGATAATTGATAACAGTGACCAACAAAAAACACTCTCTCTTCTCTTCTCTTCTGTATCTGTTCTGTTCTCTTCTGTAACACAGCCGCCGCAGCCACCCACCGACCCACAGTTGCCCGGTGCCAGCCATCTTTCTACCCACCCAACACATCTACCCACCCACCCATCACAACACGGTGCCAGCCACAGCAGGGTGCCAGCCAGCCACCACAGGGTGCAAGGCAGCCAGCCAGCCACCACAGGGTGCCAGCCAGCCATCCACCACAGGGTGCCAGCCAGCCACCAACCACAGGGTGCCTGCCAGCCAGACAGCCACCCACAACAGGGTGCCAGCCAGCCACCACAGGGTGCCAGCCAGCCATCCACCCACCACAGGGTGCCAGCCAACCACCCACCCACCTCACGGTGCCTGCCATCCAGACAGCCACCCACAACAGGGTGCCAGCCAGCCACCACAGGGTGCCAGCCAGCCACACACCCACCACACGGTGCCTGCCAGACAGCCACCCACAACAGGGTGCCAGCCAGCCACCCACCACATGGTGCCTGCCAGCCAACCAGACAGCCACCCACCACAGGGTGCCAGCCACCACAGGGTGCCAGCCAGCCACCCACCCACCACACGGTACCTGCCAGCCAGCCAGATAGCCACCCACAACAGGGTGCCAGCCAGCCACCACAGGGTGCCAGCCAGCCATTTTGTGTAAGCCTAAATTAGTGTCTGACTCTTTCTTGTTTCAATGGAGATGGATGGAGGTAGAAAAATTAAAAGTGTGGTCTGGGAGTATTTTTCTTCTCCATCGCCAGGAAAATCAGTAGCACTGTGCAACACATGCAAAAAAAATATGAGCATGGGATCAATAACTGCAAAAACCAAAAATAAGTCTAATCTTTGGGCCCATCTAAGAGTTCATCATCTTGAATTGTATAATGCAGCACAGAAAAAATAAAGTGAATCACATGGTAAATTATCCCTATCCCAGGCAACAATAACAGATATGTTTCAGAAAAAAAAACAGGTGGCCAAAATCAGATGGAAGATGCCAACTGCTGGACAGAGTAATCACAGAGATGATGGTAACTGATAACCAGCCATTTACAATAGTGTCTGACTCTGGATTTAGGCGGTTGATGTCCATAGTTGAGTCAAGGTACACACTGAAGAGTGACAAGTTTTATTGAACTGAAATGCTGCAAAAGATTTATCAAAAGGTCGTTGACAAAGTTAAGACTATGCTGCAACCAAAGAATGCTGGCAACTCACTCTCATTCACGTCGGACTGCTAGTCTGGACAAACAGGATCACTAATGAGTCTTACATGCCACTCCATTGACAGCGGATGGACAAGAAGGCATTTGGTGTTAAATACAAAAGAAGGCATTTGGTGTTGAATACAAAAGTGAAGGTCAGTCAACGAGGGGTGTGGCTGAACCGCCCATATGAGCACACTTGCTTCACTTCAGCTCCAAGTATCCTGTTGAGAAGACCTTACTGGGAGCCTTACTTTGCTGGGAATTTCCCCACCTAGTGTGCACCTGGTGTGGGCTTGACTTGTTAATTCTGCTGCTCTTAGCACTCCACCTGCAGCCAGCCATGATAACTAGAAGGAAGGAGGAGAGCCAGCCTGCTGAACAGTCTATCCTGCATGGGGGATCCGTGCTGACCCAGAAAGCGGGGAAGGAGCGCCAAAAGCGACCGCTACATCTAGGTTGGAAAAATTTGCCCACGATCCTGCCGGACCTAAACTTACTCAATCGAGCTTTGTGGCATCCCCGATATCTGCAGCTGGGAAAAGCCCTCTTCATCTTTCCTCCTCTGATGGACTATTGGCAGAGCACATGGCCATAGATGCTGCAACACATGTGAGTACATCTATACTCTCTACTAATACAACAGAAAGCTCTGATATAGCTGATATAGCTGATTCTGAACAACCTACATTGCAAGAGGTGCTTAATGCTATTCACACCTATGGGGCCTCTCTGAAAGACTTATCGGTGGAAGTGAGAAGTATGAAAGAAGGTATACAGCATATTAGACAAGATATGCAAAAAATGAGGGAGAGAGCCACAGCACTTGAAGGCAGAATAAGAACTATGGAAGTCGATTTAAAACATTTAATTCATTGTGATAATATGAACACTGCTAAATCCTCAGAAAATGCCAATAGGATAGAAGAGATGGAAAACAGATTGTGAAGGAGTAATTTGCGTATTGTGGGACTGCCTGAGAGATCTGAGGGTAAAAATCCTGTTGAATTTGCTGAGCAATGGTTACTGGATACTTTCGGTAAAGATAATTTTACTTTATTTTTTTCTGTTGAGAGAACACATAGGGTGCCATTCAAAGCTCCTCCACCAGGTGCTAACAATAGATAATTTCTGCTACTGCTGCTGCATTATAAAGACAGAGACATTATTTTAAAGCTTGTCAGACAACAACCCAATCTGGAACTTCAAGGGTCTAAAATTTCCATTTATCCAGACTTTTCATCAACTGTACAGAAACAGAGCGCAAAGTATTAGGAAATTAAAAAACGTCTTCGGGATATTCCTTTGAATTACTCTATGTTATATCCTGCAAAATTATGGGTTGTGGCGAATGGAACTGTGCATTTCTTGATAACCCTACTGCAGTAACTAATTGGTTAGACCGTCAAGAGAGGCATTTTAGGGCAGCAGCAGATTGAAGGGTTAATTCCCATAGGACACAGTAGAAATATGCATATTATTCCTTATATATATTTAGACAGGGCCTGTCAGAAGCCATACAGGAATTAGATGTTAATTAGTCCTAACTTTTTTTTCTCATGTATGACAGCTGATGTATGTTGTGAGTGTCATTTAGGAAGCAAGTTGGGCGCAGCACTCATAAATTTTGCCTTGCTCACTTTACCCTGCAGGGGTACCTTTTTTATCTGGCTCCTTAGAGGGCCTGCTGGAAATATTTCGTGCATATGCTTTTTGTCTTTTTTATTTTTTTTGTGCGTTTTTTTTTTTTTATGTGTGTTTTTTTTTTTGCCTCTGTAAAATTAGGGTCATGTCTGCCAATGGACCGGTACAGGATCTATCTGAGATATTTGATTATCCAGAATTATATATAGATGATATAAATGACTAAGTTTACAGAATCTATTCTCTCATGGAATGTGCGAGGTTTACATAATGTGAAGAAACAAACTGCTCTATTTACATTTCTTAAGTCTCAGAATCCCTCTATAGTATGTTTACAGGAAACACATGTTACTAAAGACACTGTTGGTTTATTACGGTCCTCCAAGATATCAAATTCAATATCATTCTACCTATACCCAATATTCTAGGGGTATGAGTATTATGATCTCTGGTAATGTTGGATTTGAGGTATTAGATAAATTATTGGATGAGCAAGGAAGGTATGTCTTTTTATATGGCATGTGAAATTCCTGTAAATATATCATTGCTAATATATATATATATATATATATATATATATATACCTCCACCCTTTGCCATGGAAGTGCTGCAGTGCCTGTCAAGGTTTATCTCTAAATACCCTCAAACCTCAATAATGGCAATAGGTGACTTTAATAATGTGTTGGATCCCTCACTGGATCTTTTTAAAAAATATTGCCTTCAAGGCCCTAGACGACCTACACCTTTTGCTAACTATTTAAGGGAAATAGGATTAGTGGATTTGTGGAGGTGTAAATATCCTTTGGAAGCTCAGTTCTCATGCCATTCCTTGACTCATTCTTCTCTCTCGCCCATTGATCTGGCATTGGGTTCTGAGTGGACTATGACCTTTACCCCGGAAGTATCCTATTTGGCTAGAGGTCTTTCGGATCATTCACCACAACTGGTGGTGATACATTTTTCCTCCTACAGATTATCTGTTGGTTGGAAACGTAATCCTTTTTGGTTATCTTTGTTCAATAATGAGGAGGGTTTTCGTATTCAATTGGAGAATTTCTTGATTGATAACAGGCACTCAGCTACTTCAGGTATTGTATCGGATACTTTAAAAGCATTTATTAGAGGCCTATGTATACGTGAAGTCTCTAATATTAAAACTAATTCTAGAAGAGGGGTAACTAATGCTGCCGAGGAAGTAGATAGAGCGGAGAGAGACTTTATACAGGCACCTGCTACAGCTACAGAAAATAAATGGACAATGGCACAAAAGGTATATAGGGAGGTACAGCTTCAACAGGCATCTAATAAGAGGTTCTTCTAGTCACAAGCATTTTTTGAGGAGGGGGAGCGGACAGGACATATGTTATCCATTATTTCTAAAGCACAGCGTCCATCTGCGGTAGTACATAGGATACTGACAGGTACGGGGGAGGTGGTTAGTGACACCCCATCTATTATACAGGAGTTCAGGTCCTATTTCCAGGACCTTTACTCCTCTAAGGTATCCTATACCCGCCCAGACCTAATACGGTTTCTAGACGGTATATCCCTACCAACAGTTGGGGAGGTGGACAGGCAGAATTTGAACGCCCCCATTACATTGGAGGAACTGCGGAGTGCCTTGGCAACTTTCCCAAATTCTAAGGCCCCTGGTATTGATGGTTTACCAATGGAACTACTGTATATAAGAAATTTTGTTTACAAAAGATTTTATTAGAAAGTCATACAAAAATAAAATTCAGATCAGTACAACAAAATAAAGATCAATACAGTAAAAATGCATTAAACAGGATAATGAAATTCAGAGTCTTTGAAAGGGAGATACATAAGGGATAGGGAGGCCTAGGCATAAGAAATTTCTAGGTAGTATTGCAAGTCAAGACCTTGAACCAGTATAAAAGTAAGATAAGTATGTTAGATCTTGTCAAATAACAGCATATCAATTACAAAAAGCAAAGTACAGTACAGTCCGTATATCAACAATCAAGGGTATCCCACACATCCCACTTGGCATGGAAAGTTGGCATGGAGCCTTGTAGAGAGTGTAACACTTTCTCAGACAGTTTAATGCTGTCCATTCTGGATATAACTTGTGACCAAGATATGTTATCTGATCTCCAGTTTAATGCTATCATCCAGTGGATCGAAGACATTAAGGTGTTAAATAGTTTAGAGTTGTGGGAGGGAACCCCTGGGACGCGTGAATATAACAGGCACATACTTGGGGTGAGAGAGATACCACGGTCCGCTATGAATGGCAGAAGTTGACCAACTTTACTCCAGATGGTCTGTAGGCGACCACACTTCCAAAAAATATGAAGAAGCGTACCCTCTTCTGAGCAGCCCCTGAAACACAGGGGGGACACGGAATCATAATAGGAGTGGATCAGGGAGGGGGTCATGTACCATCTGGTGAATAATTTAATTGGTGAATCTCTACTAGTGGTAGAGCGTGTGCTTGCACGCATATTTGTTGTCATGCTCCTCCATTCCAGAACTGAAAAGGTGCAACCTAGATCCTCCTCCCATTTATGCATGTATTTATGTTTATCTGGTAAGGGGGCATTATCAAGGTGACTGTATAGTAGTGAGATTGAGCCTTTACTCCTGGGGGAGGAACTGCAGATATTTTCGAAGGAAGTGTATGGGGGATGTAGTGTCAGGGAATGCTTAGATTTAAAGAAATCCTTAATAATATCAAAGTGGACAAGTTCTGATCCGGGAAGTACGTGTGATGTTTTGAGTTGGTCAAAAGTGCAAAAGGAGTTACTAACTGAGAGGGCTTTAAGAGAAACTAGACCCCTAGAAAGCCAGGGTTGTAGCTGATCCCTGTCCAGGGGAAAGGCATGGGCGTCTACCTCAGCCAAAAAGGTTGCCAAGGGGGAGACTCTGGAAAGTAGGCTACTAGATTCAGTATATTTAAACCAGAGTTGTATTAGGTGGTAGATGATTTTGTTGGACTGGAAAGGATTTCTTGATGTGTTTGGCTTGTTCCATATAGCCGCTTGTAGAGAGCAGGGGGCAGCTGAGGATCTCTCGAATGTCAGCCAAGGTATATCATTGTCCTCAGAAAACCATTGGGCGATTTGTATGTATTTAGTCGCCAAGTAGTAGGACCAAAGGTCTGGTAGGCCCAGACCGCCCATGTTCTGGGGGGGCGTGGAGGACCTGCTTGTTATAACGAGGTTTCCTACCGTTCCATACAAATTTGGACAATTCTCTTTGGAAATTTAGAATGCGTGATTTGGGTACAGTGATTGGAAGAGCCCTAAAAAAAAATAATAGCTTGGGGAGAATCACCATTTTGATCGCAGCCACCCTACCCAAAAATGATATATGGTGCGAGGACCAAGATTGAAGGAGAGCCCCCAGTTTTTTAAATGTTGGAGGGAGATTAGTTATATAAAGGGAATCATAGTGAGGGGTAATCTGTACTCCTAAATATCTAAAGGATTTTGAGCACCAGGAGAAAGAAAAACTCTCTCTAATGGAAGTTTGCATCCAGTTGGGCATGTTTATAGGCATGAGGGAGCATTTAGAAATGTTGACCCCTAATCCCGAGATAGAGTGAAAGTCTTCTAATTCTATAAGTAAGTGGGGTAAGGATAAGTGAGGCTCTGACAAAAATAGGAGAACATCGTCAGCATATAGGCTTAACTTATATTCTTCATCATCTCTACAATACCCCCTAATCTTAGAATTGTTTCTTATGGCGCATGCAAGGGGTTCGATGGCTAGGGCAAAAAGCAGGGGGGAAAGAGGACACCCCTGCCTAGTTCCTCTATTGATCGAGAAGAAATCAGAGTTACACCCCGGTATGCGGATCCTTGTTTGGGGGGAATCGTACAGTACTTTGAAGCCATGGATAAAACTGCCACCCATCCCAAATTTTGGCAATACATTTTCCAAGTAAGCCCAGCTGACACTGTCAAAAGCCTTATGGATGTCTAGGCTAACTAGGCAAGTAGGGGTTCTCGTACGGTTGGCATCCTGAATTATGTTAGCTGTAAGTTTGATATTGTCTGAGAGTTGTCTGCCTGGTATGAACCCAGTCTGATCAGGTGTAATTAGTTTGGATATATGTTCTGCAAGACGATTAGCTAAGAATCTACCAAATAGTTAGAGGTCGTTGTTCATAACCGAAATGGGACGAAAATTTTGGGGGAGTGAATGATCCTTGTCAGGTTTAGGAATAAGGGACATATTTGCAAAGAGCATCTCTTCTGGAAAATTACCACCCTGAAGTATCCAATTAAACAGATTAGTGAGTCTAGGAACAAGAATGTGGGAGAAGGTCTTAAATAGATAGCTGAAAAACCATGAGGACCAGGTGCAGTAGATGTTTTTAAGGATTTTATGATTGATAATATCTCCTCATCTGTGCAAGGTGACTCAATTTTTTCCCTTTCCTCAGGGGTGAGGGTAGGTAGACGTAATTTGGTAAGCCATGACTCGAATTTAGGCAATGGCAGTGAGGAGGAATTAGATAAAAGGTCCTTATAAAATTTAGTAAAGACCTCGAGTACCTGCTTAGGATGAGAAACCATCTTACCATCAGTTCTCCTAAGTTTGTATACATGAGTGGGTTTGACAGTCTTGGCAAGTTTTCTGGCGAACATGGTGGAGGGTGTATTGCTGTGAAGGGTGAATTTAGCTTTGGACCATCTAAGTGATTTTTCTGTGTCTCTGGAGAGGATCTTGTTTAAAGCTTTTCTTTTAGTAGATATTTGATCCATCAGGTCCTGGGATGGAGAGTGGTTGACCTGAATATATAGATGGTCCAAGTCCTTGGTCAAAGATTTAATGTCGGCCAGTCTAGATCGGTTGGGGGCAGAGGCGAGGGCAATAAACTTCCTTCTGATAACAGCCTTATGAGCAGTCCAGACGGTAGTAATTGGGGTATCTCCATTCTCATTTATGTCAAAGTATTCCTCCAAGGAGGAGGATATCTAGGACACCAGAGAGGGATCATTTATGAGTGAGTCATTTAATCTCCAGTTATATGTTGAACTAACTAGCCCTACATTTTTTTGATGATCCGACCATGGACATGGGTGAATGTGGGCGTTGGATGAGCCTGCCAGGAGGACTCGAGTGCAGAAAATGTAGTCTAGCCTAGCGAAGCTGTCATGTGGGTGTGAGTAGAAGGTGTATGATCTGGTTCCCACATTATGGGCTCTCCATGCATCCACCAGTTTCATGTCACTCAACGAGCGGGACAGGCTTTTAGGAAAAGCTTTTGATGACTGCAACACCCTACTCCTATCTAAGATTGGATGAGCCGCCAGATTAAAATCCCCCCCACAATCATATGGGGGGATTCAAATCCGCTCAGTACTTCAAAAAATGTTTTAAAAAAGGATGACTGAGAGTCATTAGGAGCATAAATCGAAGCTATAGTGACTGACTTACCACTCAGATTACCCTTAAGTATTAGAAATCTACTATCAGGATCACAGTACGAGGAAGTGATATCAAACATGATAGTATTACGAATAGGGTTGAGCGGACACCTAGATGTCCGTGTTCGACGGGTTCGGCCGAACTTTAAAAAAAAGTCCGGGTCCGTGTCCCGGACTTTTACCGAACTTTTCCCGGACACCGAACCCCATTGAAGTCAATGGGGACCCGAACTTTAAGGCACTAAAATGGCTCTAAAACACCAAAGGAAAGGGCTAGAGTGCTGCAAATGGCAGCAAAACGTAATTAAGAGCATGGCAAGTGCTCTGCAAACAAATGTGGATAGGGAAATAACTTAAAACAACAAAAAAAAACAGAAAAATAAAACAATGTTCTTCTTCATCTCTGAAGGACGAGGCCCATATGGAGTAGGAGGGAGGTTGAGGTGGTGGTGGATGTGGCGGTGACATAGGCGTGCGCACAGGGTGTGCTGGGTGTGCCTGGGCACACCCTAATCACCTAGGGCACATAGCATTGCCAGTGAGGAGATGGGAAAGATCTCCCTGGGACCTGCTCTGCTCTATTTCTCCTTGCCTACAGGTACATGGCCCCGATACATTACTCTCCCTGCTGGCAAACACATGCATGTGTATTTCAACTTTGGGGTGCACACCTTAATGCAATAGGCTGCGCACACCTATGGGCGGTGTAGGTGGAAGCGGCGGTGGAGGAGGACCAGGGCCGGATTAACAGCATCATGGGCTTGGTGCTGAGGATTTTGAAGGGCCTTAAGGGCCGTGCCTTGCCATGCACCCAGAGGAGGAAGGGTGCAGCCATGCATGCCTAATTCAACATGGGATGCTGTCTCTGAAGCCCATAAACACATCCATGCATCGCCAACTGTCCCTCCTTGTCCGGCCTTCACGCTGTGTGGGGAGGTTCTGAGGGTGCTGCCTGGGGAAGCGAGCATAGAAGCCAGACTTCTGTGTTTACAAGTGACAGAAGAGCGGTAACAGTGAATATGGCCAACCCGGGGCCTATATAAAAGGTAGGGGCCTGGAGCTGCAGCTCCAATAGCCCCTACATTAATCTGGCCCTGAGGAGGAGGACGAGGTAGCCAACACTGCTTCTTTTCAAAAATTTTAAATGAGGGTACACCCCAAAAGAGTGAGAAAGAGCAAAAATGGAACAATGGGTGGGTAAGGTCGGTATCCATTGCTATTCTGCATAAGGTACGGAAAAGTCCCGTGGGATCCATGCCTGGTTCATTTTAATGAACGTGAGCTTGTCCACATTGTCTCTGGACAGGCGGCTGCGCTTGTCTGTTATAACACCCCCAGCCGTGCTAAATACCCGTTCAGATAATACACTGGCTGCAGGGCACGCCAGCACCTCCAAGGCGTAAAGGGCAAGCTCAGGCCATGTGCCCAATTTGGAGACCCAGAAGTTGAAGGGGGCAGACCCCTCATTCACTACATGTAGGCGTGTGCACACATACTGCTCCACCATGTTGGTAAAATGCTGCCTCCTGCTAAGACGTTCCATCTGAGCTGCTGGTGCTGCTGTTTGTTGTGGCGTGCTGACAAAGCTTTTCCACATTTCGGCCATGCTAACCCTGCCTTCTGAGGTGCTGGCGGTGCCCTGGTTGCGTTGGCGACCTCCTCCTCCTCCTCCTCTGCCTTGTGCTTCCACTGTGGCCCCGCTGTCAGATGGGAATGCCAGCAGCATGGCGTCTACCAGCGTGCGCTTGTACTCGCGCATCTTGCGATCGCGCTCCAGTGAGTGAATTAAGGACGGTACGTTGTCCTTGTAACGGGGATCCAGCAGCGTGGCCACCCAGTAATCAGCACAAGTTAGAATGTGGGCAACTCGGCGGTCGTTGTGGAGACACTGCAGCATGTAATCGCTCATGTGTGCCAGGCTGCCCAGAGGCAACGAAAGGCTGTCCTCTGTGGGAGGTGTATCGTCCGTGTCCTCTGTATCCCCCCAGCCACGCACCAGTGATGGCCATGAGCTGGCCTGGGTGCCACCCTGCTGTGAACATGGTTCCATCTCCTCCTCCAGCTCCTCCTCCTCCTCATCCTCCTCATCCTCCAGAACTGTGCCCCTGCTGGACAATTGCGTCCCTGGCGTTTGCGTGTGCAGGAACCCACCCTCGGAGCCCCTTGCGAATGACTGCCCTGAAAGCCTTGGAAATGTTACCTCTTCATCCTCCTCCTCCTCCTCATCCTGTGCCACATCCTCTTCCATCATCGCCCGAATTGTTTTTTCAAGGAGGCATAGAAGTGGGATAGTTAAGCTGAGAACGGCGTCATTGCCACTGGCCATGTTGGTGGAGTACTCAAAACAGCGCAACAAGGCACACAGGTCTCGCATGGAGGCCCAGTTATTGGTGGTGAAGTGGTGCTGTTCCGCAGAGCGACTCACGCGTGCGTGCTGCAGCTGAAACTCCACTATGGCCTGCTGCTGCTCGCACAGTCTTTCCAGCATGTGCAAGGTGGAGTTCCACCTTGTGGGCACGTCACATATGAGGCGGTGAGCGGGAAGGCCGAAGTTACGCTGCAGCGCTGCCAGGCGAGCAGCAGCAGGGTGAGAACGCCGAAAGTGCGCACAAACGGCCCGCACTTTCTGCAGCAGCTCTGACATATCGGGGTAGTTTTTAAGGAACCTCTGCACCACCAAATTCAGCACATGCGCCAGGCAAGGGATGTGCGTCAAACCGGCTAGGCCCAGAGCTGCTATGAGATTTCGCCCGTTATCGCACACCACCAGGCCGGGCTTGAGGCTCGCTGGCAGCAACCACTCATTTGTCTGCTGTTCCATGCTCCTCCACAACTCCTGCGCGGTGTGTGGTTTGTCCCCCAAACAGGCAAGTTGTAAAACTGCCTGCTGTCGTTTACCCCTGGCCGTGCTGAAGTTGGTGGTGAAGGTGTTACGCTGTCCGGATGAGGAGGCGGTAGAGGATGAGGAAGCGGAGTAGGAGGAGTTAGGAACAGGAGGCAAACTGAAGCGCCCTGCAATCCTCGGTGGTGGAAGGACATGCGCCAAATTGCTATCCGCCTCAGGCCCATCCGCCACTGCATTTACCCAGTGTGCCGTTAGGGAGATATAACGCCCCTGACCGTGCTTACTGGTCCACGTATCCGTAGTTAGGTGGACCTTGGCACAGATGGCGTTGCGCAGTGCACACCTGATATTTTCCCCCACTTGGTTGTGCAGGGAAGGGATGGCTTGCCTGGAAAAGTAGTGGCGGCTGGGCACGACGTACTGTGGGACAGCCACCGACATAAGGTTTTTAAAACTGTGCGTCTCCACCAGACGGAATGACAGCATTTCAAAGGCCAATAATTTTGAAATGCTGGCATTCAGGGCCAGGGATCGCGGGTGGGTAGGGGGGTACTTCCTCTTCCTCTCAAGTGTTTGGGAGATGGAAAGCTGAACGCTTCCACGGGACATTGTGGAGATGGTTGTTGGTGACCCAGGTGGTGGTGTTGCTGACAGATCGTCTGTTTGCGGGGTGGCAGGTGCCGGTATCACTACAGATGTGGCTGGAGCGGCCGAGACTGCAGCAGAAGAGGAAGCAGGATGAGCCAGAGACGTTTCTTGGTTTTGAAGGTGTGTACTCCACTGCAGCTCGTGCTTTGCACTTAGATGCCTGATCATGCAGGTTGTGCTCAGGTTGAGAAGGTTTATGCCTCGCTTCAAGCTCTGATTGCACAGGGTGCAAACCACTCGTGTCCTGTCATCAGCACATTTTCTAAAGAACTTCCACGCTAGAGAACTCCTTTGAGCTGACTTTGGTGCGCTCGTTCCCTTGCTGCGTTGGGCAGTAGCGGGCGTAGTGTCTAGGGCACGGCCGCTCCGCTTCTGCACCCTGCTCCCTCTTCTGCTGTGCTGGTGGCTCTGTGCGACCACCGCCTCTTCCTCCAAACTACTCAGGTCACCTGCATGACGTTCATTCCATGTGGGGTCGAGGACCTCATCGTCCTCCACATCATCTTCCACCCAGTCTTCACCCCTGCCCTCCTTGTCGGTCTCCACAATGCTGAACGCCGCAGCAGTTGGCACCTGCGTTTCGTCATCATCGGAGACGTGCTGCGATGATCCTTGCATGTACTCATCTTGAGAAATAAGTGGTTGGGCATCGCTGCACTCAATCTCTTCCACTTCTGGGGCAGGGCTAGGTGGATGGCCCTGGGAAACCCTGCTGACAGAGTCCTCAAAAAGAATAAGAGACTGCTGTATGGCTTGGGGCTCAGACTGCTGGCCTGATTTGCAAGGGGGTGAGGTGAAAGACGGTTGGACATTGGCTGCAGGTGCCAACTCTGACCTTTCTGCAGTAGACTGGGTGGGAGACAATGTGAAGGAACTGGAGGCACTGTCAGCAGCAAACCAATCTACTATCGCCTCAACTTGTTCTGGCCTCATCACTTCTAGGGGCGTTTGATGCCCTACCAAATACTGATGCAGGTTCTGTCGCCTACTCACACTTGAGGAAGGTGTTTCACTTGTGCGTGTAGCTGGCACAGATCGACCACGTCCTCTCCTTGCAACAGGAGCTCTACCAGCAGCACCACGACCCAGGCCACGGCCCTTATTTGACGGTCTCCTCATATTTCTGTAATTTAAGATCTTGCCCTAGAAAGGTTTTTATTGAATAGCGGAATAGGAAATATGATCCAAAAAAGTGTATGTATCTCGCACGTACAAAACCACACTAGGCCCCAATTACTATTGTTTCTACCCCTAAAAGGATGGATGAGGAGTAGGAGGAGTATGGAACAGACAGCACCCTCAAATCTTCAGAAGTATGAGATGAACCCCAAAAACTTGGAAAGGTGGATCTCACACGTACCGACACAGACTATCCCGCAATTCAATTGATCCTCAAAGGTTTTTATTGAATAGCGGAATAGGAAATATGATCAAAAAAAGTGTATGTATCTCGCACGTACACAACCACACTAGGCCCCAATTACTATTGTTTGTACCCCTAAAAGGATGGATGAGGAGTAGGAGGAGGAGTATGGAACAGGCAGCACCCTCAAATCTTCAGAAGTATGAGATGAACCCCAAAAACTTGGAAAGGTGGATCTCACACGTACCGACACAGACTATCCCGCAATTCAATTGATCCTCAAAGGTTTTTATTGAATAGCGGAATAGGAAATATGATCAAAAAAAGTGTATGTATCTCGCACGTACACAACCACACTAGGCCCCAATTACTATTGTTTGTACCCCTAAAAGGATGGTTGAGCAGTAGGAGCAGGAGTATGGAACAGGCAGCACCCTCAAATCTTCAGAAGTATGAGATGAACCCCAACAACTTGGAAAGGTGGATCTCACACGTACCGACACAGACTATCTCGCAATTGAATTGATCCCCAAAGGTTTTAATTGAATAGCGGAATAGAAAATATGATCAAAAAGAAAGTGTATGTATCTCGCACGTACACCACCACACTAGGCCCCAACTACTATTGTTTGTACCCCTAAAAGGATGGTTGAGCAGTAGGAGGAGGAGTATGGAACAGGCAGCACCCTCAAATCTTCAGAAGTATGAGATGAACCCCAAAAACTTGGAAAGGTGGATCTCTCTCACACGTACCAACACAGACTATCCCCCAATTTAACTGATCCCCAAAGGTTTTTGATTAAATAGCGGAATAGAAAATATGATCCAAAAAAAGTGTATGTATATCACACGTACACAACCACACTAGGCCCCAATTACTATTGTTTGTACCCCTAAAAGGCTAGATGAGGAGTAGGGGGGGTATGGAACAGGCAGCACCCTCAAACCTTCAGAAGTATGAGATGAACCCCAACAACTTGGAAAGGTGGATCTCTCTCACACGTACCAACACAGACTATCCCCCAATTTAACTGATCCCCAAAGGTTTTTGATTAAATAGCGGAATAGAAAATATGATCCAAAAAAAGTGTATGTATATCACACGTACACAACCACACTAGGCCCCAATTACTATTGTTTGTACCCCTAAAAGGCTAGATGAGGAGTAGGGGGAGTATGGAACAGGCAGCACCCTCAAACCTTCAGAAGTATGAGATGAACCCCAACAACTTGGAAAGGTGGATCTCTCTCACATGTACCAACACAGACTATCCCCCAATTTAACTGATCCCCAAAGGTTTTTGATTAAATAGCGGAATAGAAAATATGATCCAAAAAAAGTGTATGTATATCACACGTACACAACCACACTAGGCCCCAATTACTATTGTTTGTACCCCTAAAAGGCTAGATGAGGAGTAGGGGGAGTATGGAACAGGCAGCACCCTCAAACCTTCAGAAGTATGAGATGAACCCCAACAACTTGGAAAGGTGGATCTCTCTCACACGTACCAACACAGACTATCCCCCAATTTAACTGATCCCCAAAGGTTTTTGATTAAATAGCGGAATAGAAAATATGATCCAAAAAAAGTGTATGTATATCACACGTACACAACCACACTAGGCCCCAATTACTATTGTTTGTACCCCTAAAAGGCTAGGAGTAGGGGGAGTATGGAACAGGCAGCACCCTCAAACCTTCAGAAGTATGAGATGAACCCCAACAACTTGGAAAGGTGGATCTCTCTCACACGTACCAACACAGACTATCCCCCAATTTAACTGATCCCCAAAGGTTTTTGATTAAATAGCGGAATAGAAAATATGATCCAAAAAAAGTGTATGTATATCACACGTACACAACCACACTGGGCCCCAATTACTATTGTTTGTACCCCTAAAAGGCTAGATGAGGAGTAGGGGGAGTATGGAACAGGCAGCACCCTCAAACCTTCAGAAGTATGAGATGAACCCCAACAACTTGGAAAGGTGGATCTCTCTCACACGTACCAACACAGACTATCCCCCAATTTAACTGATCCCCAAAGGTTTTTGATTAAATAGCGGAATAGAAAATATGATCCAAAAAAAGTGTATGTATATCACACGTACACAACCACACTAGGCCCCAATTACTATTGTTTGTACCCCTAAAAGGCTAGATGAGGAGTAGGGGGGGTATGGAACAGGCAGCACCCTCAAACCTTCAGAAGTATGAGATGAACCCCAACAACTTGGAAAGGTGGATCTCTCTCACACGTACCAACGCAGACTATCCCCCAATTTAACTGATCCCCAAAGGTTTTTGATTAAATAGCGGAATAGAAAATATGATCCAAAAAAAGTGTATGTATATCACACGTACACAACCACACTGGGCCCCAATTACTATTGTTTGTACCCCTAAAAGGCTAGGAGTAGGGGGAGTATGGAACAGGCAGCACCCTCAAACCTTCAGAAGTATGAGATGAACCCCAACAACTTGGAAAGGTGGATCTCTCTCACACGTACCAACACAGACTATCCCCCAATTTAACTGATCCCCAAAGGTTTTTGATTAAATAGCGGAATAGAAAATATGATCCAAAAAAAGTGTATGTATATCACACGTACACAACCACACTAGGCCCCAATTACTATTGTTTGTACCCCTAAAAGGCTAGATGAGGAGTAGGGGGAGTATGGAACAGGCAGCACCCTCAAACCTTCAGAAGTATGAGATGAACCCCAACAACTTGGAAAGGTGGATCTCTCTCACACGTACCAACACAGACTATCCCCCAATTTAACTGATCCCCAAAGGTTTTTGATTAAATAGCGGAATAGAAAATATGATCCAAAAAAAGTGTATGTATATCACACGTACACAACCACACTAGGCCCCAATTACTATTGTTTGTACCCCTAAAAGGCTAGATGAGGAGTAGGGGGAGTATGGAACAGGCAGCACCCTCAAACCTTCAGAAGTATGAGATGAACCCCAACAACTTGGAAAGGTGGATCTCTCTCACACGTACCAACACAGACTATCCCCCAATTTAACTGATCCCCAAAGGTTTTTGATTAAATAGCGGAATAGAAAATATGATCCAAAAAAAGTGTATGTATATCACACGTACACAGCCACACTAGGCCCCAATTACTATTGTTTGTACCCCTAAAAGGCTAGATGAGGAGTAGGGGGGGTATGGAACAGGCAGCACCCTCAAACCTTCAGAAGTATGAGATGAACCCCAACAACTTGGAAAGGTGGATCTCTCTCACACGTACCAACACAGACTATCCCCCAATTTAACTGATCCCCAAAGGTTTTTGATTAAATAGCGGAATAGAAAATATGATCCAAAAAAAGTGTATGTATATCACACGTACACAACCACACTAGGCCCCAATTACTATTGTTTGTACCCCTAAAAGGCTAGATGAGGAGTAGGGGGGGTATGGAACAGGCAGCACCCTCAAATCTTCAGAAGTATGAGATGAACCCCAAAAACTTGGAAAGGTGGATCTCTCTCACACGTACCAACACAGACTATCCCCCAATTTAACTGATCCCCAAAGGTTTTTGATTAAATAGCGGAATAGAAAATATGATCCAAAAAAAGTGTATGTATATCACACGTACACAACCACACTAGGCCCCAATTACTATTGTTTGTACCCCTAAAAGGCTAGATGAGGAGTAGGGGGGGTATGGAACAGGCAGCACCCTCAAACCTTCAGAAGTATGAGAAGAACCCCAACAACTTGGAAAGGTGGATCTCTCTCACACGTACCAACACAGACTATCCCCCAATTTAACTGAACCCCAAAGGTTTTTGATTAAATAGCGGAATAGAAAATATGATCCAAAAAAAGTGTATGTATATCACACGTACACAACCACACTAGGCCCCAATTACTATTGTTTGTACCCCTAAAAGGCTAGATGAGGAGTAGGGGGAGTATGGAACAGGCAGCACCCTCAAACCTTCAGAAGTATGAGATGAACCCCAACAACTTGGAAAGGTGGATCTCTCTCACACGTACCAACACAGACTATCCCCCAATTTAACTGATCCCCAAAGGTTTTTGATTAAATAGCGGAATAGAAAATATGATCCAAAAAAAGTGTATGTATATCACACGTACACAACCACACTAGGCCCCAATTACTATTGTTTGTACCCCTAAAAGGCTAGATGAGGAGTAGGGGGAGTATGGAACAGGCAGCACCCTCAAACCTTCAGAAGTATGAGATGAACCCCAACAACTTGGAAAGGTGGATCTCTCTCACACGTACCAACACAGACTATCCCCCAATTTAACTGATCCCCAAAGGTTTTTGATTAAATAGCGGAATAGAAAATATGATCCAAAAAAAGTGTATGTATATCACACGTACACAACCACACTAGGCCCCAATTACTATTGTTTGTACCCCTAAAAGGCTAGATGAGGAGTAGGGGGGGTATGGAACAGGCAGCACCCTCAAACCTTCAGAAGTATGAGATGAACCCCAACAACTTGGAAAGGTGGATCTCTCTCACACGTACCAACACAGACTATCCCCCAATTTAACTGATCCCCAAAGGTTTTTGATTAAATAGCGGAATAGAAAATATGATCCAAAAAAAGTGTATGTATATCACACGTACACAACCACACTAGGCCCCAATTACTATTGTTTGTACCCCTAAAAGGCTAGATGAGGAGTAGGGGGGGTATGGAACAGGCAGCACCCTCAAACCTTCAGAAGTATGAGATGAACCCCAACAACTTGGAAAGGTGGATCTCTCTCACACGTACCAACACAGACTATCCCCCAATTTAACTGATCCCCAAAGGTTTTTGATTAAATAGCGGAATAGAAAATATGATCCAAAAAAAGTGTATGTATATCACACGTACACAACCACACTGGGCCCCAATTACTATTGTTTGTACCCCTAAAAGGCTAGGAGTAGGGGGAGTATGGAACAGGCAGCACCCTCAAACCTTCAGATTATGAGATGAACCCCAACAACTTGGAAAGGTGGATCTCTCTCACACGTACCAACACAGACTATCCCCCAATTTAACTGATCCCCAAAGGTTTTTGATTAAATAGCGGAATAGAAAATATGATCCAAAAAAAGTGTATGTATATCACACGTACACAACCACACTAGGCCCCAATTACTATTGTTTGTACCCCTAAAAGGCTAGATGAGGAGTAGGGGGGGTATGGAACAGGCAGCACCCTCAAACCTTCAGAAGTATGAGATGAACCCCAACAACTTGGAAAGGTGGATCTCTCTCACACGTACCAACACAGACTATCCCCCAATTTAACTGATCCCCAAAGGTTTTTGATTAAATAGCGGAATAGAAAATATGATCCAAAAAAAGTGTATGTATATCACACGTACACAACCACACTAGGCCCCAATTACTATTGTTTGTACCCCTAAAAGGCTAGATGAGGAGTAGGGGGGGTATGGAACAGGCAGCACCCTCAAATCTTCAGAAGTATGAGATGAACCCCAAAAACTTGGAAAGGTGGATCTCTCTCACACGTACCAACACAGACTATCCCCCAATTTAACTGATCCCCAAAGGTTTTTGATTAAATAGCGGAATAGAAAATATGATCCAAAAAAAGTGTATGTATATCACACGTACACAACCACACTAGGCCCCAATTACTATTGTTTGTACCCCTAAAAGGCTAGATGAGGAGTAGGGGGGGTATGGAACAGGCAGCACCCTCAAACCTTCAGAAGTATGAGATGAACCCCAACAACTTGGAAAGGTGGATCTCTCTCACACGTACCAACACAGACTATCCCCCAATTTAACTGATCCCCAAAGGTTTTTGATTAAATAGCGGAATAGAAAATATGATCCAAAAAAAGTGTATGTATATCACACGTACACAACCACACTAGGCCCCAATTACTATTGTTTGTACCCCTAAAAGGCTAGATGAGGAGTAGGGGGGGTATGGAACAGGCAGCACCCTCAAACCTTCAGAAGTATGAGATGAACCCCAACAACTTGGAAAGGTGGATCTCTCTCACACGTACCAACACAGACTATCCCCCAATTTAACTGATCCCCAAAGGTTTTTGATTAAATAGCGGAATAGAAAATATGATCCAAAAAAAGTGTATGTATATCACACGTACACAACCACACTAGGCCCCAATTACTATTGTTTGTACCCCTAAAAGGCTAGATGAGGAGTAGGGGGAGTATGGAACAGGCAGCACCCTCAAACCTTCAGAAGTATGAGATGAACCCCAACAACTTGGAAAGGTGGATCTCTCTCACACGTACCAACACAGACTATCCCCCAATTTAACTGATCCCCAAAGGTTTTTGATTAAATAGCGGAATAGAAAATATGATCCAAAAAAAGTGTATGTATATCACACGTACACAACCACACTAGGCCCCAATTACTATTGTTTGTACCCCTAAAAGGCTAGATGAGGAGTAGGGGGAGTATGGAACAGGCAGCACCCTCAAACCTTCAGAAGTATGAGATGAACCCCAACAACTTGGAAAGGTGGATCTCTCTCACACGTACCAACACAGACTATCCCCCAATTTAACTGATCCCCAAAGGTTTTTGATTAAATAGCGGAATAGAAAATATGATCCAAAAAAAGTGTATGTATATCACACGTACACAACCACACTAGGCCCCAATTACTATTGTTTGTACCCCTAAAAGGCTAGATGAGGAGTAGGGGGGGTATGGAACAGGCAGCACCCTCAAACCTTCAGAAGTATGAGATGAACCCCAACAACTTGGAAAGGTGGATCTCTCTCACACGTACCAACACAGACTATCCCCCAATTTAACTGATCCCCAAAGGTTTTTGATTAAATAGCGGAATAGAAAATATGATCCAAAAAAAGTGTATGTATATCACACGTACACAACCACACTAGGCCCCAATTACTATTGTTTGTACCCCTAAAAGGCTAGATGAGGAGTAGGGGGGGTATGGAACAGGCAGCACCCTCAAACCTTCAGAAGTATGAGATGAACCCCAACAACTTGGAAAGGTGGATCTCTCTCACACGTACCAACACAGACTATCCCCCAATTTAACTGATCCCCAAAGGTTTTTGATTAAATAGCGGAATAGAAAATATGATCCAAAAAAAGTGTATGTATATCACACGTACACAACCACACTGGGCCCCAATTACTATTGTTTGTACCCCTAAAAGGCTAGGAGTAGGGGGAGTATGGAACAGGCAGCACCCTCAAAACTTCAGAAGTATGAGATGAACCCCAACAACTTGGAAAGGTGGATCTCTCTCACACGTACCAACACAGACTATCCCCCAATTTAACTGATCCCCAAAGGTTTTTGATTAAATAGCGGAATAGAAAATATGATCCAAAAAAAGTGTATGTATATCACACGTACACAGCCACACTAGGCCCCAATTACTATTGTTTGTACCCCTAAAAGGCTAGATGAGGAGTAGGGGGGGTATGGAACAGGCAGCACCCTCAAACCTTCAGAAGTATGAGATGAACCCCAACAACTTGGAAAGGTGGATCTCTCTCACACGTACCAACACAGACTATCCCCCAATTTAACTGATCCCCAAAGGTTTTTGATTAAATAGCGGAATAGAAAATATGATCCAAAAAAAGTGTATGTATATCACACGTACACAACCACACTAGGC
The DNA here is from genome assembly GCF_965119305.1 of Pelophylax lessonae. NCBI lineage: Eukaryota > Metazoa > Chordata > Amphibia > Anura > Ranidae > Pelophylax > Pelophylax lessonae. Next base: position 219,358,758 of record NC_138772.1, read on the forward strand.
CCCAATTACTATTGTTTGTACCCCTAAAAGGCTAGATGAGGAGTAGGGGGGGTATGGAACAGGCAGCACCCTCAAATCTTCAGAAGTATGAGATGAACCCCAAAAACTTGGAAAGGTGGATCTCTCTCACACGTACCAACACAGACTATCCCCCAATTTAACTGATCCCCAAAGGTTTTTGATTAAATAGCGGAATAGAAAATATGATCCAAAAAAAGTGTATGTATATCACACGTACACAACCACACTAGGCCCCAATTACTATTGTTTGTACCCCTAAAAGGCTAGATGAGGAGTAGGGGGGGTATGGAACAGGCAGCACCCTCAAACCTTCAGAAGTATGAGAAGAACCCCAACAACTTGGAAAGGTGGATCTCTCTCACACGTACCAACACAGACTATCCCCCAATTTAACTGATCCCCAAAGGTTTTTGATTAAATAGCGGAATAGAAAATATGATCCAAAAAAAGTGTATGTATATCACACGTACACAACCACACTAGGCCCCAATTACTATTGTTTGTACCCCTAAAAGGCTAGATGAGGAGTAGGGGGGGTATGGAACAGGCAGCACCCTCAAACCTTCAGAAGTATGAGAAGAACCCCAACAACTTGGAAAGGTGGATCTCTCTCACACGTACCAACACAGACTATCCCCCAATTTAACTGATCCCCAAAGGTTTTTGATTAAATAGCGGAATAGAAAATATGATCCAAAAAAAGTGTATGTATATCACACGTACACAACCACACTAGGCCCCAATTACTATTGTTTGTACCCCTAAAAGGCTAGATGAGGAGTAGGGGGAGTATGGAACAGGCAGCACCCTCAAACCTTCAGAAGTATGAGATGAACCCCAACAACTTGGAAAGGTGGATCTCTCTCACACGTACCAACACAGACTATCCCCCAATTTAACTGATCCCCAAAGGTTTTTGATTAAATAGCGGAATAGAAAATATGATCCAAAAAAAGTGTATGTATATCACACGTACACAACCACACTAGGCCCCAATTACTATTGTTTGTACCCCTAAAAGGCTAGATGAGGAGTAGGGGGGGTATGGAACAGGCAGCACCCTCAAACCTTCAGAAGTATGAGATGAACCCCAACAACTTGGAAAGGTGGATCTCTCTCACACGTACCAACACAGACTATCCCCCAATTTAACTGATCCCCAAAGGTTTTTGATTAAATAGCGGAATAGAAAATATGATCCAAAAAAAGTGTATGTATATCACACGTACACAACCACACTAGGCCCCAATTACTATTGTTTGTACCCCTAAAAGGCTAGATGAGGAGTAGGGGGGGTATGGAACAGGCAGCACCCTCAAACCTTCAGAAGTATGAGATGAACCCCAACAACTTGGAAAGGTGGATCTCTCTCACACGTACCAACACAGACTATCCCCCAATTTAACTGATCCCCAAAGGTTTTTGATTAAATAGCGGAATAGAAAATATGATCCAAAAAAAGTGTATGTATATCACACGTACACAACCACACTGGGCCCCAATTACTATTGTTTGTACCCCTAAAAGGCTAGGAGTAGGGGGAGTATGGAACAGGCAGCACCCTCAAACCTTCAGAAGTATGAGATGAACCCCAACAACTTGGAAAGGTGGATCTCTCTCACACGTACCAACACAGACTATCCCCCAATTTAACTGATCCCCAAAGGTTTTTGATTAAATAGCGGAATAGAAAATATGATCCAAAAAAAGTGTATGTATATCACACGTACACAACCACACTAGGCCCCAATTACTATTGTTTGTACCCCTAAAAGGCTAGATGAGGAGTAGGGGGGGTATGGAACAGGCAGCACCCTCAAACCTTCAGAAGTATGAGATGAACCCCAACAACTTGGAAAGGTGGATCTCTCTCACACGTACCAACACAGACTATCCCCCAATTTAACTGATCCCCAAAGGTTTTTGATTAAATAGCGGAATAGAAAATATGATCCAAAAAAAGTGTATGTATATCACACGTACACAACCACACTAGGCCCCAATTACTATTGTTTGTACCCCTAAAAGGCTAGATGAGGAGTAGGGGGGGTATGGAACAGGCAGCACCCTCAAATCTTCAGAAGTATGAGATGAACCCCAAAAACTTGGAAAGGTGGATCTCTCTCACACGTACCAACACAGACTATCCCCCAATTTAACTGATCCCCAAAGGTTTTTGATTAAATAGCGGAATAGAAAATATGATCCAAAAAAAGTGTATGTATATCACACGTACACAACCACACTAGGCCCCAATTACTATTGTTTGTACCCCTAAAAGGCTAGATGAGGAGTAGGGGGGGTATGGAACAGGCAGCACCCTCAAACCTTCAGAAGTATGAGATGAACCCCAACAACTTGGAAAGGTGGATCTCTCTCACACGTACCAACACAGACTATCCCCCAATTTAACTGATCCCCAAAGGTTTTTGATTAAATAGCGGAATAGAAAATATGATCCAAAAAAAGTGTATGTATATCACACGTACACAACCACACTAGGCCCCAATTACTATTGTTTGTACCCCTAAAAGGCTAGATGAGGAGTAGGGGGGGTATGGAACAGGCAGCACCCTCAAACCTTCAGAAGTATGAGATGAACCCCAACAACTTGGAAAGGTGGATCTCTCTCACACGTACCAACACAGACTATCCCCCAATTTAACTGATCCCCAAAGGTTTTTGATTAAATAGCGGAATAGAAAATATGATCCAAAAAAAGTGTATGTATATCACACGTACACAACCACACTAGGCCCCAATTACTATTGTTTGTACCCCTAAAAGGCTAGATGAGGAGTAGGGGGAGTATGGAACAGGCAGCACCCTCAAACCTTCAGAAGTATGAGATGAACCCCAACAACTTGGAAAGGTGGATCTCTCTCACACGTACCAACACAGACTATCCCCCAATTTAACTGATCCCCAAAGGTTTTTGATTAAATAGCGGAATAGAAAATATGATCCAAAAAAAGTGTATGTATATCACACGTACACAACCACACTAGGCCCCAATTACTATTGTTTGTACCCCTAAAAGGCTAGATGAGGAGTAGGGGGAGTATGGAACAGGCAGCACCCTCAAACCTTCAGAAGTATGAGATGAACCCCAACAACTTGGAAAGGTGGATCTCTCTCACACGTACCAACACAGACTATCCCCCAATTTAACTGATCCCCAAAGGTTTTTGATTAAATAGCGGAATAGAAAATATGATCCAAAAAAAGTGTATGTATATCACACGTACACAACCACACTAGGCCCCAATTACTATTGTTTGTACCCCTAAAAGGCTAGATGAGGAGTAGGGGGGGTATGGAACAGGCAGCACCCTCAAACCTTCAGAAGTATGAGATGAACCCCAACAACTTGGAAAGGTGGATCTCTCTCACACGTACCAACACAGACTATCCCCCAATTTAACTGATCCCCAAAGGTTTTTGATTAAATAGCGGAATAGAAAATATGATCCAAAAAAAGTGTATGTATATCACACGTACACAACCACACTAGGCCCCAATTACTATTGTTTGTACCCCTAAAAGGCTAGATGAGGAGTAGGGGGGGTATGGAACAGGCAGCACCCTCAAACCTTCAGAAGTATGAGATGAACCCCAACAACTTGGAAAGGTGGATCTCTCTCACACGTACCAACACAGACTATCCCCCAATTTAACTGATCCCCAAAGGTTTTTGATTAAATAGCGGAATAGAAAATATGATCCAAAAAAAGTGTATGTATATCACACGTACACAACCACACTGGGCCCCAATTACTATTGTTTGTACCCCTAAAAGGCTAGGAGTAGGGGAAGTATGGAACAGGCAGCACCCTCAAACCTTCAGAAGTATGAGATGAACCCCAACAACTTGGAAAGGTGGATCTCTCTCACACGTACCAACACAGACTATCCCCCAATTTAACTGATCCCCAAAGGTTTTTGATTAAATAGCGGAATAGAAAATATGATCCAAAAAAAGTGTATGTATATCACACGTACACAACCACACTAGGCCCCAATTACTATTGTTTGTACCCCTAAAAGGCTAGATGAGGAGTAGGGGGAGTATGGAACAGGCAGCACCCTCAAACCTTCAGAAGTATGAGATGAACCCCAACAACTTGGAAAGGTGGATCTCTCTCACACGTACCAACACAGACTATCCCCCAATTTAACTGATCCCCAAAGGTTTTTGATTAAATAGCGGAATAGAAAATATGATCCAAAAAAAGTGTATGTATATCACACGTACACAACCACACTAGGCCCCAATTACTATTGTTTGTACCCCTAAAAGGCTAGGAGTAGGGGGAGTATGGAACAGGCAGCACCCTCAAACCTTCAGAAGTATGAGATGAACCCCAACAACTTGGAAAGGTGGATCTCTCTCACACGTACCAACACAGACTATCCCCCAATTTAACTGATCCCCAAAGGTTTTTGATTAAATAGCGGAATAGAAAATATGATCCAAAAAAAGTGTATGTATATCACACGTACACAACCACACTAGGCCCCAATTACTATTGTTTGTACCCCTAAAAGGCTAGATGAGGAGTAGGGGGAGTATGGAACAGGCAGCACCCTCAAATCTTCAGAAGTATGAGATTGTGTTCACTGTACCCCACAAAGATTGAGTTCACTGCACCCCACAATGATTGTGTTCACTGCACCCCACAAAGATTGTGTTCACTGCACCTCACAAAGATTGTGTTCACTGTACCCCCCAAAGATTGTGTTCACTGCACCCCACAAAGATTCTGTTCACTGTACCCCACAAAGATTGTGTTCACTGCACCCTAAAAGGATGTTGTTCACTGCACCCCACAAAGATTGTGTTCACTGCACCCTAAAAGGATGTTGTTCACTGCACCCCAAAAAGATTGTGTTCACTGTACCCCCCCAAAGATTGTGTTCACTGCACCCCACAAAGATTGTGTTCACTGCACCCCAAAAAGATTGTGTTCACTGTACCCCCCAAAGATTGTGTTCACTGCACCCCAAAAAGATTGTGTTCACTGTACCCCCCAAAGATTGTGTTCACTGCACCCCACAAAGATTCTGTTCACTGTACCCCACAAAGATTGTGTTCACTGCACCCCAAAAAGATTGTGTTCACTGTACCCCCCCAAAGATTGTGTTCACTGCACCCCACAAAGATTCTGTTCACTGCACCCCACAAAGGATTTTGTTCACTGCACCCCAAAAAGATTGTGTTCACTGCACCCCAAAAAGGATTTTGATCACTGCACCCCAAAAAGGATGTTGTTCACTGCACCCCAAAAATGATTTTGTTCACTCCACCCCAAAAAGATTGTGTTCACTGCACCCCACAAAGATTGTGTTCACTGCACCCCAAAAAGATTGTGTTCACTGTACCCCCCAAAGATTGTGTTCACTGCACCCCACAAAGATTCTGTTCACTGTACCCCACAAAGATTGTGTTCACTGCACCCCAAAAAGATTGTGTTCACTGCACCCCAAAAAGGATGTTGTTCACTGCACCCCAAAAAGGATGTTGTTCACTCCACCCCAAAAAGATTGTGTTCACTGCACCCCACAAAGATTGTGTTCACTGCACCCCAAAAAGATTGTGTTCACTGCACCCCAAAAATGATTTTGTTCACTGCACCCCAAAAAGGATTTTGTTCACTGCACCCCAAAAAGGATGTTGTTCACTCCACCCCAAAAAGATTGTGTTCACTGCACCCCAAAAAGATTGTGTTCACTGCACCCCACAAAGGATTTTGTTCACTGCACCCCAAAAAGATTGTGTTCACTGCACCCCAAAAAGGATGTTGTTCACTGCACCCCAAAAAGGATTTTGTTCACTGCACCCCAAAAAGATTGTGTTCACTGCACCCCACAAAGGATTTTGTTCACTGCACCCCACAAAGATTGTGTTCACTGCACACCAAAAAGGATTGTGTTCACTGCACCCCAAAAAGATTTTGTTCACTGCACCCCAAAAAGATTGTGTTCACTGCAGCCCAAAAAGATTGTGTTCACTGCAGCCCAAAAAGATTGTGTTCACTGCAGCCCAAAAAGATTGTGTTCACTGCAGCTCACACACAGAAAAATGGATGTGGATCACTGACACCTGCCTATCTCCAATCCCACACCACACAGCAATATCGATTGTAGTTTGTAGAACACAGTTTCCCTAAAATTCAGCAGACTCTGTCCCTAACAGGATTGAGAAGAGATCGTAGATCAGGATTGAGTGCAGATTCACCCCACCCCCCACACAGCAATATCGATTGTAGTTTGTAGAAGACACTGACCCTATAATTCAGCAGACTCTATCCCTAAAATGCCTACAACTCGCCCTGCCTAAACACTCCGACCTGTCCCTCAATTCTATCCGGACACAAATGGTTTTTTCCTGCCTATCTTTCCCTAATCAGCAGCCAGCACATTGATGTGTGCTCTGTCCCTTAGCTAAGCAGCAGAATGACGCTGCTGCGGCGGCTGCCTCGAACTTATAAAGACTTGGTCACATGCTTCAGACGGCCAATCACAGCTACTAAGACATTTGCAGGCATGGCTGGGATGGCTTAAGGCACACCAGTTAAACGATTGTTGATTGGCTGTTGAAAGCCCGCCATGAAAAGAGCGCCAAAGCATGCAAAACCCGGAAATAAAACGACCGAACACGGATTTTTACCCGAACATACAGTAAAGTGTCCGTGTCCGTGTTCGGGTAAAAAAAATCCAATTATTCGGTACGAACACGAATAATACAGTCCGTGTTCGCTCAACACTAATTACGAATAAAAATAGCAACACCTCTGGTCTTGTTACTATAGGTGGAACACCTAAATTGTTGGTAGGATTTGTGAAAGTATTTAGGATGGTTTGGAGCGGCAAAGTGTGTTTCTTGCAATAGAATCACATCAGCACCTAAACGTTTACAATGCCTGAAAGCTTTGTGTCTTTTGTTAGGAGAGTTAAACCCCTGCACATTAAGTGTTATGACCTTAAGCACCATATTGAAAGAGCAGGGTAGAGCAAGCTACACTAGAAACATGAATAAGAGAGGACATATACCACCAGTGCCATAAACTCTCGATACTCTGAGATGCTGGGAATAATAGTAGTTTACCCATAAAAAGCATATAACATAAAACCATGTCACCCTGTCTAGAACCCGGCCCAACTGAGTAGGACCAATTAAGACAGTACAACATAATTAGAAACATTGCATTGATCTGTAAAATAGACTTTATTTTTTCAGTAATTTTTAACAAGAGAAGCTTAACCATGAAAGTAAAAACATGATAAGAAATATTAAACCTGTGGGACACAGGAGGGGGATGGGTGAAAAAGAAAAGACCCATCCAAAGTAATAAGTAACCATGGACAGTTACGTCCAAAATCCGCTCGCGGGGATCCACAACCTGTTCCTGACACCGTGAAAGCCCAAGAGAGGCCAGGGTGAGGATCAGCGCAAGCGGAAGGAGGGGGACAAACCAGCGAAAGGGGAGAGAGAGAGGCCTAAGACCTGCTAGGTTGTAAACAAATACCAACACCCGCATCTTGAGGGTGTAATCTCCCATGCCAAATTGAAAGGCAGATATGACAGGCACAACCGTCACACCATGCCCACCCCAAAACTTAGGGCGGCCATGTCGCAACGGGGGCCCGCCTAAGAACATCAACACAGGAGCTTAAAATGAATAATTCCCATATTTAGGATGTGAAGACCAATGAGAGACAGACAGTCGACTGTTAGTTAGAGGCATCTCTGAATGGGTTCCGCCCACGGCGTTGGTCCCTTCTGGTGGCGGGGGTAGACCAAATTGGAGAGGGTCTGGGAGTCATCTGCTGGTGGACTGCCGGCTCGGCATCAATAAGGCCCAGTTTAATGAGCAGTTCTTTTCCCTCTGCAATGTTATAGACCACATATACTGACCCATTGTGGGGAACAGTAAGTTTGAAGGGAAAGCCCCATCTATAGCGGATCCTGGCTGCCTGTAAAACGGATGTAACTTCTTTCATCTTACGGCATTTATCCAAGGTAGCTTGGGAAATATCTGGGAAGATTTGAATCCTGTTACCCTCCAGGACAATGTTGGGAGTGTTTCTAGAGGCACGTAGGATATCCTCCTTTACCAGGAAGTCCTTAAGGCACAGGATAACATCCCTAGGAGGCTTGTCAGGTGGAGGTTTAGGGCTCAGGGCCCTGTGGATTCTGTCACAGGTAAAAGCTGATTCAGGCCTGTCAGGGAGCAGAGGTGAGGTCAGCAATGTATTCAGGAAGTCCTCTGAGACGCAGGTTATTCCTGCGGTTTCTGTTATCCAAATCCTCAACTTGGGATTGAAGCAAAGCATAATTGTCAGAAAGTAATTTAAAATCTTTCCTGAGGTCATTGTGTGCAATGGCTAGCTCGTCATGCTTGGCCTCTAGCAGATCAGTGCGCCCCCCCAGAGCAGAGATTTCAGCAGTCAGATTGCTAGTGGATTTATGAATCTCTGTCTGAAACTTCTCTGCTAGCTTCTCATATACTGCAGCAAATCCCGCATCAAGGTCTGCCTTGGTGACCCCCTGAGAATACTCACGGTCCACCATATGTGCTGTAGGTACAGCTGGAGATGAAGCTGGATCTGGCTGCAGCACGGGAGGTGACTGGGCGCCATCTTTAGACATCTTGGAGGTCTCTTTAGCACGGAGCAGGTAAGTGGTCAAAAAGTGCTTTGGAGGGCGGCCCCGCTGTCCTTTCTTGGCTGACGGCATGCACTATGGTGTCCTAGGGGGGTGCGAGAAAGTTAGAAGCTAAAAGTCAAGTTTTAAAGCCCCGAGGAAGCGGCCTCTCTCTGTCCCCTCCGGCGGAGCTAAGTTTCTAGCGTCCGTCCAGCATCGCGCCGCGCTAGCGCCCCCGTATATAAGAAATTTTAAGGCATATTATTGCCAGAACTTTTGGATACTTTCTTAGAAGCCCAAAAAGGTGGCTCACTACTGAGCTCAATGTATGAGGCGGTGATGGGGCTACTATTGAAACCTGGGAAGAATCCTGAATGTCCTGAATCATATAGACCTATCTCCTTAACAACTGATTTAAAATTAATCACTAAGGTCTTTGCTATATGACTGTCAAAAATCGTAAGCAAAATTATACATCCAGATCAATCTGGATTTATTCCAAACCGTTCTACAGCTAATAATATTCGTAGACTCTTAATTTACAAATACCTGTCACTAATCAGGGACATAGAGCTGTTTTATCTTTAGACGCTGCTAAGGCATTTGATAGTGTGGAATGGCATTATTTATGGTCGGTATTGGAGAAATTTAAATTAGGGGATTCATTTATATCATGGATTAAATTATTATATAGAGCCCCTGAAGCTCATATCAGGGTAAATAATACACTTTATTCCTCATTTACACTTTATCGGGGGACAAGACAGAGATGCCCTTTATCCCCATTACTATTTGCCCTTGCAGTGGAACCACTAGCAGCAGCTATTAGGGCACATCCCCATATTACTGGTTTCCGTAGAGGGGACTTCGAAGAAAAAATAGCATTATATGCAGATGATGCTCTTATATTCTTGGGGGATACAGATAGGTCTTTGACATCACTGATGACACTTATACAAACCTTTGGATCCTATTCTGGTTTCAAAATTAATTGGGATAAATCTGTTTTATTACCCTTAGATCCCCTCACTGCTCTATTGCCGCAAATGGCATCTCAGATCCGAGTAGTGGAACAGTTTCCGTGTTTGGGTATTGTTGTCCATTCCAACCTTTATAATTATGTCAAACTCAATATTGAACCTCTATTGGCTAAATTCAAGGAGCAAACCACCAGTTGGCTTAAACTACCTCTCTCGGTAGTGGGTCGTTGTAACCTGATTAAAATGATCTGGAATCCACAATTGTTGTATGCTCTACATAATGCCCCTGTATGGATACCTATACATATTTTTAGGAGGTGCATTACCTTATTTCGTACGTTAATTTGGAGGAAAAAAATTCCCCGTATTAAACTGGAAAAGCTACAGGAAGTTAATGAGGCTGGAGGTCTTGCAGTCCCCAATGCTTACTTTTACTATATGGCCGCTCAGCTTCAGCATTTAGCAGGTTGGGGAAATGTTGAGTGCCGGGAGCCAAACAGGGAGATTATATCCTCTATTTTGTCTAATAGAGATGTAGTGGAGTGCCTTGAGGAAGGAGAAATGGAGAAATTGACAGCGTGTCCTACATTGCTCCTGCTAAATAGATTGTGGATCAAAATAAAGCAACACTTCAAATATGAGGTATATACGAGATATTCTCGGCTATTCCATAATTATAACTTTGTTGAATTATTTAAATTGAAATGTTTTTCTAAGTGGTCTGAATACGGATTGCGATATATCCCACAATTATACGAGGGTACAACATTGAAGGATTTTTAGTCACTTAGAATGGAGTTTGGACTTCCAAATGTTTTATTTTTTCAATATTTATAGTTAAGACATGCCATATCTGCATAGGCAAAGATTTCTCTCTGGAGTCTGTCTAATCTGGTGATACTGTATAGGCTTCTGGGAAAGTATATTAAAAAAGGTACTCTCATTTTTAAATAGCTCCTTTTTGAATCAAGTATCCAATGTGATGTCTTTAACATGTAGGAAGGGATGGGAGGAGGATATTGGTCCCATGTCTAATGAGGAATGGTCCAATATTTTGGAAAATGTGACTAGGGTCTCCCTCTCATCCACACAGAAGCTTACATAGTTATTTATTGTGCATCGTACATACCACACCCCTACTCGTTTATATAAATGGCAAAGGAGGGATTCTCCATTATGCCCTCGATGTAAGATTTATAATGGTATGCTTATTCATATGTTATGGATATGCCCCAAACTTACTCGATACTGGGAAACAATAATATTAACAATTAATAATACATGGAATATTACTCTCCCTTATGAACCAAAAATAGGACTGTTAGGTTGCTTGAATGGGAAGGAATATTCTACATACAGTGCCTTGAGAAAGTATTCGGCCCCCTTGAACTTTGTGACCTTTTGCCACATTTCAGGCTTCAAACATAAAGATATAAAACTGTAATTTTTTGTGAAGAATCAACAACAAGTGGGACACAATCATGATGTGGAACTAAATTTATTGGATATTTCAAACTTTGTTAACAAATAAAAAACGGAAAAATTGGGCGTGCAAAATTATTCAGCCCCCTTAAGTTAATACTTTGTAGCGCCACCTTTTGCTGCGATTACAGCTGTAAGTCGCTTGGGGTATGTCTCTATCAGTTTTGCATATCGAGAGACTGAAATTTTTGCCCATTTCTCCTTGCGAAACAGCTCGAGCTTAGTGAGGTTGGATGGAGAGCGTTTGTGAACAGCAGTTTTCTGTTCTTTCCACAGATTCTCGATTGGATTCAGTTCTGGACTTTGACTTGGCCATTCTAACACCTGGATATGTTTATTTGTGAACCATTCCATTGTAGATTTTGCTTTATGTTTTGGATCATTGTCTTGTTGGAAGACAAATCTCCGTCCCAGTCTCAGGTCTTTTGCAGACTCCATCAGGTTTTCTTCCAGAATGGTCCTGTATTTGGCTGCATCCATCTTCCCATCAATTTTAACCATCTTCCCTGTCCCTGCTGAGGAAAAGCAGGCCCAAACCATGATGCTGCCACTACCATGTTTGACAGTGGGGATGGTGTGTTCAGGGTGATGAGCTGTGTTGCTTTTACGCCAAACATAAAGTTTTGCATTGTTGCCAAAAAGTTTGATTTTGGTTTCATCTGACCAGAACACCTTCTTCCACATAAAGATATAAAGGAGCTGCGCTAAATTGAAACTGCTTGATGTTAAGTCAAACAATAGATAATAAGCCAAAAAATCGATAGTGGCATTCAATACAAGTCCATATTTGACAATAATGTCCCAATAAAGTAATAGTAAGCAGGCAGAGTGTGTCCGGTGTAGAAAAGAATCCTCCACCAAATCAGTGTGTCTGTATCCACATCAAGCGCTGCATGCAAAAGGCTCACACCAGGCTTACCAGAGCTCAATAAAGTGTAGGCATATAACAAGGATGTTCAACAGTAGATCCACTCGAGAGACTGGCACCTCATCTCAGCTGATCCCGTAACCTCTCTAGCGTAGCGGGAAGCTACACTGTACACCAACACCAATAGAGATCGTATGCAGCAACACCATACAAATCAAACTCGTCCTCTCACCAATCCTCACAGCGGATATGCAAGAAAGGGGAGCAACAATGGTGTAGTATGCATAGACAGTTTATTCTCAAATTACAGTTAAAAACACACACATTTACGTAGATTCAAAAGCGCTTGTACATAGATCGTTGTAATGAACGCTGCCGCCCGACTTCCGGGTTCCTTGTGCTGACGTCACCACGACGTGCATATCCGCTGTGAGGATTGGTGAGAGGACGAGTTCGATTTGTACGCTAGAGAGGTTACGGGATCAGCTGAGATGAGGTGCCAGTCTCTCGGGTGGATCTACTGTTGAACATCCTTGTTATATGCCTACACTTTCTTCATGATGCTCTCTGCGCTTTAAACTGACCTCTGAGACTATCACAGTGCAGGTGCATTTATACAGAGCCTTGATTACACACAGGTGTATTCTATTTATCATCATTAGTCATTTAGGTCAACATTGGATCATTCAGAGATCCTCACTGAACTTCTGGAGAGAGTTTGCTGCACTGAAAGTAAAGGGGCTGAATAATTTTGCACGCCCCATTTTTCAGTTTTTTATTTGTTAACAAAGTTTGAAATATCCAATAAATTTAATTCCACTTCATGATTGTGTCCCACTTGTTGATTCTTCACAAAAAATTACAGTTTTATATCTTTATGTTTGAAGCCTGAAATGTGGCAAAAGGTCGCAAAGTTCAAGGGGGCCAAATACTTTCGCAAGGCACTGTATATGTGCGTTTGAGTTTTTACTATTGTACCTATCTTGTTGTAGTGTTAATTTCTTCTTTAATAAAAATTATCTGATTGAAAAAAAAGAATACAAAAGTGATGCAAGGATCCCACACTGGGGAGTACATTAAAGAAAAGTTTCTAGACATGCTAAAAGAATGGGGAATCAGCAAAGACCGAGTGATGCTTGTGCTGCGAGACAGTGGAGCGTACATGGTTAAAGTTATGTGACTTGCTGAAGTGTCAGACCTCAGTTGCATGGCACACACCCTCCAACTGGTGGTGAATGATGGTCCGTCACACCAGAAAGCTTTGCTGGACATTATTACCATGCTGAAGAAGTGCGCAGGCCATTTCCACAATTCTGTTCTTGCCAAGCAGTGACTGAGGTGCATTCAGGAAGACCTTGGCCTACCCAAAAACAACCTGATACAGGCTGTTCCAACACGATGGAACTCAGCGCTACACATGTTACAGAGGATGCTGGAGCAGGAGCGAGCTCTCACCATATATTCTGGTGAATATAGACTTGGAGGACATTCTTGCCCTACTGCAGATCAGTGGGACATAGTAGCCAACATTATAGAGACGCTCGTACCCATTGAGGAAGTGATACTGGAGGGGAGTCATTACGACTCCTCTGTTTCCTCTGTGATCCTATGTGTGAGAGTCCTGAAGATGCTTCTTCAACAGAATGAAGGACCCAACACACGTGCCATCAAAGCATGCAGGCAGGCAATGAGGGTGAGCCTCGCCAAAAGGTTTGAGAAGCATGAGGAGAATAAAACTGTTGTGCTTGCATGTCTTTTGGATCCTCGATACAAGAACCATCCTTTCTCTTCTGATGTTGTATTGGCCAAGGCAAAGCAATGGCTGACAGTAGATTTTCAACAGCAGGTGCAGGAGGTTCCTCCTGACGAAAAGAAAAGTCAAGGACAAGAAGAGAAAGTTTCTGATGTGGAAGAGCAGGATGCAGGAGAAAAATGTCCCAAAAGAGAACGGGCAGAAGAGAAAATTCATTGTGGTCAAATAGATGCAATGTTCAGCATTTTATTGGGGCCTCATGCAGAGGATTCATTAGAATTGGCAATAATGAGCCTGGATGATGAACTTCATCTCTATTTGAAGGAACCAGTAGTTGACAAAAGAAGTGATCCTCTTCAGTGGTGGAAAGAAAATGAGGCACGCTACAAAAGACTTGCTTCTCATGCTAGAAGATACCTTTCTGCTCCTCCTTCCTCAGTACCAAGTGAGCATGTTTTTAGTGAAGTGGCAGCAATTTATGAAAAGAAAGGAAGCCATTTAACTGGTGAACATGCTGAAATGTTATGCTTTCTGCACTATAATATTGTTCTACCTAACTGGGAGTATTGATTTGAAAGTGTAGCTAGTCTATAGTAGTGGCCTTTAAATGACCACTTTCACTGTGACAGAGTCTTGACCTGTCACAATATGTGTGTGTATATATATATATATATATATATATATATATACAGTATATACAGTCAGGTCCATAAATATTGGGACATTGACACAATTCTAATCTTTATGGCTCTTTACACCACCACAATGGATTTGAAATTAAACAAACAAGATGTGCTTTAACTGCAGACTTTCAGCTTTCATTTGAGGGTATTTACATCCAAACCAGGTGAAGGGTGTAGGAATTACAACAGTTTGTATATGTGCCTCCCACTTTTTAAGGGACCAAAATAAATGGGACAATTGGCTGCTCAGCTGTTCCATGGCCAGGTGTGAGTTATTCCCTCATTATCCCATTTACAAGGAGCAGATAAAAGGTCCAGAGTTCATTTTAAGTGTGCTATTTGCATTTGGAATCTGTTGCTGTCAACTCTCAATATGAGATCCAAAGAGCTGTCACTCTCAGTGAAGCGAGCCATCATTAGGCTGAAAAAAACAAAACAAACCCATCAGAGAGATAGAAAAAACATTAGGTGTGGCCAAATCAACCGTTTGGAACATCCTTAAAAAGAGAGAACGCACCGGTGAGCTCAGCAACACCAAAAGAACTGGAAGACCATGGAAAACAACTGTGGTGGATGACCAAAGAATTCTTTCCCTGATGAAGAAAACACCCTTCACAACAGTTGGCCAGATCAAGAACACTCTCCAGGAGGTAGGTGTATGTGTGTCAAAGTCATCAATTAAGAGAAGACTTCACCAGAGTGAATACAGAGGGTTCACCACAAGATGTAAACCATTGGTGAGCCTCAAAAACAGGAAGGCCAGATTAGAGTTTGCCAAACAACATCTAAAAAAAGCCTTCACATTTTTGGAACAACATCCTATGGACAGATGAGACCAAGATCAACTTGTACCAAAGTGATGGGAAGAGAAGAGTATGGAGAAGGAAAGGAAATGCTCATGATCCAAAGCATACCACCTCATCAGTGAAGCATGGTGGTGGTAGTGTCATGGCGTGGGCATGTATGGCTGCCAATGGAACTGGTTCTCTTGTATTTATTGATGATGTGACTGCTGACAAACGCAGCAGGATGAATTCTGAAGTGTTTCTGGCAATATTATCTGCTCATACTCAGCCAAATGCTTCAGAACTCATTGGGCGGCGCTTCAAAGTGCAGATGGACAATGACCCGAAGCATACTGCGAAAGAAACCAAAGAGTTTTTTAAGGGAAAGAAGTGGAATGTTATGCAATGGCCAAGTCAATCACCTGACCTGAGTCCGATTGAGCATGCATTTCACTTGCTGAAGACAAAACTGAAGAAAAAAGTCTGCAGTTAAAGCACATCTTGTTTGTTTCATTTCAAATACATTGTGGCGGTGTATAGAGCCAAAAATATTTGAATTGTGTCGCTGTCCCAATATTTATGGATCTGACTGTATATTCTTTTTTTTTGTTTTGTTTTTTTTTTTTTGTTTTTTTTTTGTTTAAAGTGTAAGGGAAAAAAATTAAAATTTTTGAAGACAAATCTTTTTACCTTTGTTTTTGAAAAATAAACTTTGCAAATGAATACTTTTTAGACCAAGCTGTATACTGCTACATTTCTTTGGTAAAAAAACAAAAATGACGATAAACATCCCATGATCCCCATCCACTACAGAAGAGAACACCTTGTTGCTATAGACACAAGATATTTTCTTGCTTTTTTTAGTTGAGTTGTACCTCATAGAATAGCCTCATATCAACTAAGCCTGCTCCCCCAAACTGGTCTGGGCACAGTATATTCCCCTTTGGGGGTGCCTAGACCTTTGGGGGGATCCAATAAAAGGCCCTCCACTATACCATATAACTCACCATTAAGGAAGTACCACAAGACCATTATGGTCTACAAAAACTGATGTTTACTGGTTACTCACATGGATGTTTATCACTGATTGAGTCTGTTGATTGATACGATGTACTACCATACATACTTTTGTATATGTTCTTCTGAATTTATATGTATTTTTGACTTTTCTATGTACAGTGAGGATCGAAAGTTTGGGCACCCCAGGTAAAAATTTGTATTAATGTGCTTAAAGAAGCCAAGGAAAGATGGAAAAATCTCCAAAAGGCATCAAACTTTTGCAGATGCCATTTTTTTGTTTTCTGTTATTTTGAAAGTGTAAACGATGGAAATAAAATCTAACGTTTGTTGACATATTATAAGAATGTCTAATCTGTAATTTGATGCCTTTTGGAGAGTTTTCCATCTTTCCTTGGATTCTTTATGCACATTAATACAAATTTTTACCTGGGGTGCCCAAACTTTCGATCCCCACTGTATACGCTGTTTGAACTTCAATAAAACGTTAATTCAAAAAAAAAATGTGTATATTATTTAGTCTGTGTGAAAGGTATAGAGTCTACAAACTATGGGATACAGTATATCTTGTGATATTGGGGATGTTTAGCTCACTTGGTAGATGTGTTTGTAAAGCAAATTTACATCAGACAGCATCTATAGTTATCGGCTATGCAGCCCACTTTTATTAAATGAAAGGCAAAGTAAAAAACTCAACATAAAATTTCCCATGTGGGGGGGATTGGGATTTTTAGCTTCAAACAAAACAATTCTCAACTAAATTGCAGAGCCATCTGCCTCTCCTGTCAGCCACAACGCTGCTCACTCCAGTCTCCCAGACCATGGGCACCTCAGGCTCACTCAATGCTTGTAGCCACTTACTCTAGGGGCCCCACTCCTGGCCTCTAGTTAGGGTTTTTCCAGCACCCCTGGCTCTCCCACCTCTCAGGAACACAGGAATTCCTCCAGCCCCCTCTGTGAACTTACTGGTCACCTCCGCTTTCTCTGTCTCTCCTTGGACCTGCATAGCTGTCTTGACTTTCCCAGTCCTATGGGCAAGAGGTCCCAACTCACATAGGGTCTTGTCTCCTGAGAAGGTCACCCCTCCTAGCTGGAGCACACACCACTATCTTAAAACAAAATATTTGTGTCCAAATGGCAGCAACTGCATTAAGCTATGCTAAGATCTGGTTTATACCTACTTGTGCATTCATACAGGCTATAGATATCTAGCAAAGCCCGGACACAGAACTGAAGGTTCTGCCACACCCAAGATGCTTTGGAAACTTCAAGCACCAGGTCCCCATCTGTAAATACAAAATCCAAAGAAAACTTAAGAAACAGTTTTTTCTGCTCACAAATCACCTACTGGAGCTTCTCAGACTGAATCTTTGAGAGTCCTGTGTCATCTCTATACCCATTTACTAAACTCCCACTGTGGCAGAGCCTCACACTGTCACAAAATATACTGTATACATTAAATTTATAATCCCTAGTGTTTTGACTGCCCAGCTCATTCTTGAGTCCCTAAAATGGCAGGGCAGGATAGTACAAACATCTGCAATATGACATGTTGGGCTTTTTGAAGTTGTATTTTCCCACAATGTTTTGGAAATTAGGAAAGTAAATAATAATAATTATTATTTTTTTTTTTTATAAAGTTGTCATTTTAACAATACCACCCTGAAACACAGTATTCTTCCACTCCTCCATGTGTGACAGTGTTTTGCTGTCCTTAAAGGGCCTGGAATCCAAGATCCTATTACATTTCTTAAGGCCCTGAAGTACTGGAACAAGAGAAACACGCATAAAATTATCACAGTTTAGAAAGAAAGCACCATATTGTATTTTTCTGTTTCAATATTTTTATTCAAAGTTCTCAAGAATAGGATCCACAAGGCAGGTGTAACATATCAAAACAATAATTACAGGTACAAAAGGGGATTCAAATATTATACCACCAGTTGTTTCGGACACACAGGGTTGCCATATAAGGTAGAAATTCAACATAAAGAAAAAAAGATTCTATAAAGCAAACAGCAATCCCACTCAGAAAACCTCCACTAGGGGAAATCTTAGAACCCATACTTTGCCACCAGCAACTGGTGCACCAGCATGGGTCGTGAGTTAACATAATGCGCAACAACAAGTGTAAGAAACACAACTAAATGAAACAGGAAGTGCAAATTCAAGAAAGAAAAAGGGAAGGGGGAGGGGAAATTAAAAGGAAGAAAAGACAAAGAAAAGAAAAAGAAAAGGAACAAAAGAAGAGAAGGAGTGGAAGAAGAAGAAACAAAGCAAAAGGAGTAAGAATGACTGAACGCCCGCCTCCACTGTCCACACTCCTCAGCCAGCTGGAAGTTGGAGATATTTAATCCTAGGATCCCAAACAAGGTCAGGTTTTCATTGAGCATGATCCATGTCAGTTTATTTTTCACAACAGCTAGATCTACCACCGTTTTTTTCCAAGCGATTTTTGCTTTGACAAACATAAAAGTGTGTAAAAGTCTGAACATGCTTTGGAGGATCGACGACAGGGAATGAACTCTAATCCAAAACCAGCGAACCCTACCACAGGTCCACCATATGTGGAACATCGTACCAGGTTGACCACATCCTCAAACACAGAGAAGACCCCCCTGGTACATTTTCGAGAGGCTGACACCAGGTACCATCTAGAAACCACCTTATACAGTATCTTCCCTTCGCCAGGGCTGGGAAACCCTTATATGTACAAGGATACCACTTCCACCAATTACTCAAATCAATCTCTGCCCCCAACTCCCACTCCCATGCCAGCATATAAGGCAATTTTGCAGACGGGTAATCGCGATCGGCACCATTCCTTCCCTCCAGCCAGCAGATGAGGAGGGTTTCTTTTTGTATGTTGATACATCCCGCCCTGGAACGTCCAGTGAAAGACCTCAAACTGCCTCATTTGAGGACTTAGCTTGTGGATTGTCCTCATATAGTGTACACTGTAAGTATTATTGAGGTGGGCATGGATGAATGTATTATCTGTGCGGTTTCCTCATTACAACTTTCCTTTTTTGTTCAAGGGTACCGATATCGTTTTTCTGGGATTTGCTTTTTTCCCTGTGGCCCTGCAGGAGTAAAGGAGTTGAGAGGATAATTTCATACCTTTATGGGGAAACGCCAGAACATCTCTACAGAGTCCTAATAGGATGTGGAATTCTTGGTTAGTGGAAATAACTTTCTCTGTTATTACTAACTATATGTAAACTAAGAATTATGAATCACTGATTGTTCAATGTGTTGCAGAAGTGGGGACCTTGTCCCCGAAGAAGAACCTAAGTTTGTATAAAAGGTTTGACATTCCCTCTTTTTGCGGACCCCCCTGGTCTAATCATTCAACTATTTTTTTCCTTGGGGATTTTTCCCAAATGGGTGAAAAACAACTATATTACCTCAACAATTGTCATTTAACTGTGAAAATAATTTTTATGTCTATGATGTGTATATTATGTATGTCTTCTCTTTTTCTTTCTACGAATTTAATAAAATGAAAGTTTTTTTAATATATGGTATTGATTTTGCCCCTAAAATCTCAATCTTAGAGGAGGTGTTCTACACTTTAAAAGTTTTCCAAGATTTATGGGATGGTGGCAACACCCTCATCCTTCCGAGACTATATTATTAGTAATACAGTGGGTACGGAAAGTATTCAGACCCCCTTAAATTTTTCACTCTTTGTTATATTGCAGCCATTTGCTAAAATCATTTAGGTTCATTCTTCTTCCTCATGAATGTACACACAGCACCCCATACTGACAGAAAAACACAGAATTGTTGACATTGTTGCAGATTTATTAAAAAAGAAAAACTGAAATATCACATGGTCCTAAGTATTCAGACCCTTTGCTGTGACACTCATATATTTAACTCAGGTGCTTTCCATTTCTTCTGATCATCCTTGAGATGGTTCTACACCTTCATTTGAGTCCAGCTGTGTTTGATTATACTGATTGGACTTGATTAGGAAAACCACACACCTGTCTATATAAGACCTTCCAGATCACAATGCATGTCAGAGCAAATGAGAATCATGAGGTCAAAGGAACTGCCTGAAGAGCTCAGAGACAGAATTGTGGCAAGGCACAGATCTGGCCAAGGTTACAAAAAGATTTCTGCTGCACTTAAGGTTCCTAAGAGCACAGTGGCCTCCATAATCCTCAAATGGAAGACGTTTGGGACGACCAGAACCCTTCCTAGAGCTGGCCGTCCGGCCAAACTGAGCTATCGGGGGAGAAGAGCCTTGGTGAAAGAGGTAAAGAAGAACCCAAAGATCACTGTGGCTGAGCTCCAGAGATGCAGTCAGGAGATGGGAGGAAGTTGTAGAAAGTCAACCATCACTGCAGCCCTCCACCAGTCGGGGCTTTATGGCAGAGTGGCCCGACGGAAGCCTCTCCTCAGTGTAAGACACATGAAAGCCCGCATGGAGTTTGCTAAAAAAAACACCTGAAGGACTCCAAGATGGTGAGAAATAAGATTCTCTGGTCTGATGAGACAAAAATAGAACTTTTTGGCCTTAATTCTAAGCGGTATGTGTGGAAAAAAACAGGCACTGCTCATCACCTGTCCAATACAGTCCCAACAGTGAAGCATGGTGGTGGCAGCATCATGCTGTGGGGGTGTTTTTCAGCTGCAGGGACAGGACGACTGGTTGCAATCGAGGGAAAGATGAATGCGGCCAAGTACAGGGATATCCTGGACAAAAACCTTCTCCAGAGTGCTCTGGACCTCAGACTGGGCCGAAGGTTTACCTTCCAACAAGACAATGACCCTAAGCACACAGCTAAAATAACGAAGGAGTGGCTTCACAACAACTCCGTGACTGTTCTTGAATGGCCCAGCCAGAGCCCTGACTTAAACCCAATTGAGCATCTCTGGAGAGACCTAAAAATGGCTGTCCACCAACGTTTACCATCCAACCTGACAGAACTGGAGAGGATCTGCAAGGAGGAATGGCAGAGGATCCCCAAATCCAGGTGTGAAAGACTTGTTGCATCTTTCCCAAAAAGACTCCTGGCTGTATTAGATCAAAAGGGGGCTTCTACTAAATACTGAGCAAAGGGTCTGAATACTTAGGACCATGTGATATTTCAGTTTTTCTTTTTTAATAAATTTGCAGCAATGTCAACAATTCTGTGTTTTTCTGTCAGTATGGGGTGCTATGTGTACATTCATGAGGAAGAAGAATGAACTTAAATGATTTTAGCAAATGGCTGCAATATAACAAAGAGTGAAAAATTTAAGGGGGTCTGAATACTTTCCGTACCCACTGTAGGTGAACCAATCTTTAATTTTGAGACACTCTGACTCTCTAAAATGCTTTTTTTTATACCCAATCATGTTAGTGACCTGTTGTCAATTAACCTAATATGTTGAAAAATGCTCTTCTAGCTCTTCCTAGTTAGTACCCCTTACCTTACCAGCTTTTTTTTGTCCTGTCCCAACTTTCTGAAACATTTTGCTGCCATGAATTTCAAAACTACCTTATTTTCTTCTAAATGTTTAAACACTTATTATGTTTTCTTTTTTCTATAGTGAATAAAATATGTTTGTGATTTGCAGATCATTGCATTGTGTTTTTCTGTAGATTTTACACAGTGTCCCAACTTTTTTTGGAATTGGGGTTGTACAACCCCCTGAAACAAAAGCCAATTTATTTCTTAGGGGGAAGCCTTGCAGCAAGAAAAAAAAAACACGCTGGCATCTGAAAGTGAATGCTGACCTTCAATAAACCACAAAATAAAATGAAAGAGAAAAAAAAATAAAAAAGGCAGCAAAGTGGTTGACTGACCAAAGAGCTAGCAATCAATAGAAACCAGGAGAGTACTAGCCTGTAAAACCCCTTTATTAGCAGGCCATTTTTCAGTTTTTTCAGTACAGCTGGACTGACAATTATTCAGTTAAGCAACACTGTACCCAAATTAAGTTTAGGTATATCCTTTTTTTGAGACAGAAATTGCTTTTGGTGGTATTTAATAACCACTGGGGTTTTTATTATCACTATATACACTCAAAAAAGTGAGTACACCCCTCAAATTTTTGTAAATATCTTATTATATCTTTTCATGTGACAACAATGAAGAAATTACACTTTGCTACAATGTAAAGTAGTGAGTGTACAGATTGTATAACAGTGTAAATTTGATGTCCCCTCAAAATAGCTCAACACACAGCCATTAATGTCTAAACTGCTGGCAACAAGAGTCCATCCCTAAGTAAAAATATCCAAATTGGGCCCAAAGTGTCAATATTTTGTGTGGCCACCATTATTTTCCAGCACTGCCTTAACCCTCTTGGGCATGGAGTCCACCAAAGCTTCACAGATTGCCACTGGAGTCCTCTTCCAATCCACCATGATGACATCACGGAGCTGGTGGATGTTAGAGACTTTGCGCTCCTCCACCTTTTGTTTGAGGATGCCCCACAGATGCTCAATAGGGTATAGGTCTGGAGACATGCTTGGCCAGTCCATCACATTTACCCTCAGCTTCTTTAGAAAGGCAGTGGTCATCTTGGAGGTGTGTTTGGGGTTGTTATGTTGGAAAACTACCCTGTGACCCAGTCTCTGAATGGAGGGGATCATGCTCTGCTTCAGTATGTCATAGTACATGTATGCATTCATGGTTCTCTCAATGAAGTGTAGCTCCCCAGTGACGGCAGCACTCATGCAGCCCCAGACCATGATACTCCCACCACCATGCTTGACTGGAGGCAAGACACACTTGTCTTTGTACTCCTCACCTGGTTGCCACCACACACATTTGACACCATCTGAACAAAAGAAGTTTATCTTGGTCTCATCAGACCACAGGACATGATTCCAGTAATCCTAGTCCTTAGTGTGCTTGTCTTCAGCAAACTGTTTTCGGGCTTTCTTGTGCATCATCTTTAGAAGAGGCTTCCTTCTGGGAAGAGAGTCATGCAGACCAATTTGAATCATTGTGCGGTGCATGGTTTGAGCACTGACATGGTTTGAGTATGACGTCACCAATCTGACGTCATACACAAGAGACACAGTCCATCTATTACAGATACTGGACAATATGGTGATACCGGACGATGCCATACTCGTAACAGTCGAAGTTGAGTCCCTATATAATAATATTCCCCACAAGAAAGGATTGGAGACAGTGACAAACACACTTAGCAAACAAAGTTTACACGACGAAAGCTTCAACAACTTTATCATTACAATGCTGGACTTCATTCTGAACCGAAACTTTTTTATGTTTGATGGATCATATTATTTGCAAACATGTGGGGTTGCAATGTGCACAAGTTGAGCACCCTCGTATGCAAACTTATACCTCGGGGCTTTGGAGCAAGACTTCCTATGAAACTACGAGAACTCACTCTATTCTAACAACATTCTGGTATGGCAACGTTACATAGATGACATACTAATTGTCTGGACTGGACCTGAAGAACTCATTAAGGATTTTCAAAAAGCCATTAACATTAATACATACAACATGTTCTTCACCCTTAACTACAGTAAAATCAAAATTCCTTTTATTGATACATGGATATGCAAAGACCAAGACGGAACCATCAAAACCACGCTATACAGAAAAGAAACGTCTGGAAATACGATACTACATGCCTCCAGCTTCCATCCCACTCCACTCAAAAAAGCTATACCATATAGCCAGTACCTCCGAATTAAAAAGAAACTGCACCAACAATGCTGACTTTCAAAAAGAAGCAGATCTACTAACAGCCAGACTACTAAAAAAAAAGGTTATACAAAAACCTCCTTGAAAAAAGCCTACAATAAAGTCAAAATGAGAGACAGACAAGAAATACTATTCAAAACATACACCAAAAACCCTAAGGAGCAAGACAAAAAAACACGTATCATCATGAGGTACACTAACGAACACAAAAAAATCAAGAACATCTTAGAAAAACACTGGTCCATCCTGAAAGTAGACCCTACCATTCAAGACTTTATATCTGATCACCCACCGGTGACATACAGGATAGTCGGATCTATTAAGAATGAATTAGTCCACAGCGAATTCAAGAGGGGACATGAAAAGACCCATGCAAAATGAAAGGCACTTTTCCATGCAGTTCATGTGCACAATGTAATGTGATCAAAAAATGCACACAAACAATATTACGTAACGGGGAAAATTTTGAACCAAACACTATGTCAATTGCCGCACCAAAGGTATAGTATACCTAATGAGATGCGAATGCGGCGCATTTTACGTGGGTAAAACTAAGCAGGAACTTGGAAGAAGAATAAATAAACACGTCAACAGCATGGAAATCTGCAACTTCTAATTACCCCTGGGTAGGCATGTAGCTTATAAACATAGCTACAAAATGCCAGAAATCTAATTTATGGCATTAGAAAGGATCCATATACAAGCCTAAATACTCCCAACTCAACCCAATCCGGAATAATCAGGACATGTACCAATCCCACCAAATAACCCCCAAACATTTTGAGATTTCATTTCCCAAACATCCACATGAGGCACTATAAACATTTCTCTCCCCCAATTTTTCTACGTAATATGTACTGCTGTTAAAACGATCAAAATTGTAATAGAGATATTTTTGAAATAATTTTTACTTGCAAATGCATATATTTATAAAAACTTGTGTAAGCTCCATGAATTATGATTCACTGCCACACAACTATACACCCGGCACGGAAAGCCCCTGCTGTTTACAACAACAACAGGGGATATCTCTTTGAGTAATAGGAGCCACCACCTGCCCACCATCCCTCCTGGGATCTGTATACTCAATAACTTCCGTGTCGGCGGCTCACCCAGTACGCGTACGCTAACCCCCGGCGCATGCGTACAAGGGAGGAGACCACGTGACGGACGTTACAAGCTGGTACGTGCGGCGTCTATGGCGCATGCGCGAACCAGCTTAAAAGGCCGGGGAACTGCTGTCCACCTTCACTTCCTTCGCAGAGAGGGAGAAGGAAGGACGTATGAGCCGATTCCAGCCAGAATCAACTACAAAATGTAAGTTCTACCCAAACAATTTGCCTTAGACACTTAACTGGAACACTATGGCACAAATAAGAAGTCTTTAATCGTATCCACAGCAGGATAAGAAAACTCCCCACTTTGGAAGCCTTATAGGCTTAGATGGGACTACCTGCCCTGGTTGACAAAAACTGTAAGTTATATTTGATTAATTACCCTAGATCCCCAACTAAAATACAATGGCATAAATGAGAAGTTGTATTTTAATAACTTATTTTATCAAATACCAGCATCCCTAGCAGGACAAGGTACCTACTATCCCTATTACCACCAATAGGCATCAAAACGCCAAAGTTGCGATTGTATCAATTTGGGTCAGTAAACATACCAAAACCTTATCAATATATATTCAGCATATTATATTATATCATATACACTTATGCTATATCGCTGTTAAACCTCTGATATCTGCAGAACAACTTGCAGACCCAGATGGGACCACCAATCATATCCCTAGTATGACCCAATTTGAGCATAAACCACCCTGTTTGCTCAGATAACCGTTTCCTAAGGCACGTTACTGTAAGTGCTCCATTCACACATTGGATACTATATTCAGTTATTTATTCTTCTCTGCATAACCTTACATAATATATAACTATATACTATTGCAGGACGCTCCCATAGGTTCTCGCTGTTTAGTGAAGGGCAAAAGAATCACACATGGAACAGAAAATAATTTATGTATGTATACTTTATTTTATTTTATACCACACAATTAAACCCGTGGTATATACAAACAAAGTAATAATATATATGTTTTTGTAGACTACTGTTACAGAAATGGTGAAAATATTCCCTGAAAAAGGCTTACTAAAAGCCGAAACGCGTAGGGTACACAGGAATTATCTCTGATCAAACTTCCAAGCCACACAGCATGGAGGGACAGAGACCTATATTCCCATAAACAGTCACCGTATGACACATGTCACAATGTTTCCAACCTTCTAGCACTTATCCACTTGGGTCTATAACCCATCACAATGATTATGTACAGACATCTCTTTTGTTTGATGTAACAAATTATTTTCTTATTAAATACAAATAATTTATCTTTTATATCTTGTATACAATTCACTTGCCTCAAAAGTCCCACCTAACTTGGCATGAGGTACCAACCCAACATATACAATTATTCCAGGGACGAAGGCAGACACTTATACTTATAAGCCCACTAGAGATCAGAACTAACCCCTTATAGACTGACCACCGACCCCTTCAACCTCTGCACCAATGCTGGCAGCACTCATATGTCTATTTCCCAAAGACAACCTGAGCACGTGCACTCAACTTCTTTGGTCGACCATGGCGAGGCCTGTTCTGAGTGGAACCTGTCCTGTTAAACCACGATATGTTTTGGCCACCGTGCTGCAGCTCAGTTTCAGGGTCTTGGCAATCTTCTGATAGCCTAGGCCATCTTTATATAGAGCAACAATTCTTTTTTTTCAGATCCTCAGAGAGTTATTTGCCATGAGGTGCGATGTTGAACTTTTAGTGAACATTATGAGAGACTGAGAGCGATAACACCAAATTTAACACACCTGCTCCCCATTCACACCTGAGACCTTGTAACACTAACAAGTCACATGACATTGGGGAGGGAAAATGGCTAATTGGGCACAGTTTGGACATTTATCACTTAGGGGTGTGCTCACTTTTGTTGCCAGTGGTTTAGACATTAATGGCTGTGTGTTGAGTTATTTTTAGGGGCCAGCAAATTTACACTGTTAGGTCTCGTTCACATTGGGGCGATCCGACTTCCCAGGGCGACCTCCAAGGTCGCGGTGCGAGCAGCGCGCCGCGACCTCGGAGCGGCCGGCACAGACTTTATAACATTGAAGTCTATGACGGTCGCTCCGGGTCTCCCCAAAGAAGCTCCGGACCCTTTTTCTAAGTCGGAGCGACTTGTGTCTCTCCTATTAGAACGGGTCCGCAGCTTCCCTATGGAAGGCGACCTACGGCGACCTGTGAGGCGACCAGGTCGCCTCACAGGTCGCCCCAGTGTGAACGGGGACTGATACAAGCTGTACACTCACTACTTTACATTGTAGCAAAGTGTCATTTCTTCAGTGTTGTCACATGAAAAGATATAATAAAATATTTACAAAAATGTGAGGGGTGTACTCAATTTTGTGAGATACTGTATAGGAACCAAGACCAAACATTTAAACAATTATTCAGTTTCTATTGCTTCCTGCTAAAATAAAAATGCAAGCACAGTAGAACAGCCCCAAAAGTAGACATCAAGAAACATGCTGCTATTGAGGTGGTTTAAACATGTGGCTTGCTAATAGTGCACTATGTCACATACAGTGAGAGAATGAAGATGAAGGAGTTATTGTGGCAGCTAGTATGGGTAACTTCTCCCCGTACTGTTGCCACAGGGAGAGGAGGCAGCAGGCGGCGGCAGCACTGGGAACATGTAACATGTTCCACCCAAAATCGGGTCTAATATGTAATATGTTCCTAAAGGTGAAGTTATCCTTTATAGTGTGACTAAACCCACATCATAAAAAACTATCAATAAATGCTGCATTACATGCTGTTTATACTCACTCAATCACTATGAGATTAGTTTTCTGTATTCTGCAAAAAACCTGCTGCTCTCTATCTCCACCTTTTGTTCATATTCCCAATTCAGCTAGATATTTTGCAGCTGTGATGGCAACTCTGCACATGTTCAGTTTCCAGCGAGTTTCTATGCTGAGCATTTTCTCCCTATCACATCTGAGCAGCCCATGTGACTACAGAGTCACACATGTGGGTGTATACACAGTGGTTAATGACAAAGCACTCCCTCCCTGTTCTTCAATGCCCACTACCTATCTAAACACAATGGGGGACATATTAGATTAATGGTGGTTTCACCACCCTCCTATTCTAAGATTAGGGATGTGCTGTGCGTTCGAGTAGAATGTATGTTTGACTCATACATCAGCTGTTCATGTGTTTGCTGAACGCACAAACAAATGGGGTGCTCAGGGGGAAGTTCACCCGCCGATGAGCCCCCATAATGCACTGCGCTCTTGCAGTGCATTGATTGCTGATGATTGGTGAAAGCATGCACCCCCCCTGTATGCTTTGGCCAATCACAGCACAATGTATTGTGAGAGCCATGATTGGCCAAAGGCTACTTACACTGCAGCCGTGTATAGTGTGTGGCAATGGAGATTAGGCCGGTAGTTAGTGGATAGTGAGTTCAGTCTGTTTAGTGCAGTCAGTGTAGTGTATAGGCATTCCTGTTAGTCCCTCTGCTTTGCTATATTTAAAAAAAACTGACCACACTAGGCATGACAGCACAGCACAGTTTTTTTGGCTTTGATGGGAACTCAGCCTGCTCTCCTCCAATGTTCAGGCTTGTCCTGACAAGACCCCGTGCACAGCCATTTTGGGTAGCCCATTGTGCTACTGTTTCTCCCCCACAGCACTCTGAGCTCCTTATGCCCCTGAGAACAGAGAGAATGTGATCACTTAAAAAAAGGGAAAATAAGTATTTATAATAATATAAATAAAAATTTACAAAATATGATGCTTGTGGAAAGGACGCTGTACTTGTGGGGTACAATGAATCTCAAAAGGGACACAGAATTCTATACCAAGACACAAACAAAGTAACCATCAGTAGAAGTGTAATTGTCGATGAAACTTCAGCGTGTGTTCATAATTTCATGAAGTAACACAAACACTGTAAAACTGAGGGAAATCAGTGACACATGAAGATAAGCAACAACGTGACACAGAAACAGACATAAACGCAGACAATTCAAAAACTGTAAAAGAAGAAATTAGGCCACAAAAGGCTTCAATTAGTAAATCCACCAGAACCAGTGAAGACATCCCAGCTAAACCTCTGTCCTATGTTGCTCGCGTAGCATTATAACCAGAGCCAGATTCATGGGATGAGATGCAAAGACTTCCAACTAATGCGAAACAAAAGTGGATCAGATGCTTTGACAAAACTGCTTACAAGAAACAGATGAAATCTGAAATGGGACTAATATAAGCAGTAGTAGCTCAGTGGGGGTGTTGGAATACAGAATTGTATTTTATGCAACAACTACATCAGCCATTCGCTGGCAGTGTTTACAAGTTTGTAGTCTATGTCTTTTCTATCTAATAAAGTTTCCTGTTTGCAGTTAAGCAGCATATAAACCACGTGGACTGTTCTGTAGGGATATATACATTTCTAACAATATACAGTGCATTGCGAAAGTATTCGGCCCCCTTGAACTTTTTGACCTTTTGCCACATTTCAGGCTTCAAACATAAAGATATAAAACTGTAATTTTGTAATTGTGAAGAATCAACAAGTGGGACACAATCATGAAGTGGAATTAAATTTATTGGATATTTCAAACTTTGTTAACAAATAAAAAACTGAAAAATGGGGCGTGCAAAATTATTCAGCCCCTTTACTTTCAGTGCAGCAAACTCTCTCCAGAAGTTCAGTGAGGATCTCTGAATGATCCAATGTTGACCTAAATGACTAATGATGATAAATAGAATACACTGTATATATAGTTATAAACACACAAATGTTTTTCCATTCATTTCTATTTTAAACTAAATGGGCTGTTGTACCAGGTAAAGTTTTTAATGTAATTTACTTTCTTATTTTCTTTACTTAAGTGATTCTTGCTCCCGTTGCATATAGTACTCCCCTATGCTTCAGAAGTGGACTGTTCCTCTGAATCCTCATGGCTATGGTCCCTGCTAGTGATGAGCCGAACACCCCCCAATTCAGTTCGCACCAGAACACTTTGAACAGAGGAAAAGTTTGTTTGAAAAAAAAAAACAAACACCATTGAAGTCAATGAGACTCGAACGTCAACAATCAAATGGCCTCATTTTGAGGGCTTAAATGCAAGTTATTTCCCACAAAAAAGTGTATGGGGTCCGGGTACTGACCTGGGAAACATGTAGCAATGCAAAAAAAGTTTTTAAAAGCGATTGTTTTTAAAGGAGCACTGATTTACTGATTTTAATGAGGCTTAAAGTGAAACTATAAAAATGAAAAATTCCTTCAAATATCATGCCTGGGGGTGCCCCTGAATGTGCCTATAAAGTAATGCATCTCTAGGATGTATGTAGCCTGCTGCAGCAATACTGACGTTTCTAAAGGAAAAAATGTCATATACAAATATACATACAAATTTCAAATAGCATGTACTTGTCATACAAGTGCAGAAAAATTGGGCCTTGAGTGTTGGTGGTGCCTGAACACCGTAAACCCTCGCAGTTACTCCTGCTGGGCGCAGGAACGGGCCCTGCTGCTAAAAATTCCATACAAATTTTGAAATCGTATGTACTTGTCATACTTATGCAAAAATATTGGGCTTTTGGTGTTGGTGGTGCCTGAACACTGTAACCCCTCACATTTACTCTTGCTGGGTGCAGGAACGGGACCAGCTGGTAAGAACTCCACACAAATTTGAAATCGCATGTACTTGTCAGTTGTCATAGAGGTGCAGAAAAATTGGACCTTGGGTGTTGGTGGTGCCTGAACACCGCAACCCCTCGCAGTTATTCTTGCTGGGCGCAGGAACGGGCCCTGCTGCTCAAAAATTGCATACCAATTTGAAATTGGCAAAAATCAAGTGTTGTATGTGTTTTTATCAGTGATCTAGTGGGGGCGCTGTGCTGTCATCTGACCTGGCCAAGGTTGGGTGGCGGCTATGCAAACCGGCTGGAGTGATGGGGACCTGGATGGTTAGTATAAGCAGGAACCGAAACTGAAATTGGGCCTTTGGTGTTGGTGGTGCCTGAACACCATAACCGACACCTCACAGTTATTCTTACTGGGTGCAGAAATGAGAGCTGCTGGTAAGAATTCCAGACAAACTTGAAATCGCATGTACTTGTCATACAGGTGCCAAAAATTGGGCCTTTGCTGTTGGTGGTGCCTGAACACAGTAACTAACCCCTCACAGTTACTCTTGCTGGGTGCAGGTATGGGACCTGCCGGTAAGAATTCCTTACAAATTTGAAATTGCATGTACTTGTCATACAGATGCCAAAAATTGGGCCTTTGGTGTTGCTGGTGCCTGAACACCGTAACCAACCCCTCACAGTTACTCTTGCTGGTCGCAGGAACGGGACCTGCCTGTAAGAATTCCATACAAATTTGAAATCGCATGTACTTGTCATACAGGTGCCAAAAATGGGCCCTTTGCTGTTGGTGGTGCCCGAACACAGTAACTAGCCCCTCACAGTTACTCTTGCTGGGTGCAGGAATGGGACCTGCCGGTAAGAATTCCTTACAAATTTGAAATCGCATGTACTTGTCATACAGATGCCAAAAATTGGGCCTTTGGTGTTGCTGGTGCCTGAACACCGTAAACAATGCCTCAAAGTTACTCTTGTTGGGTGCAGGAATGGGACCTGCTGGTAAGAATTCCATACAATTTTTAAATTCCATGTACTTGTCATACAGGTTCCAAAAATTGGGCCTTTGGTGTTGGTGGTGCCTGAACACCAGAACCCCTCACAGTTACTCTTGCTGGGCACAGGGAACAGGGACAGGGCCTGCTGTTAAAAATTACATACGAAATTTAAATGGTATGCACCTGTCATACAAGTGAATAAAATTAGGCCTTGGGGTTGGTAGTGACCTAAACCAAAAACATTGTTGGAAGCTAGCAGAATCAAGGTTGAGGAATAGGATAGGCAGCATACGCAGTCTTCAAGGGATGGCAGATCCCTAACAAATTCAATCAGTTACATCAGCATCAGGGGCTTGATAGCGGTTGTTGATCCAGGACTGATTCATTTTGATTAAAGTCAGCTGGTCAACAGAGTCTGTGGACAGACGCACTCTCCACTGCTCCTCCTTTGGCTGAACGATGCCTCAGAAACACATCCAGAGAATGTTAATCTCCCAGTGTCTGGAAAGGTGGTACACAAATTTTTTCTCAAGGCCTCCACAAGATGTTTCATCCTCTGCTCCCTCTGTGAAGGCAGGATGAGCTCTGCAACTTTACCCTTGTAACGTGGATCAAGAAGGGTTGCCAACCAGTAATTATCCCTCTCCTTGATAACAGGAATCCTCAGGTCCTTTTGCAGGCTTTGCAGAATCAGGGAGCTCATGCAACGTAAGTTGGAGGAGGTATGAGTTTCTGAGTCCTCTGGGTCACTAAGGATGACATGGTCAGCAGGAGTAACCTCTCCCCAACCACGTACAACTCCTGGGGTTTCTGGGGAATCAAAACCATCCCTTGAAGACTGCAATCCTCCTCCTCCTCTTCCTCCTGTGTGTTTTGTGTCCCTGCAGGGATGATATCTGCATAAAGGGGGCCTTGTGAGGAAAGGAAGTCCTCCTCTTCCTCCTGCTGTTCTGCCTCAAGTGCCCTGTCAATGATTCCACAAAGCGTGTGCTCCAGCAGGTAGACTAGAGGGATTGTGTCACTGATTCATGCATCGTCCTGGCTCACCATCCTTGTGGCCTCCTTTAAATGGTGACAGGACGATGCATGCATCCTTTATCAAAAGCCAGTGGCCTGGCGAAAAAAGCCAAGCTCCCCTGACCCTGTCCTTGTGCCATACTCACACAGGTACTCATTGATGGCCCTCTGCTGCATGTGCAGCCGCTGCAGCATTGCCAATGTTGAGTTCCACCTGGTGGGCATGTCACAAATGAGGCGGTCAGTGGGCAGGGTGAATTTCTGTTGAATGTCAGATAAGTGAGCACTGGCATTGTATGAACGCCGGAAATGGCCACAGACTTTTCTGACCTGCCTCAGGAGATCTTGGAAGCCTGGGCATCTGGTCAAGAAATGCTGCACCACCAGATTCAGAACATGTGCCAAGCATGGAATATGGGTCAAGTGTCCCTGACGGAGGGCGGAGAGTAGGTTGGTGCCATTCTCGCATACAACCATTCCTGGCTCAAGCTGTCATGACGTCAACCATCTCTGAGCCTGCCCCTGCAGAGCTGACAGAATTTTTTGCCCTGGTATGACTCCTATCCCCTAGACAGACCAACTGAAGCACGGCGTGGCATCTTTTAGCCTGACTGCTTGCGTAGGCCATTGAACGCTTAGGGAGCACTGCTGCTTCAGAGGACAATTGAGCAGAAGAGGACATGGAGGAAGAAGAGGAGGTGGTGGTGGAGTAGCCAGATGTGGCAGAACCACCAGTAATGTGCACCTTCATGCTGACTGCTCTGTCCAACGAGGCCACTACCTTCCACATGACGGTAGAGAGCCGGAATGGACTTACGCAAGAATAAATGCTTTTTTGGTACCTGCCACTGTGGTACAGCACATTCCACAAATTTGCGAAAGGGAGCAGAGTCTACCAGATTAAAAGGCAGCAATTGCAATGCTAGCAATTTGGCAAAGCTAGCATTAGGATGCTGAGCATGTGGATGGCTGGGACAGTATTTCTTTCTATGGTTCAGCAACTGGGGTAGTGAAATTTGCCTGCTGCTCAAATCAAGCAGTGGTGTACTGCTAGCAAATTTGGTGCAAGTCTCTGTGGCACTCATTGCTATGCCATCATCCCTCTCAATGCTGGTATTTGAGAAGACATGAGGTACAAGGTTAGAGATCCCAGATGAGGAGTAAGGTGCAGTATGCTGGTTTTGATCTTGTGGCTCTTTCAGGTGCTGTTGCTAATGGACTGCATGGCAGGTCTTCATATGCCTTGTCAAGCATGTGGTGCCCAAGTGGCTGGTGTTCTGGCCACGCTTGATCAGCCTCAGACAGATGTTGCAAACAGCAATGCTGCAGTCTACTGCACATGGGCTGAAAAAAGCCCACACTAATGTACTTTTGGGAGTCTGTGGGGAGTTTGCTGCACACTGCAACTGTGGAGCTCTGTGCTGTGATGCAATAACTTGGCTACTCCTATGGCGGCCCCTGGAGCACATCCTGCCTCGTTGGAGTTGTGCCTCCTCCTCCTCCCCTCCTCCCCCTTCTCCTCTATCCTGTCAGGCACCCAAGTACAGTCAGTGACCTCATCATCCCCTTCCTCCTCGTCACTGGGCAAACTTGGCAGTATGCTACAGCTGTGGGAACATGACTGCTAGTTTCTTGTCCGTCATTGTCACCCCCTCTCTCTAGGCTCACGTTATTCCCTTCATCAACCTGGGAACCAACATCACAGCTTTCAAATTTCTTCACATCCTCCAGCAGCATGTCACTGACACTATGAACGAATAGTTCAGGTGACTCCTCCGTGCATGATGGTGGGGCGACAGAAGGAGTAGCTGTGGAGAAGGAGCCTGTGGAACGGGCCGCTTTGGCAGCTGTGGTGGAAGGCAAACTATGTGAGCGTGGGTGTCAGAGGATGGGGAGGATGAGGATGGCCTATTTATCCACTCCAACAACTCTTCCACATGTTGTGGCTGAATAACACGGGCAGCACCGGAAATAAAGGCCGGGCGTGCCCCGCCTGCAGAGGATGCACCATGTTGACTGTGACCACCACTTTTCACTGTAGACACAGAGGCTTCTTGCCCTCTTTTCGTGGCCTGTGAGCGTCTGCCTCTCCTTTACGGCCTTTCGGACATGATGTGGCTAGAGATCAATAAAGGGTATATGCAAGTGACCCATAGATACTCAATGACCTGATATGATCTACTCAATAGCCCTATATATATATAGAGATCAGATCAATAAAGGGTATACACAAGTGACCGAAAGATACTCAATGACCTGATATGATCTAATCAATAGCCCTATATATAGATAGAGATCAGATCAATATGGGGTATACGCAAGTGACCGATAGATACTCAATGACCTGATATGATCTAATCAATAGCCCTATATATAGATAGAGATCAGATCAATATAGGGTATGCGCAAGTGACCAATAGAGACTAAATTAGTTTTTAAAAAATATACACATCAGCAATTATTGGCACCTTTTTAGTGCAAGAAAAGCTAAAGATAAATATATCCCTTTTAAATTCTATGTATGTTTTCACACTGGTCTGTTGTGCTTCCGTTGTGGTGTTAAAAATCCTGCTTGCTGAATTTTTGGTTTGTTAAAAAAAAAAACGCACCAAAAACTTACCTCCCCGTTGAAATGCATTGAAAACTCAGCAAGAAAGCATCAATAACGCACCCGTGTTCTACGGTTTTTTTTTGGTGCGGTTTTATAGTCACATGACCTATGAAAAATGTGTTTTCAGTGCCATTATCGGCACCTTTTTCTCTTATTGGCAAAATGCCGATAACCCCATTTTCGGCCAATTATATTTCGGCCACATCTCTATTAATCTTCCCCTTTCAGTGATCTTCCAAATAGTTAAACCTCTGATTTTTTTCATGATAAATATTCTCAAGAAACCCTGTGTATTTTTATTATAAAGTAATTTTCTATTAAACCCTTTGTTATACAGTTTTCAAAACTACAGTATGTAGGCTTACTCATCAGGTCTGTCTGGAAACAATATTTTGAATGGACAGCTTAAAATATGCTTGCAATGTGCTAGAACTGTTGACTTGATATACAGTACATATATTTAGTTTTGTAAGGTTTATCTTGTTTATATCCATGTATGGTTTCTAAGATGACTAGTACTTTTGTATGGCTTCTTAACTGATTTTAGGAGATACCATGTTAGTCTGTGCCATTTTGCATAGGTATCAATCATTTATTTTGTGCCAATTTGTTGCAGTTAAGTGTTTGTTTGTTTTTTTTCAATGCTATTCTAATTTACCTACAGGGAGCTAATTGAAGTTGGTTGTGAAGATGCAAAACTGGCATTTAAACTTAAAGGTTACGTAACTAATGCCAACTATTCAAGAAATGCATTTTTTTGCTTTTCATTAATGGTAAGTGTACATAATTTGTAATATTGTAAGGCATCTGTTATTTTCATACATTAAAAATTAGATAATGAATTTATGATTCCAATACAATTATAATGGCACCCTTTGAATAGCAAATCAATTGCTTTTTCCCACCCTTTTATTTATTTTTTAGCAAATGCATTCCCTACCAGGGAGCAGGAGTACTGCCAAGAGTAAGGGGGTTTCAGATGAGATTCATTAAATTTTTTGGTCCACTTCTCATGCACTCTTTTACTGTACATGGCAAACTACATTGAGGGTTCAGGTATTTTTGGGTCCCCTCCTCATGCACTTTTACTGTACCTAGCAAACTGCATTGAGGGTTCATGTATTGTTAAGAAAGCCATAGACAGTCTGAATCTCGGCCGGTTCAGTAGAGACCAGCCTAGATGGGCAGGCTGATTGTACACAAGTTAATTGATCGATCAAGTTTGGTACAACTAGCCTGTCCGATTTTTCATGCAATTATTGCCAGCGACTATGGCGGCTCTGCAATATTCACTTTGTTCTCTGGGCAGGGATGTCTCCCCCTGACCCCCCGCCGGGAGAACACAGTAGTTCCGCGGTAGGGAGTCAGTATTGATAGGGGAATCAAGCGATTTTCTGTCCTGCGACCCTTGGTTGCAGGAAAGAAAATTGCACAGCCTGTGGCCGGCTTTTAGGAGTTCTGAGAACATAGGTTTGCAGTTCAAGTGCAGTAAATACGAAACTACACCATAGACATGTCATTTACGCTGACACAGTCTACCCAAGGTTGACATGTTTTCCATACTGAGCCGGGGTTTTGTGGTTGTTCAAAGCATATGTGCTTCATACCTTTATATCCACTGAACAAAATTATAAACGCAACACTTTTGTTTTTGCTCCCATTTTCATGAGCTGAACTCAAAGATCTAAGACACAATCTATAGACATCTATGTATACAAAGGCCAATTTCTCTCAAATATTATTCACAAATCTGTCTAAATCTGTGTTAGTGAGCACTTCTCCTTTGCCGAGATAATCCATCCACCTCACAGGTGTGGCATATCACATCAATAGCCCTATATATAGATAGAGATCAGATCAATATAGGGTATACTCAAGTGACCAATACTCAATGGCCTGATATCTAATCTATTACCCTATATATATAGAGATCAGATCAATATAGGGTATACGCAAGTGACCAATAGGTACTCAATGACCTGATATGATCTAATCAATAGCCCTATATATATAGATAGAGATCACAACAATATAGGGTATACGCAAGTGACCGATAGATACTCAATGACCTAATATGATCTAATCAATAGCCCTATATATAGATAGAGATCAGATCAATATAGGGTATACGCAAGTGACCGATAGCTATTCAATGGCCTTATATGTAATCTATTGCCCTATATATAGATAGAAATCAGATCAATATAGGGTATACGCAAGTGACCGATAGATACTCAATGACCTTATATGATCTAATCTATAACCCTATATATAGAGATCAGATCAATATAGGGTATACGCAAGTGACCAATAGGTACTCAATGACCTGATATGATCTAATCAATAGCCCTATATATAGATAGAGATCAGAACAATATAGGGTATACGCAAGTGACCGATAGATACTCAATGACCTGATATGATCTAATCAATAGCCCTATATATAGATAGAGATCAGATCAATATAGGGTATACGCAAGTGACCGATAACTATTCAATGGCCTTATATCTAATCTATTGCCCTTATATATAGATAGAAATCAGATCAATATAGGGTATACGCAAGTGACCGATAGATACTCAATGACCTTATATGATCTAATCTATAACCCTATATACTGTATAGAGATCAGATCAATATAGGGTATACGCAAGTGACCAATAGGTACTCAATGACCTGATATGATCTAATCAATAGCCCTATATATAGATAGAGATCAGAACAATATAGGGTATACGCAAGTGACCAATAGGTACTCAATGACCTGATATGATCTAATCAGTAGCCCTATATTTAGATAGAGATCAGATCAATATAGTGTATACGCAAGTGACCGATATTTAATGGCCTGATATCTAATCGATTGCCCTATATATAGATAGAAATCAGATCAATATAGGGTATATGCAAGTGACCGATAAATACTCAATGACCTTATATGATCTAATCTATAGCCCTATATATAGAGATCAGATCAATATAGGATATACGCAATTGACTGGTAGATAATCACAATTTCATATCACATATCTTAAAAGATGGACTGTTTGACTTTCCTTTACATGTTCATCGCAATATATATATATATATATCGAAACTATGTAATCTAATACAAATACTTTGACTTAAGAAGTCCACGGAGGCCTCCGGATGATACCTTCCCTTTTCTTCCCTTCCTTATACTTTCCCTACCCTCTCTTTCCCTGATTTTTTTTTTCTCGTTATGATCATTTAGAAGTTTAGTGTAATTGTTTGATATAAATATGTCACGTATCTTAGATATGGCTATTTGATTTGTAATTTGAACAATGACATATGTTAATATGTTGTAATACGTTATGCCAATACGGCAAAATAACCTATTATTTGAATAATGATATGTACACACACACTATACCATGTTATGCTAATATGGGCATCTTTTTGTATTTAATGTTTTGTTTGGAATCTTTTGAATTTTTCGAATTTTTTTTTCATCTTTCTTCTATATCCTTGTTTTTCTTGCTGGAAAATCCTTTTTTCTTTTCAATAAAAAAATGATTAAATAAAAAAAAGATACTCAATGGCCTGATATCTAATCTATAGCCCTATATATAGATAGGGATCAATGTATGTTATATGGTCTATGGTATATACTGCTCTACTGAATATACTTCACTATCTGATCTCTTAACTTGTAAAAAGCACAAATCTCTCTCCCTGCCTAACTGTTGGCAATGTCTCAAATTAGACTACACTGCACTGTCTGAAAAACTGCAAATGACTCTCCTCTCCCTGCCTGAAAAACACAATCCTTTCACTCACTAAGTCACTGCTAGCAATGTTTCACTGCACTGTTTGAAAACCTGCAAATCACTTTGCTCTCCCTGCCTGAAAAACACGATCCTCTCCCTCCCTATACTCACACTGCTAGCAATGTCTCACTGCACTGTCTGACAAACTGCAAAATAATTATTCTCTCCCTGCCTCAAACACGTTCCTCTCCCTGACTCCTCTCTTGCCCACACAATCACACTACATGCTGCGGCTGTGCGAGCAGCCTTTATATAGTTTGGGGTGTGTACTTAGCCCCTGAGCCACGATTGGCTAAAGGCAGCCTGCCTTTTGTCAAATCACGGCACAGATTATTTCACATAATGTACTGCCATGTACGCACAGTGCATTATGGGCGCTCAAATTTCCTGCGAAGAAGCACATTTGTTCGTCATTCGACGAACGATCGAACGACCAATGTTTGAGTCGAACTTAAGCCCTGTACACACGCTACGAATTTCCACCGGCCACTCGTCTGTCTTTTGTCCAGAGTGCGTGTCCATTGGTTGGAATGTGCTCTAGACTGCACACGAATTTTGTCGTCCGACAAAAGATGACGTAACTACGTCCAACGCTACAAAAGAGGAAGTGAGTTTTTGGCCGTGACCCTTCTGGGCGTCTCGCGCTGATTTCGGTAGCATTTGTTTGGTAAACGGCATTTCGCTATATTCCGAGACATTGTTCGAGAAGCAATTATGATGACCGAGGATTCCACTCTTGCTGTTGTTGGGCTGGGAGTAATTGCTCTAAGCCGAGTTCTTTGCAAGAAGAAGAAAAAGAGGACCTCCTGGACCAAAAATTGGTTGCTCAACCGTGAGCAATTTTCCCACATGTCCTTGCTGCGGAAGCTACAGGAAAATAATCCTGATGACTTCAGGAATTATTTGAGGATGACGGATCCATGTTTTCACCGTCTTCTTGCCTTGGTGTCACCCTATATTCGGAAGCAGGATACATGTATGCGGGTTGCAATTACTCCTGAGCAAAGGCTAATTGCAACATTGAGATATCTTGCAACAGGGAGAAGCCTGCAGGATCTCAAGTTCACCACAGGTATCTCCCCCCAAGCTCTTGGAGTCATCATACCTGAGACCTGCTCTGCTATCATTAAAGTCTTGCAGAAGGACTATATCAAGGTATGTTTCTTATTTTTATATTACATTCCATGTATTTGTCATGTAAACCTAATTTAGTTTATTTTGGATGTACATCAAATTACAGATGTCATTATTTTGTAACTACCCTCTGGCCTCATGCACATAGTAGTAAAGCTATATATTTTCCTAAGCATTTTTAGAATGACCCAGTAACCACCCCAGCATTCTCTCCTATGTGTCCCTAAACGCATAGCCTGTTAACAGTATATTGTATCTGTGTAATTTTCTGACTTTCCCAGAACCCATTATTCCTTTAGAAATTTATTTTTACATAGTTTATGAGGTTTATAAAAGACATCAGTCCATCCAGATAAACCTATAATTGTGTATGTTTATTTTGTCATGTAAAAACGTTCAGTGGGCACAAGCCCTTAATGATGTTTAAAAGCATAGTTTTACCCACCCACCCATGCTAAATGTAAAAGTCAGCATATACAAATGCTGTAGATGGTGAATTACAATATTCTGACATTAGGAGGAGAAAATTAAATGTATGTAGATGTCATACCCCAAAATGCTAAAGATTCCCTTCATGTTGTTCTTATCTTAAAGTTGCATTTCTCTGCCAGATGTGTGTGTAATAATGTGATGTGCACAAGCACTAATTGTATTTTCATTTTTTCCAAACAGTTTCCGACCAACGCAGAGCAGTGGAAGGAAGTTGCTGGCCAATTCCAGGAACAGTGGAATTTTCCCAATTGTGGGGGCGCTATTGATGGCAAGCACTTCCCTATCGTCCCACCACCTAATTCGGGATCCTATTATTATAATTATAAAGGTTTTTTTAGCATTGTCATGCTTGCAATTGTCAATGCAAGTTATGAATTTATGTTTTTGGACATTGGAAAGAATGGCCGCAATTCTGATGGGGGAGTCATTGACCAAACCGAGTTTGCTCGGTGGCTAAAAAATGGCACTCTCAACTTGCCATCCAGGGAGCAAACAATTGCACTTTGCACTTGGGGGGCATCTTTTGAAGCCATTCCCTCTGAGAAACCTCACCCCTGAGCAAAGGATTTTCAATTACCGGCTATCCCGTGCTAGAAGAGTGGTGTAGAATGCCTTCGGGATTATGTCAAATCGGTTTCGACTTTTCTTGAGCTCCATCCATCTGGCATTATACAAAATTAATCATGTGGTCCTCTGCTGCTGCATCTTGCATAATTTTTTGCGCAGCCATGCAGAGACATATGTAAGCTTTCAGCCAATTGAGAGTGACCCTGCCATGCCAGGGCCTAGTGTAGAGGCTGAAGCACGTGGGCCTGTCGATCCTATGATACCAATGGAAGTAGCCGGTTCTGGCTTGCCATCCAGAAGTGCCCGTGATGTTAGACAACAATATGTTGACTATTTTGTTCGGAGAGAGGCCGTTTCTTGGCAGGAATTCCTGCCCGATACAGTCTAATTTGTATAAATATATTATTAATTGTGCAATTAAAAAATTTAGCATTTATTCAGGAGTGTGTATTTTAATATTTTGGGTACATGCCAAAATCAACATGTTTTTTTTTTTTGTTTTCAAAAGATTTTTATTAGAAAGTCATAAAAACAGTACAGATCATATACAACATATTGTCAAAGGAAATGAAAGAAAACATATTTCTTTGAGG
This sequence comes from Pelophylax lessonae, assembly GCF_965119305.1. Classification (NCBI taxonomy): domain Eukaryota; kingdom Metazoa; phylum Chordata; class Amphibia; order Anura; family Ranidae; genus Pelophylax; species Pelophylax lessonae. Next base: position 219,400,615 of record NC_138772.1, read on the forward strand.
AAATAAATTTAGAGACATACAATGGTTGCATCTTGTAATTAGGATATCACATAGCCAGAACTGCATATCAGAGATAATCAAGAAAATAAACATATTGATAATTGTATCAGAAGAGATCATACATTGGTGTCCCAAGCAGACCATTTGGACTGGAAAACTGTAACTGTGTTATGCACAGAATGAAAAACTTTTTCTGACAGCCTAATGCTTTCCATTCTAGACAATACCTGAGACCATATCAGAGTGTCTGATCTCCAGTTAAGCGCTATCATCCAATGGATGATAGGGTGTATTAGTCTTCCTATTTGAATAGGGACCTCAGGAATTTTCATAAAGAGTAAGCAAACTTTGGGTGAGAGGGAAATGTTAGAACCAGCAATTTTTGAAATGAGCTTTTGAGCTTGATCCCAAATGGGACGGAGAACACGACAGTCCCAGAAGAGATGAAGCAGAGTACCCTCCTCAGCGCAACCCCTGAAGCAAGAGGAGGGAACTGATTCATAGAAGTGCATCAAAGAGGGGGTTAGATACCATCTAGTGAAAAGTTTAAGGGGGGATTCCCTACATGCGCTAGAACGGGAACACTTGCGCAAATTATTACACATGTTGCTTCATTCCAGAGGTGAAAAAACACAACCCAGATCTCTCTCCCATTTAGTCATATACCCCTTTTTCTCAAGGAGAGAGACACCAACCAAATGTGAGTACAAAGAGGATACAATACCCCTACCTCTGGGAGAGGAGGAGCATATATTCTCGAATACTGTAAATGGAGGGTTCAGAACTGTAGAGCCTATTGAGCAATAAAATTTGATTATTGTTGAATAATGGCCCAGTTCAGAGCTAGGAATCTTATGTATTTGAGTGAGTTGTTCAAAAGTGCAAAGGGTATTACAAATTGTGATGGCTTTAAGAGAAACAAGGTTCCTAGAAATCCAGGGTTCCAGTTCTACTTCACTTAGTGGAAAAGAGGAAGAACCCAAAAAGTTCATGAAGGAGACCAGGGGTGAGGATCGGGATACCATGTTTAGGGGGGTTTTTAGTTTAAACCATAGTTGAAGTAAGTGGTTAATAATTTTATTGGGAAAAGTTCTGTATCTAGGTGGTCTCGGGGAGTCCCAAAGTAAAGCCTCCAGTCTGCATGGGGCAACAGAAGCCCGTTCAAAGGCCAGCCATGGCACAGTATCATCCATGGAACACCACTGTGCCAGCTGTTGGAATTTGGCGAGAGGTAATAAAGCCAAAGGTCAGGGAGACCCAGACCACCTTGAGATTGAGGGGCATGTAAAACTTGTTTATTATACCTAGATTTCTTTCCACACCAAACAAATTTAGAAATCTCTCTTTGAAATGACAAAATATGTGTCTTAGGGACATTAATGGGGAGGGCACGGAAAAGAAATAACAACTTGGGTAGCACAATCATTTTAATTGCTAAAACTCTACCCAGCAGCGAAATATGGTACGAAGACCAGTTTTTTAATGTTAAGGACAGTTTTTTAAACATATTAGGGAAATTTAGTAGGAACAAGGAATCATAATGTGGGGTGATATGCACTCCTAGATACTTGAATGATCTCGGGCACCAAGTAAATGAAAATCGTTCTCTGATGGAAATCTGCATCCAGTTTGGGAGGTTGATTGGCATGAGAGAACACTTGGAGAGATTTACTCCCAAACCTGATATGGAGCTAAATTGTTGTAGTTCCAAAAGTAATTGGGGAAGAGATATGTGAGGGTGGGACAGGAAAAGAAGAACATCATCAGCATACAGGCTAAGTTTTAACTCCCTTCCCTCCTTGTAGTAGCCACTAATCTTGACATTGTTTCTGATAGAAATTGCTAAGGGCTCAATTGCCAGGGCGAACAAAAGAGGAGAAAGAGGGCACCCCTGTCTGGTGCCCCTTTTTAACTGAAAAAATTCGGAATTGCATCCAGGAAGGCGTATCCTCGTCTGAGGGGATTCATACAGGGCCCGAAAGCCATGAACGAATCCATCACCCAAGCCGTATCTTGGGAGCAGATAGTCTAGAAAGGTCCAACTGACGCTGTCGAACGCCTTATTAATGTCAAGACTAACCAGACAGGTGGGGTATTTGCTAAAATTGGCATCATGGATTATATTAGAGATTAGTCTAATATTGTCTTTAAAGCGGAGTTCCACCCTGGATTTTTTTTTTTTTTTTTTAATACCCCCGGGACAGTCAGGGCTAGTGCATTCCACAATGGCTAGCCTCTGATCTGTCCCGGGTTGCACTTACCTGCAAGACGAAATACTTACCTTGCAAACGTCTTGTCCAGCGCTGCCATCTCAGATGTGGGCAGCTTGAAGCCAGCGCGTCCTCTTCGGCGTCTTCTTCCGCCTTCTGTGGTCCCACGATGCTCTGCGCCAGCCCCGACGTCACTTCCGGGTCGCGCGCGTCACCCCTCCACAGCTTCTGGGCATGCCCAGAAGCTGTTTAGAAGGGGATGACGCGCGCGACCCGGAACTGACGTCGGGGCCGGTGCAGGCGCAATGATTCCTGGGAGCTATGACGTCCAGCTCCCAGGAATCATTGCAGATCCTGGAAGTGACGACGGGCCGCGGCCAAGGAAGGAGGAAGAAGGAAGTAAGGTAAGTATATTTTCTTCGCTACGAGGTAAGTAAAAAAAAAAAAATATGCGATTATCCATTTCTTTTTCAGGTGACCCGGAGCGAGAAGATGGAGGTAAGTATAAAAATAGGGTGGAACTCCACTTTAAGTTGCCTACCCGGAATGAAACCGGTTTGATCTGGGTTAATCAAATGACAAATATGCTTGGCTAATCTGTTAGCAAGTAGGCGACCAAACAGTTTTAAATCATTGTTCATGACCGAGATGGGCCTAAAGTTTTGTGGGAGAGAATGATCTTTATCGGGTTTGGGGATGAGTGACATATTCGCATAAAGCATTTCTTCTGGAAAATTCCCACCTTGTAAAATATAGTTAAACAATTTGGATAGCTTAGGAGATAGGATTGAGGCAAAGTTTTTATAGTAAGAGGTGGAGAAGCCATCTGGGCCCAGAGCTGTGGATGATTTCATGGATTTGATCAAGAGGAGGATCTCATCCACCGAACAAGGAGCTTCCAGCTCCTCCATCTGGGAGGCAGAGAGGGAGGGAATCTGTAATCTCCCCACCCATGAGTCAAACTCAGCTAGAGATACATCCGATGACACTGACAACAGATTTTTATAAAAATTTGTAAAGATTTTTAAAACTTCATCAGGATGAGAGATAATCTTTCCATCTTGCCTTCTAAGCTTATAGATATGAGAGGGTTTGGAATCTTGCGTAAGTTTTTTAGCGAACATTGTAGACATGGAGTTGCTATTGAGCATAAATTTTGATTTGGACCACCTAAGGGCCTTTTCAGTGTCACCAGATAAGATCTCGTCAAGGGCACGCCTCTTGGTGGAGATCAAATCCATCAAGTTTGAGGAGGGGGCCTGATTGTGTAAATTGTATAACCTATTTAGCTCCTTAGTAAGGGATTTTATATCAGATAATCTGGCTTTATTTTTGGCTGAGGCAAGGGCAATAATTTTACCCCTAATCACCGCTTTATGTGCTATCCAAACTGTTGATGTGGGGGTGTCACCATTTTCGTTAATACTAAAATATTCCTCCAAGGAGGAAGCAATTTGGGCTGTAAAGGTGGGGTCATTCAGTAAAGAGTCATTAAGTCTCCAATTGAATGTGGTGCTCTTTAAACCGACCCCGCAGGTCTCGAAGGAGACAATTTTATGGTCTGACCAAGGGCAAATGTGTATCCTGGCATCTGAGGAATTAGCCAGTAGAACTGGTGTGCTAAAAATGTAATCTAGTCTGGCCGCACTTTCATGGGGGTGTGAATAAAAAGTGAACTCTTTAATAACCACATTATGTGCTCTACAGGAGTCAATCAATTGGAAGTCGCAAAGAGTTTTGGTAAGTGTCTTGGGTAAGGCCTTTGAGGAAGGTGTGACTCTACTTCTATCAAGGGAGGGGTGAGCAGACAGGTTAAAGTCCCCTCCGACAACCAAATGGGGTGATGCAAATTTAACTAGAATATCAAAGAAGTGTTTAAAAATGTGGCCTGAGCCTCATTAGGGGCATAAAGGGAGGCAACAGTTAATGATTTACCCGCTATATTACCTTTAAGGATCAGGAATCTGCTGTCCGGATCTGTAAATATAGAGGATACATCGAAAATAATGTTATTACGGACGAAAATAGCCACTCCCCTTGCCTTAGTTTGAAAAGTTGAATAGTGAACTTGCCTGAATGATTTGTCAAAATATTTAGGATGTTTGTCCGTTGCAAAGTGCGTTTCCTGCAGGAGGATTATATCAGCACTTATTCTTTTATAATGTCTGAACACTTTATGTCTTTTATTTGGGGAATTTAAGCCCTGAACATTGTGTGAGATTATTTTAAGGCCCATCATCAGTAAGGAGGAACAATCTATCTAACCAGATAATCAAAAGAAAAGATAGTAGGGATTGGGCCCAATCACCGGAGCACACCATCCAGTGAGGTTGAGGCCAATCAACATGCAAAATCTTAGACACAACATTTTGAAAATCGTATAGCAATAACTTTCCCAAGATCAGGAATTGTGCAACCTTCAAGTATTGAAATGCAAATCGGTCAGCCGACTGAGAAGTCAGTAACCAGAATGTAATGATCTGAATGGATGACTTTCTATTTTCCAAAAAACAACTACATTTTAGTAGTATCAAAAAACGGCAAATACCAACGTGAGTCCTAGGGACTCTGAGATGTGTAGAACACCTCAGGAAGACGGGTAACTCATGTAAACCCATTAAAAAAACAAGAAAACATTGGACAATTAAGTCCAAATGCCATCCGCAGGGTCCAGCGCCCCAGGGCCAGAGGAACCAGTGACAGGGCACTGAATTTCTCCCGCCGAGGACGCGGGCACCAACGAAAGGGCACATGGGGGACAAACCAGTGAGGAGGGGGAGGGAGAGAAAGGCACTTGTTGAAGTAAACATGGAAATCAAAAGATTTCAGCCAACAGTATAATATACCAAAAAAAATTGACGATATGAGGAGCATTATAGGCACATTGGAGCCCGTTATCAAACTGGCTCCATGTCAGCAGCATGCACCTACAATAGGCCTCAGAGGCGCCACAGGAGTTATAATTGTATCACAAACATGTATGAAACTGGATTTGGTTGATCAAAAAGGTCCATCTCTAAATGGGTTACGCCATCTGCGTTGGTCCCTTCTGGTAGCTGGGGTGGACCAAACAGGAGAGGGTCTTGGAGTGGTTTGCGGGCGGGCTTCAGGTGCAGCGTTCATCAAGCCCAGTTTAATGAGCAGCTCTTTTCCTTGTGTTATGTTGTACACCACGTACACAGTGCCATTGTGGGGCACTGAAAGCTTAAAGGGGAATCCCCATCTGTAACGAATCCTGGCCGACTGCAAAATGGTGGTGACTTCTTTCATACCACGCCGCTTTTCAAGGGTGGCCTGTGATATGTCAGGAAAGATTTGAATCCTGGTGCCATCCATCATAATATTTGGGGTGTTCCTGGATATGCGCAGAATGTCCTCTTTGACCAAGAAGTCCTTAAGGCATAGAACTACATCCCTTGGGGGCTTGTCAGGGGGGGTTTAGGGCGTAGGGCTCTATGGATTCTGTCACAAATGAAGGCATCTGCAGTTTTGTCAGGCAGCAGCTCACTGAAAAGTTTGGATACTGCAGGGGCTAGCTCAGTGACTGTCTCCGGAATACCTCTAAGGCGCAGGTTATTCCTACGATTTCTATTGTCCAAGTCTTCAACCTGAGATTGCAATAGATCGTAATTGTCAGACAGGAGCTCAAAATCCTTCCTGAGATCATTATGTGCAATGGCCAGTTCATCATGTTTAGCCTCAAGTAGGTCAGTGCGGCCTCCTAATGCAGCTATTTCCTGTGACAGTGTGTTAGTCGATTTATCAATCGCAGTCTGGAATTTATCTGCCAGCTTGTTATACATCTCTGTGAGGCTAGCATCCAGGTCCGCTTTAGATATACTATTGGAGTACTCACAGTCAGCTGCAGGAGATGTAGTTGAGGGAGGCTGTGTAGCGGTATCTGCATGCCGCTGAGATCCGATCTGGGCGCCATCTTTGGTCATCTTAGTGGTTTCCTTAGTGCGGAGTAAATAAGTTGTCAGGGAGCTTCTTTGAGGGCGACCCCGATTGTTTTTTTTTCGCTGACGGCATGCACGGCATGTTCCCACGGGGGTGCTGGTACTTTGTGATATAAAAATGTTTGATCTGGCCCCGGGCAGTGGCGGAGCCAGAGGGTTAGCAGGGGTGGCAATTGCCACCCCAGACAAAGTCCTTGCCACCCCTGTTGCCACCCCGATCCTGGGCAGGTGCATGGCAGCGGAGGAATCACAGGGGATCACTGTATGAGAGCTGCGGGTGGAGAGCTGGTAGGCATCCAGACAGTGATTAGATGGGGCGGCTGCAAAGTAAGAGAGTGGAGCTGTCAAAATGGAGAACTGATGTCGGGGTGGGCGGGGCCGATATACGGGGCTCCGCCCCCTTTTCCAATTACCTTATAGACCAAGGTAGCAGCTAGTTACTGCCCAGTAGAAGGACCCTGGTGATGTCAGAAGACCATGTGACTCTTTGGGCACATCGTACAGGAAGTACAGGAAGTACACAGGAAGTGGTCACATCCCATGTAGCTGCTCTGCAAGACAGGTGTGTTCTTGGGCTTTTATCTGCTTAAAGGTTTGTAATCTCTGAGTAGGACTGTCTCAAGGGGTGGCTCTGTCTGTATATGGGTGGGGATATGTCTTTATATGGGGGGGCTGGCTCTGTCTGTATATGGGGGGATATGTCTGTATATGGGGGGCTGGCTCTGTCTGTATATGGGGGGGGGATGTCTTTATATGGGGGGGGGGTGGCTCTGTCTGTATATGGGGGGATATGTCTGTATATGGAGGGGCTGGCTCTGTCTGTATATGGGGGGGATGTCTTTATATGGGGGGGGGGTGGCTCTGTCTGTATATGGGGGGATATGTCTGTATATGGGGGGGCTGGCTCTGTCTGTATGTGGGGGGGGTGTCTTTATATGGGGGGGGTGGCTCTGTCTGTATATGGGGGGGGATATGTCTGGATATGGGGGGCTGGCTCTGTCTGTATATGGGGGGGGTGGCTCTGTCTGTATATGGGGGGATATGTCTGTATATGGGGGGCTGGCTCTGTCTGTATATGGGGGGGATGTCTTTATATGGGGGGGGGTGGCTCTGTCTGTATATGGGGGGGATATGTCTGTATATGGGGGGTGGCTCTGTATATGGGGGGGGGGGCTCTGTCTGTATATGGGGGGGGGGTGTCTGTCTGTATATGGGGGGGGATGTCTTTATATGGGGGGGTGGCTCTGTCTGTATATGGGGGGATATGTCTGTATATGGGGGGGCTGGCTCTGTCTGTATGTGGGGGGGGTGTCTTTATATGGGGGGGGGTGGCTCTGTCTGTATATGGGGGGATATGTCTGGATATGGGGGGCTGGCTCTGTCTGTATATGGGGGGGGGGTGGCTCTGTCTGTATATGGGGGGATATGTCTGGATATGGGGGGCTGGCTCTGTCTGTATATGGGGGGGATGTCTTTATATGGGGGGGGGTGGCTCTGTCTGTATATGGGGGGGATATGTCTGTATATGGGGGGTGGCTCTGTATATGGGGGGGGGCTCTGTCTGTATATGGGGGGGGGTGTCTGTCTGTATATGGGGGGGTGTCTGTCTGTATATGGGGGGATGTCTCTGGCTGTATATGGAGGGGTGGGGGTCTCTAGCTGTATATATGGGGGGTCACAGCCGCTGGTCAGGAAGGAAGCTGGCAGGGGGTGGGACCAATCTCACATCCTCAGCCTGTGAGGTGGTTCTTCGTCCTGCATCTTGTGACCTCACCACACTCTCTCCCTTCTCCTGTCAGGCGCTTACATAACCGAGTTCAGGAACGAAGCCTCCTTCTCTACTGACCAATCAGATCCCCCCTGGACAGGTCCCACCCTTCTACTTATTTCTTTTACTTTAAATAAACCAAGCTGCGCTAAACGATATAACAGTGCTATGACCACACGTGTGTATGTGATGAAAAAAATGTTTTTTCATCACATACACATGTGTGGTCATAGCACTTTATATCGTTTAGCGCAGCTTGGTTTATTTAATTTATTGTTTGGTGTTGTCACACTTGAAGCTGCTGCTTCCTTTTCTTTCACATAGCGCGGTTATCCTTTTTTACACTTATTTCTTTTACTACCTTTTTTTATCAAGCCCCTTTTTGCTTTTATGGGTCAAACTGGGAGGGTCTGTGCTTCATTGGTGTACCACCCCATATCTGACCTCACCTCTCCTCTGTTCTCTCTCCTCCTGACCCCCTGTTCTCCTCTCCTCCTGACCCCCTGTTCTCCTCTCCTCTGTCCTCTCCTCTCCTCCTGACCCCCTGTTCTCCTCTTCTCTCCGTTCTCCTCTCCTCCTGACCCACTGTTCTCTTCTCCTCTGTCGTCTCCTCTCCGTTCTCCTCTCCTCCTGACCCCCTGTTCTCCTCTCCTCTGTCGTCTCCTCTCCGTTCTCCTCTCCTCCTGACCCCCTGTTCTCCTCTTCTCTCCGTTCTCCTCTCCTCCTGACCCCCTGTTCTCCTCTCCTCTGTCGTCTCCTCTCCGTTCTCCTCTCCTCCTGACCCCCTGTTCTCCTCTTCTCTCCGTTCTCCTCTCCTCCTGACCCCCTGTTCTCCTCTCCTCCTGACCTCCTGTTCTCCTCTCCTCCTGATCCCCCTGTTCTCCTCTCCTCCTGATCCCCCTGTTCTCCTCTCCTCCTGATCCCCCTGTTCTCCTCTCCTCTTCTCTCCTCCTGATCCCCCTGTTCTCCTCTCCTCTTCTCTCCTCCTGATCCCCCTGTTCCCCTCTCCTCCTGATCCCCCTGTTCTCCTCTCCTCCTGATCCCCCTGTTCTCCTCTCCTCTTCTCTCCTCCTGATCCCCCTGTTCTCCTCTCCTCTTCTCTCCTCCTGATCCCCCTGTTCTCCTCTCCTCTTCTCTCCTCCTGATCCCCCTGTTCTCCTCTCCTCCTGATCCCCCTGTTCTCCTCTCCTCTCCTCCTGATCCCCTTGTTCTCCTCTCCTCTCCTCCTGATCCCCCTGTTCTCCTCTCCTCCTGATCCCCCTGTTCTCCTCTCCTCTTCTCTCCTCCTGATCCCCCTGTTCTCCTCTCATCTTCTCTCCTCCTGATCCCCCTGTTCTCCTCTCCTCCTGATCCCCCTGTTCTCCTCTCCTCTCCTCTCCTCCTGATCCCCCTGTTCTCCTCTCCTCTAGTCTCTCCTCATCTCCGTTTTCTCTTCTCCTTTCCTCTCCATAGCACCCCATGTCTGACCCTTGACTAAGGGGGGCATTAGGAGGAGCTTGGGCTGTACTGTTAAATGTGGGAGGGGCTTGGGTGGTACTTTAAAATGTGGGAGGGGGGGTCATCAAATTTACCTTCGGGCTGAAGCCCCTGGTCTTTTTCCCACCTGCACCGTCTCCTGCTACTTACACAGCCAATGGGTGCATCGGAAGAGCTGTCTGTCTGTCATTCACATGCCTTAAATCTTCATCCCGATTCCCGCGGTCTTCCTGTCTTGGTGTGGGTCTTGTGGGATGGATCAGCTCTGAAAGGAGTTCCTGGGCAGCCTGCAATGACTGAGGTGAGGGACAGTTTTGCCCAAGTAGTAGAAGCGCCTGTTCCTGTACAGTCTATGCTCCTTACCAAAAATGTTTCCCCCTTTAATAAGTCATTGTAATGCCACCCATATTCTTGCCCTTTTACCAGGGTGAAAGTACCCTAACGCCTGTGCAGCATTAGTGTCAGCTTACTGTCAGTCACCCTGTTTAAAAGGACAGGAATATGGGTGGCATTACAATGATTTAGTAAAGGGGGCAAAATTATTTATAATAATTCTCCTAAATCCTGCTTTTTTTTATTTTTAGCAGAGTGGCAGATTTCTTATGGGGCTAATAAGCCACAACAGCAAGCCAAGTGTTTGGCTTATGGTTGTGGCATGGCCCCATTGACCTGGATAGCCAAATTTCACATAGGCTTAACATAAACCATCAAAGCTCTGGCACATGTAGAGGGGTTCCAGTTGTGATCTAGACTTTGAGTTGTCTGTTTTTACCATCCCCTGACCGCTCAGAAAAAAGTCTTAAATGGGCAAAATTATCTGAAAAAACTGACCCTTTAACTACTTCAGCTCCCCCTTAATGACCAGACCATTTTCTGCGATACGGCACTGCATTGCTTTAACCGACAATTGCGAGGTTGTGTGATACTGTACCCAAATACAACTGATGTATTTTTTTCCCAGATTTCTTTTGGTGGTATTTGATCCCCTCTGCAGTTTTTATATTTTGCGCTATAAACATAAAATTTGCGACAAATCCTTTTTACTTTCTGCTATAAAACATTCCCAATGAAAAAAAATCTAAATTTTTCATAAATTTAGGCTAATATGTATTCTGCCACATATTTTTTGTAAAAAATCCTAAGTGTGTTTTGATTGGCTTGCAAAAAAGTTATTACATCTACAAACTATGGAACTTTTTATTTTTTTAATTGTTTTTACTAGTAATGGCATCGATCAGCGATTATTAGAGGGACTGCGACACTGCGGTGTAATTGAACACTTTGTATATTGACCCCCCCAAAATAATACCTTGCCACCCCTTTGCCACCCCTGTTTTAAAAGTCTAGCTCCGCCACTGGCCCCGGGAAAGCCGCCGTTCTCTCCCTCCTCCGCCGGAGCCGAGCCGCTAGTGACCTTCCAGCTCCGCGCCGCGCATGCGCACCCCCATCAACATGTTTTTTGTTCATCATGTGTTATATATGTGTAACTTTTGGAGGGTTAATACATTCATCAGTGTGTTTATCTACTGTTGTCTCTCCCCAGCTGTAAAAATTAGATTTTTTCTATGTGTGTTTGCTCCAATAGTGAAATAAGACCTTAACTGATTCACGAGGTCAATATATCGTAATTTTTTATAACCACCACATGTTTCACTAAAGATAATTGCACATTTTGGAAGAAACGTGTGCATTTGGGTCCATATGTCAAGTATCTTGATTAATATAATTTTTATACAATGTAATAAGCAAAATATGAAAAATATGAAATATCAAAGCTCTGGGGCATTGCTAGGTGGCCAAAAGACCAGGGCCTTCAGCACCCCAGTTAAATTCGAAAAGCCCTCTCACATTGTAAAGTAGGTCACACCCAAGGTCCACCCAATGTCACCTTACATTGGTGGTCATTGACCAGAAGGTCCCCATACTTTTTTTTTTTTATTAATACATTAGTGTAATAACAACTTAGCTCCACCTGTTATGTTGTGTTAATTTATGACATCCTTCTCACTGCCCACCAATGTAAGGAGATGTCAGTGTTACGTGAAACTCGCTCAGTGTAGAGATATAAGTGTTATATATAGGTAATCTAAAGGGAAATGGCCAAACAAAGCTGCGATACACTATATATTACATTGATCTCAGTACACTGAGTGCTAGTACCTATCACAATGACATATAGAATCCTATGAGTGCTAGTCCTTTAAATAGAACCTGTATATGTGTACACTGATTGCCACTCAGTCGACACTGCAGATATCATTGTGCACTCAGTGTACTAGTGAATATCACTTGTTAGATGGCCACTGGTCCAGAAGGAACACTCATTCTGGCAGGCTGATAATTATACACACAAACTAAAATGCTTTAATTAACATTCAACTTTGTGAACAGGACAGCCATCATACATTTTGTGCCACCTTACACAGCTTTAGACCTGCCACCCCCCCTCCCCCACGGCAAGGCAAAGAAATATTATAACACACATTGTTGAGTGGATTTTATTAACACACATTCACAGGGTTAGAGGTAGGGTTAGGGTTAGGGTGTTGTAAAGTGCTTAACCACTTTACCACCGGAGGATTTTGCGATCTTACGTCCCGGCCACTTTTTGCGATTCGGCACTGTGCAACTTTAACTGACAATTGCGCGGTCGTGCGATGCCGTACCCAAACTAAATTTATGTCCCTTTTTTCCCACAAACAGAGCTTTCTTTTGGTGGCATTTGATCACCTGTGCGATTTTTACTTTTTGCGCTATAAACAAAAAAATAGCGTAAATTTTGAAAAAATAATATTTTTCACATTTTTTTTATATGAAATCCCCCCCCCCCCCCAAAATGTAAAAATCAAAATGATTTTACATTTTTGGCTAATTTGTTTTCTGCTACCTATGTTTGGTAAAAAAAAATCACAATAAGCGTATTTTGATTGGTTTGCGCAAAAGTTATTGAGTTTACTAACTAAGGGAAAGATTTCTGTCATTTTTGGTGGGTTTTTTTTTAACGAGTAATGGCGGCGATCTGCGATTTGTTTTGCGGGACTGCAACATTGCGGCGGACAGATCGGACCCTTGACTGACATTTTTGACACTTTTGGGGGTACCAGTAACATTTCTACAGTAATCAGTGCTATTATAAATATGCACTGTTACTGTAAAAATGACACTGGCAGGGAAGGGGTTAATTTTATTGGAGAGGGAGGGGTTAATGTATGCCTGGTGCTTACTAATGTGTGTGGGGGGAGGTGACTGAGTGACACAGGGAGAGATCGCATGTTCAGCTATGCTGAACCCTGCAATCTGTCACTGTTTGTCACTTAGGAGATCCGCCCGCCCGTTTACACAAGCAGGCGGATCTCCAAACTCGATGGCCCGACTTCCGCTGTGACTGAAAACAGCGGGAGTGCCGCCCACAAGGGGAGGAGTCCAGCGACGTAGGTCTACGTCACTGGACGGAATCGAGCCACTTTGCCGCAGTACAGTCCCAGTGACTGGTCGGCAAGTGGTTAAACACCAGACTCTCTTTGGTGAGAACATCTAGATTGCTTTAAATTTCAGGGAACTTTGTTCAGTAGACATGTTAAAAAAACTGAACCAAAACAGTTCTTCGTCTTCTTATTTAGTACTTGTAAAACGTTATCATATGCATAGGAGCCCTGTATAAAACTGTATAAAAATGTTTAAAACTTTGGGACACCTCTTGCACATGATCAGCTATTGGCCAAAAAATAGGCCATAAATGTTTAAAGAACATTGGGAAAAGCAAAAATATCCCAAATAAACCAAAAAATATATAACATAAAAAGAAACCTTAAAATTTTGCAAGTAGGTCAACAAAGTCACGCATTTTGCATTGTAAAGCTGTAGCAGCCTCCTTTATTTTTTCCAGTTCTGAGCAACACTGCAAACCATCAACAGTCATCCTGGCAATTGTACAACTAGGAATAACATGACCTGTTAATAAAAAAATAATATATATGAAGTAAATGACAAGCAAATAGATGAGGTCATAATATCTAAACATTTGGGGTCAAGTTCATCATAAACTAATTAATAGTTAGTACCTACCCTGTGCATTGTTGTGTGTAACCTGCTTGCCCTTATGACACCTATACTACTATGAAAGTACACAGTGCAAACATTATGTTCTCTTTGCACTGGTGTATGTGGCTCATAAACAATTCCACCTGTTGACACAAACAGCTCACTACACCTCTTCCTCCCCCATGGTAATGCACTTTATACTATGTACATTAGCACTGTATGGTTTCACACCTTGCTCATGTAGCAAACAGGTAGTTCCTTTGAAGCATTAAATCAAATACACCAAAATAGAAATACACTAGAACCAACATTAGAATAATACTTACTTGGGCACAAAACAGGCTCCCCAACACTTGTTTGTGTTTGCTTCTTTTTTGGAGACTCACTCTGAATCATGGCAGGGGATCTTGGAGCAAATATTTCCAGATCTGATCCGGCTGTAGGTGACAGATCCCATGGCTCAAATGAGGGAACTTAGGGGACATCTGGAATGTCCATTTTGTCTGAAATACAACAATAGAAGGTTAAAGAATCATCCCAAACTCACATATTTTTTGTCTCCCATTTGTAAACATTATGTGGCTACCAACCTTGATGTTGCTGGGGTGGTAAGCTTATTTGCTGAACACTTGACTCCACCATGCTGCACTCTGGACTACTTGCCACATTGCTTTCCTCCATAGTGTTCACAGTGTCTTTTGGTTGATCCTTTTCTACATAATAAAAATGTGGGATGTCAGAAAAATCACAGGGGGGGGGGGGGGGGGGCATTTTGCTATGACATGGTGCACTGCTCAACAGCTGTTTTCACAGAAAATATTCTGACATGTACAGGGTTACCTCCTAAAAAGTAGGGACATTAATGATTTACTGAGCATAGGAAACAATTACGTTTTTGGGAATGTGTCATTGCATCAGGGACCATTTCTTCATTGTTTTCCTCCAATGTGGATGGAGCAGGCATGGTAGATTCCCTTCTCCTCATATGTTGTCTTTGTTTTATTTTCATTTTTCCTTTTTTCCCTATTTAAAGGTGAAAAATACAATTATGGAACAAATATGAGTTTGTAAAGAAAATTCTTTGCAATAATATGCATGTATCGTTTATTGTGGATTCCTGTCTTTTAATTTAATATACAAATAAATCCTAAATATATCAAGAAAATACATACATGACAAATAAAATTATTAAGTAAAGTTTTCATAGACATTAGTATCTATACATTTCTATAGAACATACACCAAATATACCCAATACATATTGCTTAAACACAACTATTGCTTACTTCTTTTCACGATATGATGGATGTGACCTAGCTGTTCTTGTTCCCGATGTTTCAGATCTGACCATCTTTTTCGGATTTGGTCCTTCGAACGATCCACACCATAAATAATTTTGAGAGATGAAATGACTTTCTCAAGAATTCTGTCTTTTCTGGAGTTGGGCCTTTCATAATTCTCCAGCTTGCCATCATAATAGTTTTTCTCCAGTATGGCCACCATCTCAACCATCTCACCCTTGCTCATAGGTGTGGCTTTGGGTTTTTTATGAGCCCAACCACTGCGGCCTTCACTGCAACTCCCCGATTCTGCCATCTCCTCCACGAAACTTCCGCCGACTCACGTGTCTGTGTGTCGAATGCAGCTTAATATTGGGCACGTACACGCCCCTGCGTCAGCACGCCACTGGAGGCGGAGTTGACACATGCGCTGTATTTAAAGGACGCCAGATCATTCGGTCGCCGATTCGCCATCGGACAGATCTGTCACTGGAGTGTGATCGATCGGCGAACCACGAATCATCTGAGCAAACAAAGGTGCAACTTTAGATTCGAGCACGGCTGTTTTGTGCCCTATACAGCTTATATTGGGCCTATCTTATGTGAAAAAATACATGATCTTTGACTATGTTTTGAGTTGTGTTGTGTCTTGCAGGCATAAATAATGGTTGACAAATTTACGTCACTGGATTTTTTACCTCAATTTATTGAGGAATACAGACAGTTGCCTTGTTTGTGGAGGGTGAAGAGTAAGGATTACTCAAATAAACAAATTAAAAATGATGCTCTTCAAAAATTGGCCGATTTATGTAAGCCATTTTGCCCCAATGCTGACATTCATTATGTCAGAAACAAAATATCTAATCCGCGCAGCACCTTTAAAAGGGAGCTGAACAAAATCCGGGATTCTGAAAGGTCAGGAGCTGCTGCTGACGACATATGTACCAAGGATCTGGTATTTCGAGAGCCTGCGCTTCCTGACTGAACAGTCAGAATCAAGGCCATCCCTGTCTACTCTCCCTTCCACTTCGGCAGAGGGCTCATGTGCTGAAACCCAGGAGGAAGATGTACAGGAGCCAACCTTGATACAGGTATAGCATTTAACAATATATTGTCTGCAATAAAGATAATGATGCAAAAAAAATATTATCAAGGCAATAATTTACCCTTAATATAAAGTCTGTTATTTGGTTAAAATAATCAAAAAAACGTGACATTTTATATACACTATAACATTATAATAATGTTTTAATTTCCTAAACCAGAAAGTGTCAATGTGGAGGAGCCAAATGGAAGCCAGGCGTCATCAGAGCAGGCAGGAAGAACACAGCCTACTGAAAAGAGACGGAAAAACAACAAAAATTTAGAGGAGGCCACTGCTTCGTTCTTAAGTCAGGCCTCTATGGCCCTGCAAAGAAAGCCAGATGAGGCTGACTCATTTGGCTTTCTCACAGCCAATAAATTAAAGCTGATGACAGAGGAACAGCGACAAATAGCAGAGGTCCTCTTACTGCAGGTGCTGAATAAAGGTGTCCGAGGAGAAATCCACGGACACACGCACCTGTCAAACTACTAGCCACCCCCTCCACCTCCACCACAGCCACCACAGCCACATGGCAGTCAATGGCAATATGCCCCCGATCCCCACCTACCCCCATGGTCACATGACTATACTTATTCTCAATTATAAATTATTATAATTTATAATGTGTTTTTTTCTGTTAACGATTATTATTTATTTCTAAGTTATTTGAGGAGGGAATGCCCTTTTTTTTCTGTTAAATTTTTAGAGTATCTCTATGATTATGCTTGGATATATTTTTTTCAAAAGTAAAGAAAATGGTTAATAAACTACTTGCCTATCTTTATTTCTAAAAATTGAGCATATTGGGAGTAGGCAGCAATATATGTATTATACATTAACCACTTGCCGACTGCCTAACGACGATTTACGTCGGCAGTCAGCCCCTCACGACGTAGGTCTATGTCGCTAGCCTGTGAGGCTCTAGGGAGCGAGCGCGCGCCGCTGGAGGCGCGCTCACGGACCCCGCCCCCTCCCCCCCCGCGTGTGCCCGGCGGACCCGATGTCCGCCGGGCACTCACGATCGTCCGTTAGAGCGGGAGAAAGGCAGGCGGCTAATGTAAACACAGCCGCCTGTCATTCTCCCCTGTGTAAGAATGGAAATCACACGGTTCTACTATGTAGGACCGTTGATCTCTGTTCTTACACCAGTAGCCACATCCAATCACAGTAAGAATCACGCCCCTAGGGACACACTTAACCCCTCCCTCTCAAATAAAGTTAACTCCTTCCCTGCCAGTGTCATTTTTACAGTAACAGTGCATTTGTATAGCACTGATTACTGTAGTTATGTCACTGGTAACCCCAAAAGTGTCAAAAATGTCAGTCAAGGGTCCGATCTGTCTGCCGCAATGTCGCAGTCCCGCAAAAAAAAAAATCGCAGATCGCCGCCATTACTCGTTAAAAAAAAAAAAACAACAAAATGACAAAAATCTTTCCCTTAGTTAGTAAACGCAATAACTTTTGCGCAAACCAATCAAAATATGCTTTTTGCGATTTTTTTTACCAAACATAGGTAGCATAAAAAAATTGGCCCAAAATGTTAAAAAATTTTGATTTTTACATTTATTTTGGGGGGAATTTTATATAAAAAAATTTGAAAAATATTGTTATTTTTGCAAAATTGACACTGTTTTTTTGTTTATAGCGCATGATCAAAAAATCGCACAGGTGATAAAATACCACCAAAAGAAAGCTCTGTTTGTGGGAAAAAAAGGACGTCAAATTCGTTTAGGTACAGCGTCGCACGACCGTGCAATTGTCCGTTAAAGTCAAGCAGTGCCGAATCGCAAAATAGGCCCTGGTCAGGAATGGGGTAAAATCTTCCGGGGCTTAAGTGGTTAATGAAAAAATTAATAAAGGGACACATCAATAGTTAAATATTTTTCATATTACATAGATTCCATAGATTTATATTCATTTATATTCATAAACCATTGAGAATGGTGTAGAGTTAACATTCTAAAAAAACAACATGCAACATACAGAATAGCCAAATCATTATCATCATCATAACAGAACACACGCCTCTTTAATTCTAAAGTATACAATTATGAGCAGCAGCTTCCTTCTTCTCACATTAACCTGAGATGAGCATGTGCACCGCATTTCAAATATTTATTTTCCTGCCGCGAGACGAAAGTTCTTTCTTGATACAATGGCTAGTTTTTGTACAAAAATTCTTCTGGGTCGTTATTTGCTTCCGATCATGAGTGTTCAGATTTTAGATTTTTGTCTGACAAATTCTGTACTGACTGCACGAAAATCGGACGTTGTGTTGACGGACGACAAAAATTATATAGGAGGAGGGGAGAGATTGGCGCAATCAGATAGTCAGAACTGCATGCAGTATCTATGCAAAAAGCAAATATGGCAAGGTTGGCTTCGGTAAACGGAGTCCAGTGTGGCTTGCTATGTACTTTGATGGCCGCCTCCAGTGAAGGGTGAAGTAACCCTGTAGGATCCAAGACAAGAAGAGAGAAGACCGGGCGCCGATCTAAGTGTAGCAATGTAACATTTATTAACAATTAAAGGAGTGCTACTCACAGGAGTCAGATAAAAACAGGCATCTCAACAGAGTGGTGGGTTTGCAGAGGTCGTCCAGGGGGTCCTTCCGTGATCCTGTCGGAGCTGGTGCTGCGGAGGATGAGCTGCAATCTCCTGGTGTGGGACGCGCTGATCGCTCGGTGGTGGTTTGGCAGCGTGGGTCCGCAGGGAGGAGGGCCGTGATGTCACTTCCTGGAGACACTGTGTACTCGAACGGCGACGCGTTGCGGAGCATGCGCTCCTTCTTCAGGCCGTGCAGGGGCCATATTGGATATGGGCTTATATGCCAGTGGTGTGGGGAGCTGAGGTACGGTGGCTCAGTAGGGACAGTAAGATGACCGCACAGCAGCACAACGTCCCGAGGACATACGAGAGGCAGGGAACAGTGTGAGAGCCGGGATAGAGAAGAGAGCAAGTGAGAGGGGGCGGAGAGTGTATGTAACTGAATAGGATGATGCGGAGATCAATCCTTAATCAGCGAAATGTGCTATGATTGGTCCCAAGACCGATGTGCATAAAGGTGGAGCTGTAGTTGGTTGGGGAAGGGGATGCTGAATATTGAGGGGAATGGGGATGACAGTAACGATACAGATGAGAGTGGGATTGGAAATGAATAATTATGAGAGTGGGATTGGAGATGAATAATTAAAAATGGAAAATAGAAAAATGAGAATTGAGAGGATATTGTATATACATATAGGGAAAAATATGGAGGCATAAAAAGAAATATACCCATACATATATACACATACATACACATATATATATATGTATGTGTATATATATATATATATATATATATATATATATATATATATATATATATATATATGTATGTGTATATATGTATGGGTATATTTCTTTTTATGCCTCCATATTTTTCCCTATATGTATATACAATATCCTCTCAATTCTCATTTTTCTATTTTCCATTTTTAATTATTCATCTCCAATCCCACTCTCATAAGTATTCATTTCCAATCCCACTCTCATCTGTATCGTTACTGTCATCCCCATTCCCATCAATATTCAGCATCCCCTTCCCCAACCAACTACAGCTCCACCTTTATGCACATCGGTCTTGGGACCAATCATAGCACATTTCGCTGATTAAGGATTGACCTCCGCATCATCCTATTCAGTTACATACACTCTATGCCCCCTCTCACTTGCTCTCTTCTCTATCCCGGCTCTCACACTGTTCCCTGCCTCTCGTATGTCCTCGGGGCGTTGTGCTGCTGTGCGGTCATCTTACTGTCCCTACTGAGCCACCGTACCTCAGCTCCCCACACCACTGGCATATAAGCCCATATCCAATATGGCCCCTGCACGGCCTGAAGAAGGAGCGCATGCTCCGCAACGCGTCGCCGTTCGAGTACACAGTGTCTCCAGGAAGTGACATCACGGCCCTCCTCCCTGCGGACCCACGCTGCCAAACCACCACCGATCGATCAGCGCGTCCCACACCAGGAGATTGCAGCTCATCCTCCGCAGCACCAGCTCCGACAGGATCACAGAAGGACCCCCTGGACGACCTCTGCAAACCCACCACTCTGTTGAGATGCCTGTTTTTATCTGACTCCTGTGAGTAGCACTCCTTTAATTGTTAATAAATGTTACATTGCTACACTTAGATCGGCGCCCGGTCTTCTCTCTTCTTGACAAAAATTATATAGCCTGCACACCAGGATTTTTTTGGCCGGAGTCGGCTGTCGGAAGCACCATACTAACAATCCGAAAATCGGCAGATCGGTCGTTGGACGAAATTTCCCTTCCGATTTTCTTATTGTGTGTACTGGGCTTTAGCTTCGACTCGAACTCGAAGCTCATCCCTAGTCCCTGCATTATTCTTGATGATTTTAAGCAATGATGGTAGAAAGCCATAGTGCAGGGGAGAAGAGGCTGTAGGGACCAATCTAGAAGTGCAGGGGAGCCTGGATCAGGAAAGTAAAACTGCTTTAACATGTCTCCCCTAAGGCTCCATTCACACCTGAGCCTATCATTTTCAGGCTTTTTGGTGGCGTTTCTCAAGCTTTTTTGGGTGTTTTTTCAAGGGGGTTTTGCAAGTGTTAGGAGGCAGGCATTGACATCTGACCAAAAATGCTTGTAATCTGCCAAAAAAGCTCATGTACTTTTTTAAGCTTCGGTCATTTTGTTTCAGGCAACAAAATGCTCAAAATGTCAACAGGGCCCATTGAAATTAATAGGATTTTGCTTGTTAAGTGTTTTGGCACTTCAGAGATGAGGGTTTTACGGGCTGAAAAATGCTCGGGTGTGAACAGGGCCTAAACCTAAACAAGCAGGTTACCCTTGCAGTGCAGGTGCAGCCCCACTGCAAGAGAGGATCTTTAGGTTTCCTGGTGTTCAGCTTTAAAGGAGTTGAAAAATAACAGACGTACCTGACAAATCGCCAGCTTAAAACAAAGGTTAAAAAAAAGGCTTAAAAAGAGAAAGCTAAAGCAGTCACCATATTTATGAATGGGTAAGTTGCAATATGTTACATTTTTTCTTTTCGGTTAAATACCATTTTAATACATGGGTCACTGAGGAGACAGGCTAGAGATCAAATGTGTAAGAGAGGAGGGGTGAAAAGGTTAAAACAGTTACATGAATCTGCTAATGCAGCTGATCTGTGATTTGGAACTAATGAATGACTCATTCATTCATTAGTTTCTCTGTCCTCCGCTGTTGTCAGAGGAAGGGGAGGACTCACAGATGTAAACACCACACTTGTAACATTTGTGATCGCTGTGATTGGTCTCTCTCCGTGGTGAATTAGAGAAATCCCAAGGTAGAGTTTCTCTGTTTGGTGTCTGTGAACTGCGGCATCAGAGGACACTATGGCTGCTCTATGTCCCTTTCTAAGTGAGAGGTTTGCAGGCGTCTACACTTTTCTTTTTAATATCACACAATGATCTTGAAAAAGGGCAAGGGCGCCTATAACAGTTATTCTATGTTCTCCTGTGTGTGTAAAATCTTCACTGGAAAAAAGTTCCTAGCTAGTACAACACGATCAGGTTCCTTTGCATTTTATCTATTTGTAGTGATGATGACTGCTATTATGAAATCAGTTCTATTAGTATTTACATATACACATAAATGTTGAAACAACAGATGTCTGGACTTAGGAGAAACAACAACTAATATTGTGAAAATAAACTGCAGACAGCTATGTGACCTAAAGTACGCTGTACTGTATGCTGCATATTTTAGATTTCAGTTACACCAGATGAAGTCCACAAAATATCCTGCACTATGGATGGTGACTCCGCTATTCACAATTCATTTCCATCCCTTGCCAGTTCTAACAATGTACTCCTTTTATTTTACTCCCCCTAGTGGTAAACTGCTTATATACAATATATGTTCAATCCCTAATTAGGAGAAACAGAGGCTGTCTTTGCTAAAATTCTTCTGAAAATGCCAATTGCCTTGCTATAATGATGTCCCACTGACTTCAGTACTTTCTGAGTCACTGACCTAAAACCAATACGCAGATAGGCAAGTCAGAGAAAAGTCAGAAATCCTTACTTGTATACTTGATGTGAGTAAGTGGATTCACATTTCAGAAAAAGTTTATTTTAAACATAATTTGTACTAAAGAAATATGAAGGCTCTTATTGCTGACCTAACACACTCATATAGACTGTTCCCTTTTTAATGCCAGTGACAGGATCTGCAGAGCATAAACCTATGTGCTTCACCCCACACCATGCGTGTTAAATGTCTTACCAGACAGTTATGACCCTCAGATAAAGAGTGATCCTAAAAGATTTTTGGTAGTAAACATTTCCTAGGTGAACCTTCTCCAGTCTCCTGGCCCCATGCAGTAAATGGAATGGAAGACCACAAAAAGTTTTCCCCCCCGCTATAGGATGTACAGTGACCAGCAAGTATATCAGAAGTTCCGCCGCCAGTCCACAGTCGGGCATGATGACATGACAGATCCCCAAAAGAACCACTTGACACTTTGGGACTTCTGTTCCTGTGTCTGGGACTCCATGAACAACAACACACTCTACGACACACATAAGGGAAGTCAGGCAGCTGATCCAAACCATCTTCTTTCTTCATGCAAACATGGTTTTGCACAGAACAGCCCCAATCCGCCTCTTCTTGGGTCATCCGCTGGTCCTCCTGTAACGGATCTTTGTACCCCAGGTGGGCACATCCACCGGACCGGTGTCTCCTGTACTCCAAACGCACCCACAGCCTGCCGATTAGCCATACCCAGCCCGTAACCCCTCAATCACGAGACAATCCACACAGGTGTTGAGGGTTAACCATGCAGAGCTTAAACTATTTTATTAAATTCCAAAACATACAGTTTTACACACAGTTAGGGAAATTCCCATTAGCCTTGACACAGAAGGGGGGAAGGGGACAAAGACCAGCCAATGGGAACGGAACATTTGTACATTGAAACAGGCAGTCTTAATACACACCCCCTGCGGAGAGATGTCTCCAGCCCAGACCAGACCATTGTCTGTGTCATGATTCCACACAATTAGACACAGAAACAGGAGGGGGGGGGGGGTGGGGGGTAGAAGGGCTGTAGCATTACATTCCAAACACTTGGTTCTTAAACGTATACACATGCAATAGACATAATGCATACATGAAGGACAATATACAGTGGCTGTGTTTGCCACACATCCCCACTTCTGAGTTCACCCATAGCAAGCCGCTTGCTATGGGGGCACTCATGCAGGCTCACTCCTGAGTCATGCTTTGTATTCCCATTGACACAAAGAGCATGGCTTGGTCACTCCAATGCTCTCTCCTAACTGGCTGTGATCGACAGCAGTGGGAGCCAATGGTGGGAGTCTCTGCGCCTTAGAGAGAGCAGAGAAAGCTCCAGCTCTTGTGCACATCGCTGGATCGAGATTGGGCTCAGGTAAATATAGGAGGGCGTGGGGGGACAGCAAAACACAGAAGTGTTTTTACCTTATTTCACAGAATGCATTAAAATAAAAAACCTTTTTCCTTTGCAACCACTTTAATTTATTCTGGCTATCAGAATGTATTAACATGCTAGCAGGCATAAACGCACACATTAATGTGCATTTATGCATGTTTGTGCAGTTTTTCAGCCCAAATGCTCCTCTTCTGAACGTGCAAGTGATGTTTTCTTTTGTTCTGCCTCTAAACACCTGTGTGTGCATGGACACATAGGCTAATGTGGATGGGAATTTAGAGGCAGAGATAAAAAAAACATTAAAACGCATGTAAAAACAGGTATTTTTTGAGCTGCAGTGTGCATAAGGCCTAAGTTCACATATATGCGTTGCAGGAACCCTGCGAATCCACTGCGGGTTCCCGCATCGCATTTAACTTGCAGGCAGTTCACACTGCCATATGCGAATCGCTAGAGGTGTTAATACAAAGTTAACGACACCCCCAGATCAGTTCGTATATCGCAGTGCAAACTGTCAGTTCGGACATGAATCAGATCGCATAGGTGTAAACACCTATGCGATCCGATTCTGGTGCGGACCCAAAAAAGGGTCCTGTGCCAGTTCTGTCTGAGTGCAATACGAATTTAGCCATACAATCTGCACAGACATTGCATGTGATTTGCAAAGCAGTGCGCTCTGAATCACATGCAACGTCTGTCATCGCACATATGTGAACCAGGCCTTAAAGTAAAAATAAACAAAAACAAAAAATAATTTAAGAGGTGGCAGCAGCACTTTCTAAACGCCTATCAGCCACTGCCCTACTGCCCACTGAAAAGCATTTCACTGCAGTAATGCCATGTGAGAGAGTCCTAAATTTCTTGGAAAAAGCATGTAACAATTAAAGATTAAAGTGCAGCCAAAATTAAAAACAGAAAACAACAACATAAAGGACATAATATACAGTCAGTATGATATTTCCCTTGTGCTGATTAGGGATGGGCTGAACACACCCCTTTTCCGTTCGCAACAGAAAAGTTTGTTCGAGCATTCGAACTCCATTAAAGTCTATGGGACTCGAACCTGAAAAATCAAAAGTCCTAATTTTAAAGGCTTAAATGCAAGTTATTGCCCAAAAAAAGTGTATGGGGGTCCGGGTACTGACCCGAGGAACATGTACCAATGCAAAAATGTTTTTTTAAAACAATCTTTTTAAACGAGCAATGATTTTAATGATGTTCAAAGTGAAACAATAAAAATGAAAAATTCCTTTAAATATCGGGCCTGGGGGGTCCACTTAATGTGCCTGCAAAATGGGGCATTTGTACGATGTATAGATCTTGCTTCAGCAATACTTTTTAAAAGAAAAAAATGTAATTTAAACTTGCTCGCGGCTGTAATGTATTGTCAGCTTCCCGCAATACAAATAAAAAAAAAGAAAAAAACGCATAGGCCCCCCCCCCCCAGTCCCTTCAGGTCTGGTATGGATTTGGATCTGATACACCAAAAAAAAAAAAAAAAACGCGCAGGGCGCAGGAACGAACCCTGCTGTTAATTCAATACAAATTTGAAATCGCATGTACATGTCATACAGGTGCAGAAAAAATGGGCCTTGGTTCTTGGTGGTGCCTGAACACCGTAACCCCTTGCAGTTACTCTTGCTGGGCCTCTTTTTTTCAGATGAAATTCTCCTCTGTCCATGCCCCCCTACAAGCATCATAATCTTCTGGTGCAACAGTGGTTAGAAGCTGTCACAGGCTCTTATTAAGAGAGCCCGAGTATGCCTATGTCCACCATTTTAGTCCAGCAACTGTACTACAGCTTCTGTAAATTAAACTTGATCTATGAATAAAGCAGGTGGCCTCATCAATCACCTGCCCATCCTACATTCATAAAAGCTGTAGAAGGCATCTATGAATGGAGCAGCAGGGTGTCTTGAAGAGAGCCTGTGACAACCCTTTAGTTATATTAATTCCCGCTGCACTGCAAGATTGCGGCGATGGCGGGCATGCCTGGAGGAATGGAGAAAGATTTTAGCTAAAAGATAAAGGCATCGGCACATGGGATTGATTTTTCTGTTTTTTATTTTGGCTGTACTTAGGCTTTGAAGGATAGGTTCACCTTTGGGAACATGTTACATGTTCCACCAGTTTTTAGAGAGGAACATGTAACATGTTCCTAATGCTGCAGCTGCTGTCCGATCCTCGCAATCCCTGTGACAGCAGTATGGGGAGAAGTTCCCCGTACTGGCTGTAACTTTTTGAAAACAGCATGTCCATGCCAGGCTCTGCCCACATGGCCATATCATTCATTCACACAGCTCTGTGTGTGTGAATGAACTACAAGCCCTGACAACCTTTGCGGCTATCAGCTTGTAGTTCTCAATGAACTAGCATAGTGCCATAGTAGTTCATTGATTCTTCCTGTTAGATTGTATCTGCTTGTCCGATACATAGTTAGTCAAGTTAAAAAAAGACAAGTCCATCTAGTTCAACCAATAAAAAAAAAAAAAAAAATCATGCAATCCCATATACACATTCCTATACTCCCAGTTGAACCAAGAGGTAAGTGAAAGAATCCCAGCAAAGCATGATCCAATTTGCTACAGCAGGGTAAAAATATCCTTCCTGATCCCCGAGAGGCATTCAGATATTCCCATGATCAACTTTACCTATAAATGTTAGTACCCAGTTATACTATGTACCTTTAGGAAAGAATCCAGGCCTTTTTGAAAGCAATCTACTGAGCTGGCCAGAACCACCGCTGGAGGGAGTCTATTCCACATTTTCACAGCTCTTACTGTGAAGAAACCTTTCCGTATTTGGAGATGAAATCTCTTTTCCTCTAGACATAAAGAGTGCCCCCTTGTCCTCTGTGTTGATTTTTTTTTTTTTTTTTAACTCAAGAAAAAGTTTTATTGAGAAAGAAATACACACCATTACAAATAAGACTGTCAGAAGACAGCAACAGACTGCATATGCAAGTAACCCGCAACACTCCCCACTCCCCACATCAATAGCGCAAAGGATGATAGTACAAGGCACATAAGACATAAAATGATACAAGGAAATGCATGTAACCTACTCATCCCCTCTACCCCTACAAAAAGCAGATCGGATATGCATCCCCGAGATCTACATTAGAAATCGATCCAGAATGAGATCATTAGGGGCCATGCCCAGACTGTTCAACCATACACCCCACACCTTGGAGAACTTCTGAGGTGCCCCTCTATGCTGGTAAATAACCTCTGTGTTGATTTTAAAGTGCAGATCGCTGGTGCAATTCTTTACAGGCTCTAAAAAATAAATAAATAAATGCACATTTTTTTTTTACCTGCAAAAAAATGTGCATTATTTTTTTTAAAAAAAGTTAACTTATCCTTCAATAATGAACTCTTATCTAAAGAAAGAGGATCACAGCCAAGGAACTAGGATCTGCAAATAGTAAGCAATGACACCTCTAGAGGTCTCTTAAGTAGCACATTATTGGGAGGAACAGGAGCAAAGCGTTATGTACCAAATAAACTGAGGAACATAAGCTTCGTGAGTTATCACACTGTGATCAGTATCAGTACTAAATGTAACAAAGGTTGTTTTCAGCTGTCAAAATACACAACCTTACAAAGAAATAAATTAACAAGCAAACAGGCCAAAATAAACAAAAGGCTACTGCAGTATTAGTTTAAAAGCTTTATAGCAAACAGAGTGTAATTCTTTCTGATATCTATAATATTAAAACCCCATCTGCACAACTCAAGTTTTTCCCACACATTGTGTGCTCATATTAGTCACGTCTGTTTAAAAAAACTGTACCTAAAAGATCCATATAAACACATATTTGTAACTTTACTGTAAGGTGTAGATTCATTGATTTGGAATTGTATTCTAAAATAAAAAACTTGATGTGTGATTGTTATGGTCTTCAAAAAGTAAAACTAGATAAATGAAAGTGATATTTACACAAGACATGCTAAAGCGTATGTGCATGGAGAACCGTGTTTACCCGCACAGGGATGCATTGGTGTCCCATGTATCCCCATGCAGGCAGTCCCAGTGATGCTAAAGTGGAAGTCCAGCCTAACACAAAAATCGCTACATCTATAGAACTTACCTATCTAGCCCTGTAAAGAAGAAATCAGTATACATACCTTTTCTGAAGCTTCTCCGGTCCCATCCCACGCTGAGTTGTCAGCGGCAGCTTCACTGTGGAGGCGGGTGCAGAGGAGTCAGCCGACAATGGAAGCCCCATAGTAAGTCTATGGGTGACGTCACTTACCATTCATTTCAAAGCCTTAGCTGGCTGTGTCCTCCACAGAGCTTAACCACTTTAGCCCCGGAGGATTTTCCTGCTAAACGACCAGGGGGTATTTTGCGATTCGGCACTGCGTGACTTTAACGGACAATTGCGCGGTCGTGCGACGCTGTACCTTAACGAATTTGACGTCCTTTTTTTCCCACAAACAGAGCTTTCTTTTGGTGGTATTTGATCACCTGTGCGCTTTTTACTTTTTGCGCTATAAACAAAAAAAGAGAGTAAATTTTGCAAAAATAACAATATTTTTCTCATTTTTTTTATATGAAATTCCCCCCCAAAAAAATGTAAAAATCAAAATTTTTTAACATTTTCGGCCAATTTGTTTTATGCTACATATGTTTGGTAAAAAAAATCGCAAAAAGCATATTTTTGCGCAAAAGTTATCGCGTTTACGAACAAAGGGAAAGATTTTTGTCATTTTTGTTGTTTTTTTTTTTAACGCGTAATGGCGGCGATCTGTGATTTTTTTTGCGGTACTGCGACATTGGGGCGGACAGATCGGACCCTTGACTGACATTTTTGACACTTTTGGGGTTACCAGTGACATTTCTACAGTAATCAGTGCTATACATATGCACTGTTACTATAAAAATACACTGGTAGTGAAGGGGTTAACTTTATTTGGGAGGGAGGGGCTGTGTGTGTCCCTAGGGGCGTGCTTTCTACTGTGATTGGCTGTGGCTTGAGCTGTAAGGACACTGATCAACGGTTCTACATAGTAGATCCATGTGATCAGTGTTTTTACACCGAGGAGAATGACAGGTGGCTTGTTTACACAAGCCGCCTGACTTTCTCCCTCTCCCCCGACGATCGCCGAGTGACCGGCGGACATCGGGTCCGCCGGTCACACGCGCGGGGGGGTCCGTGACCGCGCGGGAGCGTGCCTCCGCGGGCGCGCGCTCTCTCCCCAGAGCCTCACAGGCTAGCGACGTAGACCTACGTCGCTCTGCCTGTGAGGGGCTGACTGCCGCAGTAAATATACTATGAGCAGTCGGCAAGTGGTTAAGAAGCTTCAAAAAAGGTATTTCTTCTTCATGGATAGGTTAGTTAGGTTAGATAGGTTAGTGTTCGATCCTGGATGTCTATAGATGTAGCAATTTTAGTGTTAGGCTGGACTTCCACTTTAATTGTGGTGTACAAGTGTGTGTACTTTACACATGCATACACTGCTACACATTACAAAAAAGCCTAGAGCTGCAAGTCTCTTATTTCCCCCCTCCTGTATCCTCCAGTGTGCATGACTCTCCGATGGAATCTAATGTATGCATATAATCGCTTGTGTGAAGGCTTTTTAATGCCTCTTTTTTAAAGAGATTATAAAGGGAAGGATTAAAGTGATTTTAAAGCCTAATTCGTTTTTTTATTAAAATATTAAACATGGTATACTTACCTGCTCTGTGAAAAATTATTGCACAGAGTGCCCCTGAACCTCCTCTTCTTGGGTCCCCCCCAGCACTCTAGGCATCTCCTGTGGTGTCGCACCTCTGGGTTGGATCCCAAGCTGGGCTGTATATGTCTATTGACACACACAGCTTGGCTCGGCCCTGCTCTTTGCTTACAGGATTTGATTGACAGAAGCAGGAGCCAATGGCTCCCATTGCTGCCCCTGAGGAAAGAGGGAGGAGAGAGCCACTGCAGACAGGCACAGCACTGGATTGAGACTGGGCTCTTGTAAGTACACTGCTCAAAAAAATTAAAGGAACACTTTTTAATCAGAGTAGAGCATCAAGTCAAATAAACTCCTGGGATATTGATCTGGTCAGTTAATTAGCAGAAGGAGTTGTTAATCAGTTTCAGCTGCTTTGGTGTTAATGAAATTACAAACAGGTGCACTAGATGGGCAACAATGAGATGACCTCCAAAACAGGAATGGTTTTACAGGTGGAGGCCACTGACATTTTTTTCCCTACTCATCTTTTCCGACTGCTTTTCACTAGTTTTGCATTTGGCTAGGGCCGTGTCACTACTGGTAGCATGAGGCGATACCTGGACCTTATAGAGATTTCACAGGCAGTCCAACTCCTCCAGGATGTCACATCAATACATGCCATTGCCAGAAGATTTGCTGTGTCTCCCAGCACAGTCTCAAGAGCCTGGAGAAGATTCCAGGAGACAGGCAGTTACTCTAGGAGAGCTGGAAAAAGCAGTAGAAGGTCCTTAACCCATCAGCAAGACAGTATCAGCTCCTTTGTGCAAGGAGGAACAGGATGAGCACTGCCAGAGCCCTACAAAATGGCCTCCAGCAGGCCACTTCTGTTCCTCCTGGTGCATTACAATACCCGGCCTTATGTGGCAAGAGTATGCAACCAGTGCCTGGAGGATGATGGAATTGATACCATTGAATGGCCCCACACACTCACCTGACCTTAATCCAATAGAACACCTCTGGGACATGTTTTGGTCCATCCGACACCGCCAGGTTAAACCCCAGTCTGTTCAGGAGCTCAGTGATGCCCTGGTCCAGATCTGGGAGGACACCATCCGTCGTCTCATTAGGAGAATGCCTCGACATTGTCAGGCGTGCATACAAGCACGTGGAGTCCATACAAAATACTGAGTACCATTTTGAGTTGCTGCAATGAAATTTCAGCAAAATGGACTAGCCTGCTGTATCATTTTTTTACTTTGATTTTTAGGGTGTCTTTGAATTCAGCTCTCTGCAGATTGATAATTTTCATTTCCATCAAACAATGTGGCATCCTTTTGCTCCTAACGCATTACCCAGTCCATATCAGTATAGATATCCAGCGTGATATTTTGCCCCATTGAGATCTGTGTTTTCAAAGCGTTCCTTTTAGCAGTGTATCAGTGTATCAGTGTATTAACCTCAGGCAACGTGGGGGGTTCTTTACTGTTAGGGCTACAAGATTGTGGAATTGTCTACCACAAGAGGTGGTTTCTGCGGGTAGTATGGTGACTTTCAAAAGACTCTTAGACTTACATCTCAAGGATCAGGAGATAAAGGGCTATGTTAGATGATTACAGTCACACACACCTACACAGGTTGAACTGGATGGACTATTGTCTTTATTCAACCTCACCTACTATGTAACTATATGTAACTATGTATATAGGGGGGTGGGGGAGAGATACAAATAGAGGGCCATTTTTTACCTTAAAGTGATATTAAAGGTTCAGGTTTTTTTTTTTTTTTAATAATTAACATGTCATACTTACCTGTT
Source organism: Pelophylax lessonae (assembly GCF_965119305.1). Lineage (NCBI taxonomy): Eukaryota > Metazoa > Chordata > Amphibia > Anura > Ranidae > Pelophylax > Pelophylax lessonae. Next base: position 219,431,374 of record NC_138772.1, read on the forward strand.
TTGTGCAATGCTTTTGCACAGAGCAACCCAAATCCTCCCCTTCTTGAGTCCATTTCTGGTGCCCCCCCCTCTTCCGAGAACCCCCCAGCAAGTAACTTGCTAGGGGTCTACTCATGCGGGCTCGCTCCCGAGTCTCGCTGACTGCATAGCTACATATAACGGGGCTTCACCCTGCCCTCTGCTCCCTCATCATAGGATTCGATTGATCAATTGGATGAATGTTGATAGGAGATATAGCTAATAGAAGAATTGGTGTCAGGGGGTATTTATCTGAGAGACAGAAATTGCTCAAGGAACATTTGGGAACCTCTGTAGGAGCCCTAGCTGAGAAAGGCTGCTTTAGAAGATCAAAAGTCAGATCATATTGAATTTATTATTCAGTTTTGTAAATCAGACTTTCAAATCTGTTTGTTTTTATTGGTGTTTTAAGGATAGAAGGAAATATGAAAGTGTTATTTTTAGGTAGGTGTGAAAATTTGCCCTCTTAATCTGATGCTAAAATTGTAGCTGGAAGCTGAATGGATGCTCCATTATTGTATTCCTTTGTTCATACTTGCTTGCCGTACTATATTATTTACCTAGAGATTTTTTTCTGTATTGGCCCCTTTATAGGTATAACTCTTGCTGAATTATTAAAATGAGGATGGTAACATTGAGATGGTATTGTCTTCAGTCTGAGCAGATAGGCTTGTGCTGAAATACAGATACAGATTTTGCGGAGTGATTGACTTTTTGCATCATTTGGAGCTAGCCACCGAATTTCCAGCTTTAGTAGCTTCTCATGTTATCTAATGCAGCTACTAATGATCAAATCACACCATTTATTTACAGCCACATAAAAAGCACAGTAGGCAGATACAAATCAACACACAAATTATTAAAAAGATTTGTAGCAGCTGTAAACCTCTGCTTTAATAAGCTCTGTGACTTGACCCTAAAGCCCCGTACACACCTACGATCGGCCGTCTTTTGTCCAGGGCTGTCGTGTCTGTTGAAAACTGCAAAAGACTGCACACGAATTTTGTCGGCCAACAACAGCCGACTGCAGAAGTGATGTCATGTGATGGTTAACTTTCCGTTTGTTTTTTCTTTTCTGAGCATGCCCAGTCTTGCAAATCTGCTGATTGTCAGCCGAATTCTGTACTGACTGGCGAACAATCGGCCGTTCTGGTGTTGGCAAACAAAAATTTTAATGTCTACACGGCAGATTCTTTTCGGCCGAAAGTGCGCTGTCGGCTGTCGGAAGCATCATACTAACAAGCCTACAATCGGCGGATCAGTCATCGGCCGAATATTTACGGCCGACAATCGGTACGTGTGTACGGGGCTTAATCCTCCAATACTGCACCCACTAATGTCATACATGTCTTCTGTGCAGGGGTTGTAGGTTGTGTTGTCCACAGCTCTGCATAGTGGCAACGTGTCAGAGATTATTGTTGTTGGGGGAGGGACGGGGGGGTTTTGTTATTATACAGGTAGGATTAGAACTCCTGTCAGGTTTTTACTGGTCTCCATTAGAGATTTCCCCTCATTTCCTGTCCTGCTAATAGCATTTTATGTTGTCTGTGCCCCAGTTGCAGATATTCTCTCCCTTCCTGTCTGGTGAAACTGTGATCAGTTGGACTGGAAGTCAGGGTAAATCTCCCTATTTGATCCCTGAAGAGCAGAAAAGCCTTGATAAGGGTTCTTTTCCACCCCACTCTGCAAAATGAAAGAAAAAAAAAAAAACATTTTGGGCTTTTACAATTCAAGCTGAATTCCAGGCAACCAGCTAAATACACAGTTAAAATATACAGTGCCTTGCGAAAGTATTCGGCCCCCTTGAACTTTGCGACCTTTTGTCACATTTCAGGCTTCAAATATAAAGATATAAAACTGTAATTTTTTGTGAAGAATCAACAACAAGTGGGACACAATCATGAAGTGGAACAAAATTTATTGGATATTTCAAACTTTTTTAACAAATAAAAAACTGAAAAATTGGGCGTGCAAAATTATTCAGCCCCCTTAAGTTAATACTTTGTAGCGCCACCTTTTGCTGAGATTACAGCTGTAAGTCACTTGGGGTATGTCTCTATCAGTTTTGCACACCGAGAAACTGACATTTTTGCCCATTCCTCCTTGCAAAACAGCTTGAGCTCAGTGAGGTTGGATGGAGAGCGTTTGTGAACAGCAGTTTTCAGTTCTTTCCACAGATTCTCGATTGGATTCAGGTCTGGACTTTGACTTGGCTTGGCTTGACTTGGATAACCCTAACGACTAGGAGGACTTAGCAACCTTAGGTGACTGGTGAGTACCTTAGGTGACTGGTGAGTACCTTAGGCGACTAGTGAGCACCCTAGGGTTAGTATCAGGGGAGATAGAGGTAGTGTAGGTAAGGAATAGCAGGTATCCTAATTTTTCCCCATTGAGTAGAGGGTAATAATGTCCGGCAGGATTGGGGATGCCACTCAGTGCACTTTTTGCTGCATGTATGCGTTCCTTGATGAACCAATCAAGGGCGAATACTGCTGTGCAAGATGTGAGCGAATTGTTTCCCTGGATCCCAGATCCTGGATCTAGAGAATAAGGTAGCAACACTGCATAGCATCAACAACCTGGAAAGGAGCTTGGACATTACCCATCAGGTGCTGGCAGGGGCCAGCATAGAGGAGGGAGGAGTAGAGGAGACACAGGCAACAGAGGTAGGCAGTTGGGTGACAGTTAGAAGGAGGGTTAGAGGGAAGAGCGCTAGGGAGGCCAGTCCTGAGTTGGTACACCCCAACAAATATGCCAAGTTGCATGACGATGGGGATATCAGCTCAGGGGTGGCAGTGCTGGAGCAGGCGCCCTCCCCCAGCTGCCAGGGGAGCCAGGAAAGGTTAGACAGGTTGTGGTAGTAGGGGACTACATTATCAAGAGAACAGAGAGGGCAATCTGTCAAAACGATTGCGATAGCCGAACAGTATGTTGTTTACCGGGCGCTCGAGTTCGGCACATCGCGGATTGATTAGACAGATTATTGGGCAGGGCTGGGGAGGACCCAGCGGTCATGGTGCATATAGGCACCAATGACCAAGTAAAAAGGAAGGTGGAGGATACTAAAAAAATATTTCAGTGGCTGAAGAACTGGTGTAGGAAGGAGGGGTTCGGGTTCCTGGAGAACTGGGCTTACTTCTCAGTCGGCTACTGGCTCTTTAGTAAGGACGGGCTGCACCTTAATGGGGACGGTAAAGCTCTATTGGGGAGAAAGATGGCCACAAAGTTGGAGGGGCTTTTAAACTAGGAGGAGGAGGGGGGAGGGCCCAGTAGTATAGTCAATTAGGAGGGAGCTAAGGACAGAGAGTATTATTGGGGGCAGAAGCGACAGCAGGTCCATAGCGACTAAAATTGGGGGGTCTGTTTGGACAAATCTCACACCAAACAGAAATAAAATTAAGCACTATGCAATATCAACTTCCACTACACTAAGAGGGATATATGCAAATTCCAGGAGCCTAGCTAATAAAATGGATGAGTTTGAAATGTTAGTACATGAGGAGGACATGGTGGAAATAACAGAAACTTGGCTCGATTCCTCACATGACTGGTTGGCCAATATCCAAGGGTATACTGTGTATCGGAAGGACAGGGAAGGAAAAAGAGGGGGGGGGGGTGTATGTCTCTATGTCAAGGATAATGTAAGGGTGGTGGAGAGGAGTGAAATTATGGAAGGGATGAGTACGGAGTTAGAATCCCTGTGGGTAGAACTCCGTAGGGAAGGAGAAAAAGGGAAAGTGATTGTGGGGGTTTGTTATAGGCCACCCAATCAAATGGAGGAGGTAGAGTTGGAATTTATGTTACTATTGGGTAACGTGGCAAAGCTGGGATCAGTCATCATAGTAGGGGACATCAACTATCCTGACATTTACTGGGAAGAGGGGACTGCACACTCACTAAAGGCCCGTCTCTTCATGGAAACCTTACAGGACAAATACATGTCTCAGCTGGTGGAATCTCCTACTAGAATGAATGCAGTATTGGATCTATTAATTACTAATGACCCAGACCTAATCTCAGATGTAGGAGTCCGGGACAACCTGAGTTCTAGAGATCACAGGATGATCACATTTAGCGTAAATCACAATATAGCAAGGCATGAGGGGAACAAAAGAACCCTAAACTTCAGAAGGGCAAACTTTCCCAAACTGTGCTCAATGATAGAGGAAATAAACTGGGACCAAACCCTAGGAACACTGACCACCGAGGAAAAATGGGAATGCTTTAGGAACATATTAAACAAATGCATCTTGCAGTGCATTCCAATGGGAAATACATTTAAAAGAGCCAAAGCCAAACCTGGCTGGCTTAGCCGTAATGTAAAAAAATTTATTAGGGAAAAAAAATGGCCTTCAAGAAATATAAATCGGAGGGGACAGTATCGGCTTTCCAGCAATACAAGGAATTAAATAAGAAATGTAAATATGTAATCAAAATGGCTAAAATCAACTTCGAGAGACAAATAACGGAGGATAGTAAAAAGAACCCTAAGAAATTCTTTAAATATATCATCAATAGCAAAAAAACTAGATCAGAACATGTTGCACACATAATTATCGATGATGGGAGGATGGTTACAGAGGACATGGAAAAGGCAACTGTGCTCAATGCTTTTTTCTCCTCAGTCTTTACACAAGAAAAGGAGGGACCAGGACTGTATGGTTAGCAGTACTTCACAGGTCTTGCCGCTATGACTAACAGAGGGTGAAATCAGGGAAAGGCTGGATAAAATTAACACAAGTAAATCACCAGGCCCGGATGGTGTACATCCGAGAGTACTTAAAGAACTCAGTAAGGTTATATCTAGACCATTGTTCCTGATCTTTGCTGACAGTATTATGACAGGAACTGTACCAGGTGACTGGAGAAAAGCTAACGTGATACCAATATTCAAAAAAGGACAGAGGCATATCCCGGGGAATTATAGGCCAGTCAGCCTGACATCAATAGTATGTAAACTAATGGAGGGGATTATAAGGAACTATATCCAGGAGTTTGCTAAAATCAATATCATCAGCAGTAATCAGCACGGGTTTACAAAGGGGCATTCCTGTCAGACCAATCTGTTAACATTCTATGAGGAGGTTAGCTGTGAGCTAGACAGTAGGAGACCAGTGGATGTGGTGTACCTGAATTTTGCGAAGGCGTTTGATACAGTTCCCCATAATGGCTGATTTATAAATTAAGGTCCAGAGGCATCGACCACAAGGTTTGCTCTTGGACACGGAACTGGATAAAGGGGCTTGTCCAAAGGGTGGTATTAAAAAATGCATACTCGGACTGGTCTGAGGTGGTAAGTGGGGTCCCCCAAGGCTCAGTTCTGGGTCCAATTTTGTTCAATTTATTCATAAACAGCATTGAGGACGGGGTCAGTAGCTCGATCTCAGTGTTTGCAGATGACACAAAATTGAGCAGGGCAATAACTTCACATCGGGAGGCAGAAATCTAGCAGAATGACCTGAACAAAATAACAGAGTGGGCACCTTCATGGCAAATGAGGTTTAATGTGGATAAGTGCAAGGTATTGCACTTAGGGGCTAGTAACGCATTGGAAAAATACACGCTAGAGGGAGAACCTCTGGGGGTATCAAAAAATGGAGAAAGATCTGGGAGTCTTAGTAGCAGATAGACTTAGCAATAGTATGCAATGTCAGGCTGCGGCTGCCAAAGCCGGCAGAGTCTTAGCATGCAAAAGGAAGGGGATGTATTCCAGAGACAAAACTATAATCCTTCCACTTTATAAATCACTGGTCCGCCCACATCTGGAGTATTCTGTCCAGTTCTGGTCACCAGCCCTCAGAAGGGATGTGTTGGAGCTGGAGAGAGTACAGAGAAGGGCAACAAAACTTATTAGGGGATTAGAGGACCTTAATTATGAAGAACGTTTAGAAGTGCTCGATTTATTCTCCCTGCAGAAGAGATGCCTGAGAGGGGACATGATAGCAATTTACAAATACCTCAACAGTGATCAGAGCATAGAAAATAAACTATTCATTCGCAAGGAATGCATGAGGACATGAGGCCATACAATGCGATTAGAAGAGAAGCATTTTAACCTCAGGCTACGCAGGGGGTTCTTTACAGTAAGGGCTACAAGACTGTGGAATTCTCTACCACAAATGGTAGTAACTGCTGGGAGTATGGCTACTTTTAAAAGACTCTTGGACATACATCTCAAGGATAAAAACATTCAGGGGGTATGGGAAATAATCACACCTACACAGGTTGAACTGGATGGACTATTGTCTTTATTCAACCTCAACTACTATGTAACTATGTATAAACAAATGTGAATCTTCAATTTCAACAGGATGTGTCACCATGTGAATGAATCCCAGCGACCAATATCCTACAATGAGTGCAATGGCCGCTCACCTCCAAAAACACTCAAAAGAGCGTTATATACACAGCAGGCTTTCCAAGGTATCCCTCTCAGCAAGGATTGGTGTATTTCACTGGTCAATCCCCCACTCGTGTATGGACCAGTTGGTTTAATGGTACCACATCATTCCCAAGGGCTTAGGCAGAAAACTTCTCTGGATTCCCCCTCATAGTAATGAAATAAATGAGGACAACCTCATTGTGTAGTAAGTCAACACTTTATCCAATTAAAATAGTAGGCACTTACAGTGAAAAAAGGGAATTCCAAGTAGAGTGCACCGCAAATCGCGGTAAATACCAATACTTCCGGTCTCGGCCGTAGACCAGAAGTGACGTCACCCGGCTCCTTTCCGACGCATTACATAGTTACATAGTTAGTGAGGTTGAAAAAAGACATCAGTCCATCCAGTTCAACCTATGATGTGTGTGTGTGTTTGCTGTTAACCGTACATTGTATACCCCTCTATGTTGTGGTCTTTAAGGTGCCCATGCTGATACGACTGTTTGCGGAAGAGAATTCCACATCCTTACTGCTCTCACAGTGAAGAACCCCCTGCGTATTTTAAGGTTAAACCGCCTTTCCTCTAGTTTTAGTGAGTGGCCACGTGTCTTATTGTATTTCCTTTCTCTGAATAGGTTTTTCCATATGCTAGGGTTGCCAGTACAATATTTGTACATTGATATCATATCCCCCCTCAATTGTCTCTTCTCCAGAGAGAATAAGTTCAGTGCTTGTAGTCTTTCCTCATAGCTGATGTCCTCCATTCACACCAGCAGATTGCACTGTCTGTCCGTCTAATAATTGAGTCCCCTACCACCAGCACCTGTCTTTTCTTTCCCTTTCTCCTGGCCTCACTGGAGGAGTTCTTCCCCTGGCAGCTAGGGGCGTCGCTCTGCTCCAGCAATGCTGGTCCCTGACTGGTTTCCTCAACATCGCGCAACGGGGCGTATCTATTGGGGTGCTCCAGCCCAGGATCAGCCTCCTTGCCTTGTCCCCTTCTACCCCTCCTAACTGTCACCTCTCTACTCTGCTCTGATGCCTTCACCTCCATTACTCCGCCCACCTCTGTGCAGGCCCCTGCCTATGTCTGACTGGTGCAATCCCAGCTCTCCTTTGGTATGGACATTGTTGCCAGCTGCCTCCCTAGATTCAGGACCTTAGCTTCCAGGGAACGCATACATATCACAAGATGTACACCGAGCCGCATCTCCACACCCGCCGGGCATTGTACCTACTAATCTAATCTAATCTAATGGGGATTAGTAATTAAAGTCTGTCCTGTGTGGCTGTTTTCTAGCTTCCTAACTCTACCTTCCCATGCTCTGGTACTCCGCTACACTCACTTGACACTTAGTCGCACAACACTCACAATCGCACAGCCTGGTCAGTGGTACAACACTCACAGTCGCACAACACTCACAGTCGCACAACACTCTCAGATGCACAACACTCTCAGACGCACAATACTCTCAGACGCACAGCCCAGTCAGACGAACAACACTCTCAGTCGCACAACACTCTCCACTTTTTTGAAAAAGTCATGTGGAGTGACACAACTCGTCGGGAGGAGCTGGGTGACGTCACTTCTCGTGTACGGCCGAGACCGGAAGTATCGGTATTTACCGCAATTTGCGGTGCGCTCTACTTGAAAGCCCCTTTTTTCACTGTAAGTGCCTACTATTTTAATTCAATAAAGTGTTGACTTACTACACAATGAGGTTGTCCACATTTATATCATTACTATGTTTAATTGTAAGCCCATGGAGGTGTGATCACATGCAGCAGCCTCCAAATCCTAGCCTTTATGGTTGAATTCTCTGTTAGTTCAGGCAGGCAAAGCTTCTGCAATACTGACAAAGCGTAATCACCCCTTCCAACCTCCTGAAAATTTCTACTGGTCTCTGAGGCCATAGTGATGAATCAATAGGAATGTATGAGGGGTAGGACGTAGTGACAAGCTATGATACTACTCAGAACTTTGCCTGTCAGAATTCATATCAATATCACCACAATATTTTATATAGAAAGTATAATTAGCTACAAGTTTAAAAAAATGTACACAGTTAAAAAATGTAATTTCAATATTGTTTATTAATGATTTGTTAAGTGACCCTGTAAAAGAAGAGCCAGTATTCCTATCTTTGCGGCAGGTTGAGTGTAGAAAGGTGCTGCTTTGTTAATTCCCAGTGGCTAAAGATATTTTACATTCTTGTTAACATTAACTCCTCCCTGAGAGGAAGTCTCCAAGGAGCGTCTGCGGCTAGCCTGACCAGGCCAGCATACCAAGCTTGGTGAGGCCCGTCCAGAGCAACGAGAAGGACCAGAATCCCTTCCGTCTCGATCCTGTGAAAAATTCTTGGCCGCAACTTGGGAGGAGGAAAGCCAGACCGCAGCGGATACTGACCTTATCCCCATCCGTGGGCACGCACACACAACCATGCTGGCGGCTGCCGTGCGCAGGTGACAATGCTAAACTCCATGGCATCATTCAAGTTGAAGTTAGGGAATGTTCTTGCCCATGACAGAACCCATGGTGCCACCATTGGACGCGCCAGAGGGTCCCGGGAGCGGGCCACAAACTGTAGCACTATCCTGTAGATGCGATGCCAACAAGTCCACATCTGGCGTGCCCCCAACGAAGGCACAACTGCTGAAACACCTCTGGATAAAGGGACCATTCCTCTGCATCCAAGGCCTGTCGACTGAGGCAATCCGCCCGCCAAGGTTTCCACACCTGAAAAGGGAACAGCAGAAGAGCTGGAACAAGGCGCACTGCCCAACGAAGAATTGACACTTCCAAGGCCGCAAGGACACCCTTGGTGCCCCCCTGGTGAATGACATAAGCCACGGTCGTGGCGTAGTCGATTGAACGTGCACCGGGCAGCTGCAGGTGCTCGATCCAGTGAACCAGGCAAAGCCAGATCGCTCTCAGCCCCAGGACATTGATCATAACCTGGATCCTCCAGGGACCATACTCCCGAAGCAGAGAACCTGCGAGGACTCCTTCCCACCAAGACAGGCTTGCATCCACGGTGATAAGTGTTCAGGAAAAAGGGGAGGAAGGATTCCAACTCAAGACTCCCTGGTCAGCCAGCTCAGTTGGATCCAAAAATCCAGAGAATTTGAATTCTAGTCCCATTCGAGAAGGATCGCCTTCTCGATATCCCCGAGAGGGATTGAGCGAAAAGGACCGTCTCGAAGGACAGCACCATCAGTCCCAGAACTCACATACAGGTCCGAAGGGACGACCATGTGCGGGACATGAACCACAGTCTGAAGTTCCAAGTCAGGCCCAGATAGTCCAGTCTCATGGAAGGGACCAGGGATGACTTCTGAAGGTTCAGAACCCACTTGAACTCCTCCAGAGTTCTCGTGGTGACTTTCAAATTAGTTTGTCAGCACCATAGGAGACTCCAAATGGAGAAGTAGATCGGCCAGGAACCCCAGACCGATTACGCCCTGCTGCCACAACAGCGCCAGGCCCGGAGCCACACCTTTGCGAAGACCCTAGTAGCATAAGCGGGACCAAAGGGCAATGCCACAAACCGATAGAGAATCTTACCTAAGGCAAAAAAATGGAGAACCTGTAGGTGTCCCGAACATAACAGGATGTAAAGGGGTAGGCAGCTTGATGTATGTGGAGGCCAGCAATCCCCCTGATGCAGGGAAGCCACCACCGTGCGAACCGATACCAACTTGAATTTTTGATCTGCACGGAACCATCAAAGGACCAGTTGGTCCAGCTTTTGAACCAGAGTTTGAACTGCTCCACAGAGCGCCTGTAAGCGATCCGGGGACAGCCGTACATTGGAAGGGAAAAACCTTACCGGAAATAAATGGATCAGAACTCGATCTTGCAACTAAACCAGATGACCTCCTGAACCCAGCAGCCTGGGATTCGGGCCAGCCGCAGGTCCTCGACCGGCAAGGATCTCCCCCCACCCCCTAGATAGGTGAGAAAGCACCTTCAGGCCAAGTAGGCCTAGTCCACAGGTCTGGAAAAAATCGATCTCATGTTCTCCAGATCAGGGTCATTTGGAGCCACACGCGGAAGTCTGGAAGGACTTCGTCACATAGACTGTCCCTGAGGGACGAAGAATCTGTTTGCGAGCCGAAAGCGAAGAACCCCGACTGCGATGAAGACCCTTACCCTTGTTAGCCTGTGGAAGAAAACACTATTCCTCCCATGAGACTCTTATATAATGTCATCCAGGGCAGCGCCAAACAGGCGATCCCCCTGAACAGGGAGAACCATTAAGACCGTCTTAGAAGTTTGATCCGCAGACCAACACTACGGTCAAGTAGACACTGGACAACCACTGCAAAAAACGACAAGTTGACTCATACAAGGGAGCCTCGACCAGCGCAGCATCGCAAACAAATAGCAGCCCCTGCGCCAGCTGGTCCAACAGCTTCCCAGGGCATATAAAAAATACTTTTTATGCCAGGACCAGAGATTCCAGCAAGGAACTAGGTCCTTACTCCTGACTAGGCAGATTAAAAAACGGACAGCCTATGCAGGAAGAGAGAGGGTGTACCCTCCGGGACTGCCCATAGGCAAAGCCAGAACTTATTTCTGCCTAGTGTCCTACTCCTGTAGGCGGCCGTATTACCCTACTGATATGAATCAGCGAGAACTGCGTCCCTCAATGAACGATAGAGAAAAGGTAGTTGAACTGTATAAAACAGGAAAGGGAAATAACAAGCTATCCAAGGAATTTAGAATGTCAATCAGCAGTGTTCAAACTCTAATCAAAAAGTGGAAAATGAGGGGTTCTGTTTAAACCAAACCATGGTCAGGTAGACCAACAAAAATGTCAGCCACAACTGCCAGGAAAATTGTTCGGGATGCAAAGAAAATCCCACAAATAACTTCAGGTGAAATACAGGACTCTCTGAAAACATGTGGTGTGGCTGTTTCAAGATGCACAGTAAGGAGGCACTTGAAGAAAGATGGGCTGCATGGTCAAGTCACCAGAAGAAAGCCATTACTACGCAAATGCCACAAAGTATCCCGCTTACAATACGCCAAACAGCACAGAGACAAGCCTCAAACCATCTGGCACAAAGTCATTTGGAGTGATGGAACCAAAATTGAGCTTTTTGGCCACAACCATAAACACTACATTTGGAGAGGAGTCAACAAAGGCCTATGATGAAAGGTACACCATTCCTTCTGTGAAACACTGTGGTGGATCACTGATGTTTTGGGGATGTGTGAGCTAAAAAGGCACAGGAAATTTGGTCAGAATCGATGGCAAGATGAATGCAGTTTGTTGTCAAAAAATACTGGAGGAAAATTTGCATTCATCAGCCCAGAAGCTGCGATCCTAAACACAAGGCCAAGTCAACCTGTCATTGGCTACAGCAGAATGAAGTGATATAAAGTGAAGGTTCTGGAGTGGTCACCTCAGTCTCCTGATCTCAATATCATTGAACCACTCTGGGGAGATCTCAAAAGTGTAGTTCATGCAAGGCAGCCCAAGAATTTACAGGAACTGAAAGCTTTTTGCCAGGAAGAATGGACAGCTTTACCATCTGAAAAGATAAAGAGCCTCATCCACAAATACCACAAAAGACTTCAAGCTGTCATTGATGTTAAAGGGGGCAATACACGGTATTAAGAACTGGGGTATGTAAACTTTTGTTCAGGGTCATTTGGGTAGTTTCTGTTGTTATTAATATTTAAAAAGAGTAAACACAGTTGATTGATAATAAATGGCTTCAGCCAAACACTAACCATGAGTGAAAGAAAAGTGTTTGTGTTATTCATATTTTCAGAAAAATGGCCAAGAAATCATAAATTCTGCTGTGTGTTGAATTATTTTGAGGGGACAGTAAATTTACACTGTTATACAAGCTGTACACTCATTACTTTAAATTGTAGCAAAGTGTCATTTCTTCAGTGTTGTCACATAAAAAAATATAATAAAATATATACAAAAATGTGAGGGGTGTACTCACTTTTGTGAGATACTGTATATATACACTGTATATCCGACCAATACCTATGGAGTAGTCCTGGAGACCAGTGTGATAAAAAGTAACCAGAATCTACTCTGTATATATACACTGTATACTGTATATATAGACTGTATACTGTATATCCGACCAATACCTATGGAGTAGTCCTGGAGAGCAGCTGTGTGATAAAAAGTATCTAGAATCTACTCTGCAAGCTGATGAAGCAGACTGCTTATGCTGGCTTCTGGAGCAGATCCTTGTTACTTTTCCTTATAGAAATGACTCTGCAGGAAAGCTATGAGTCCAGAATATATTGACACGTTGTCATCTGCCAAGCCCTAATGAAGATGACCTTTGAGCTCTTAAAATGTGTTGGCTTTAACTGAAAAAGATTTTAATAAATAGAACTTCTCGTTCTCCCTTCTCCTTGCACACGAGCCTACCTGAGGCACATGCCATCTTGCAGCGGTTATTCTTTGGAGAGCTACCACGGTACTTTTCAACTGTTGTTGTTTTTGTACAATTTTCATGAAAATCAATAAAACTTACGTAAAAGAACAGCAGCTTGCAACCATGTCAAGCACACTTACTGTAACATGGTGGCGCTTTGTGCCCAAGCATGCCAACTTGTACTACAGTATGGGCACTTAACCGAAGGTGCCAACACTAAACCTTTAGATCTGGTTCACCCTGGTGCGGCTTTGAAATCGCACTAAAGTAGTAGGTTTTGCACTTCCGATTTTATTGCAGCTTCATTTAATAGAAATCTATGCAAGTCGCAGTAAAATTGAAAAAAAGTAGCGCAGGAACTTTTTTAATAATTGCTGCGATGTGAGAGATATATAAGGTTCCATTGCCGGCAATTGGGTGCGACTTGCCATGCAATGTGAAACTTTTAAATCGCATGGCAAATTGCACCAGTGTGAACGATGGCTCACAGTCTCACACAAAGGCAGCTTTATCACACTAGTAATAGACATTTTAGGGAATGTTGATACTGGCAGGATCACCAGGTAGAAACAGGAGAAGAAAAAAAGCTTTGAACAGAAAACCATATGGCTGTCAAGACATAAGGAGGAGTACCATTTGTTTACATACATTTTAACCAAAATAAAAAAAAATACATAATCAGGGAAATTACAAAAGTGAATTATGTTCTTTTTCAGTGTAAATATTGGGGCACCAAATCAACAATGCAATTACACAAGCCACTTTTGTTGTTGCAGGAAGCTCTAATTAATTAATTAACCACTTTACCACAGGAGGATTTTCCTGCTTTACGTCCTGGCCACTTTTTGCAACTTGGCACTGCGCGACTTTAACTGACAATTGCGCAGTCATGCGAGTCTGTACCCAAACAAAATTTGCGTCCTTTTTTCCCACAAACAGAGCTTCCTTTTGGCGGTATTTGATCACCTCTGCGCTTTTCATTTTTTTGCGATATTAATAAAAAAAAGCGAAAATTTCGCGAAAAAATTGACATTTTCTACTTTGACAGTTAAAAAATATCCAATATATTCAATTTTTGGCATATATTTAGGCCAATATGTATTTAGCTACATGTCTTTGACAAAAAAATCCTCAATGAGCGTATTTTTAACCGCTTTAAGACCAGAAGATTTTACCCCATTCCTGACCAGGCTATACAGTGCCTTGCAAAAGTATTCGGCCCCCTTGAACTTTGCGACCTTTTGTCACATTTCAGGCTTCAAACATAAAGATATAAAACTGTAATTTTTTGTGAAGAATCAACAACAAGTGGGACACAATCATTAAGTGGAACAAACGTTATTGGATATTTCAAACTTTGTTAACAAATAAAAAACTGAAAAATTGGGCGTGCAAAATTATTCAGCCCCTTTACTTTCAGTGCAGCAAACTCTCTCCAGAAGTTCAGTGAGGATCTCTGAATGATCCAATGTTGACCTAAATGACTAATGATGATAAATAGAATCCACCTGTGTGTAATCAAGTCTCTGTATAAATGCACCTGCACTGTGATAGTCTCAGAGATTCGTTTAAAGCTCAGAGAGCATCATGAAGAACAAGGAACACACCAGGCAGGTCCGAGATACTGTTGTGGAGAAGTTTAAAGCCGGATTTGGATACAAAAAGATTTCCCAAGCTTTAAACATCCCAAGGAGCACTGTGCAAGCGATAATATTGAAATGGAAAGAGTATCAGACCACTGCAAATCTACGAAGACCTGGCCGTCCCTCTAAACTTTCAGCTCATACAAGGAGAAGGTTGATCAGAGATGCAGCCAAGAGGCCCATGATCACTCTGGATGAACTGCAGAGATCTACAGCTGAGGTGGGAGACTCTGTCCATAGGACAACAATCAGTCGTATACTGCACAAATCTGGCCTTTATGGAAGAGTGGCAAGAAGAAAGCCATTTCTTAAAGATATCCATAAAAAGTGTTGTTTAAAGTTTGCCACAAGCCACCTGGGAGACACACCAAACATGTGAAAGAAGGTGCTCTGGTCAGATGAAATCAAAATCGAACTTTTTGGCAACAATGCAAAACGTTATGTTTGGCGTAAAAGCAACACAGCTCATCACCCTGAACACACCCACCCCCACTGTCAAACATGGTGGTGGCAACATCATGGTTTGGGCCTGCTTTTCTTCAGCAGGGACAGGGAAGATGGTTAAAATTGATGGGAAGATGGATGGAGCCAAATACAGGACCATTCTGGAAGAAAACCTGATGGAGTCTGCAAAAGACCTGAGACTGGGACGGAGATTTGTCTTCCAACAAAACAATGATCCAAAACATAAAGCAAGATCTACAATGGAATGGTTCACAAATAAACATATCCAGGTGTTAGAATGGCCAAGTCCAGACCTGAATCCAATCGAGAATCTGTGGAAAGAACTGAAAACTGCTGTTCACAAACGCTCTCCATCCAATTTTGTTCCACTTCATGATTGTGTCCCACTTGTTGTTGATTCTTCACAAAAAATTACAGTTTTATATCTTTATGTTTGAAGCCTGAAATGTGGCAAAAGGTCGAAAAGTTCAAGGGGGCAGAATACTTTCGCAATGCACTGTATTTTGCGATTCGGCACTGCATTAATTTAACAGGCAATTGCGCGGCCATGCAACGCAGTACCCAAATTAAATTGATGTCCTTTTTTTCCCCACAAATAGAGCTTTCTTTTGGTGGTATTTGATCACCTGTGCGATTTTTAATTTTTGAAAAAAAGAGCGACACTTTTGAAAAAAAAAAACAATATTTTTTACATTCTGATATATAACATTCCCAAAAAAATGTAAAAATCTAAATTTTTTAACATTTTAGGCCAATTTGTTTCCTGCTACATATTTTTGGTAAAAAAAAATCACAACAACCGTATTTTGATCGGTTTGCGCAAAAGTTATCACGTTTACTAACTACGGGAAAGATTTGTCACTTTTTATTGTTTATATTTTTACTAGTAATGGCGGCGATCTGCGATTTTTTTTGCGGGACTGCGACATTGCGGCGGACAGATCGGAACCCTAACTGACACTTTTGACACTTTTGGGGGTACCAGTGACATTACTACAGTAATCAGTGCTATAAATATGCACTGTTACTGTAATAATGACACTGGCAGGGAAGGGGTTAACTTTATTGGTGATCAAGGGGTTAAATGTATGCCTCATGCTTACTGACGTGTGTGGGGGGAGGGGATTGTGTGACACAGACACAGATCGCAGGTTCAGCTATGCTGAATCCTGTAATCTGTGACTGTCTGTCACATAGGAGATCCGCCCACTTTGTTTACACAAGTGGGCGGATTTCCACACTCAATCCCAGACGATTGAGGAAGAGCAGCGGTGATCACAGCATCTCCTCCCCTGGCCCGACTCCCGCTGTGTCTGAATACAGTGGGAGCGCACCACAGAGAGGGTGCGTTGTCCAGCGACATAGGTCTACGTCGCTGGACGATAACGAGCCACTTTGCCGCAGTACCCTCAACGTGAGCGGTCGGCAAGTGGTTAAGCAGACAAAGAAATTGGTGTATTTTTTGGCACACATTGATCTTTCTTCATCTCCCTAATCTCACTGGAGGCAGCAATATGGTTATGAAGCATTTCTAGTTCTTGAAATATGCTTTACAATCCAGTGTACCAAATAGAAAAGACGACTATTTGGGAAAAAAGAAGGTATTTACTGTGTCCCTGACAAAACTAGCTAAAATTAAAGTGTCATTAAACCCAGACCATGAAAAAACTCTCATTACATGCTATATAACAGAGTGTTCATACTCACAAAGCCAATAAAGAATTAATTTAGTGTAGAGTGAAATATATCGATAAATCCTGCCTTCAGCTGTCCCTTCCATCTTCTCCATGTCCCCATTGCAGCCTTAGACTGTATATAGACCAGCTGTTGTCATCTACTGAGCATGCTCCTAGTTTCAGTTCCCTTCTAAACTCCTTATGTCCTCCTTTTACTTATCTGTGCAGCCAACATGGCTATAGAGTGGGCATATACATAGCGATAAATGCATACCTCCCAACTTTTGAGAATGAGAAACACCTATTGGCAAAAGTTTTGTAGGCATAGGACATACCCCATTCTCCCTTAAAGCATAATGATATGAAAAAAAAAATGATTAGGTAAACCCACAAGTGTTTTTTTTTTTTTTACAATTACTATTCATTATACTGGCTTTTGAAATTTACAAATGCAGTAATTTAGAAACTAGATGAAAGGTTTAGCATTGGGAAACATATTTAAAAGATAATAAGTGCATTTTATTTACAACTATATAGATCAGACCAAAATGAGGGACAAATGAAGAGAATAGAGGGACTATGCTCCAGATTACATAGTTACATAGTTAGTGAGGTTGAAAAAAGACACCAGTCCATCCATTTCAACCTATGATGAGTGTGTGTGTGTTTGCTGTCAATAGTACATCGTATACCCCTGTATGTTGTGGTCGTTAAGGTGCTCATCTAAAAGTTTTTGGAAACTATCGATGCTCCCTGCTGATACCACTGCTTGTGAAAGAGAATTCCACATCCTTAACGCTCTGACGTTAAAGGACCCTTTACAAAGTTTAAGGTTAAACCACTTCTCTTCTAATTTGAATGAATGGCCCTGTTTTAGGGACAGTCCCTCGAAATCAGGGACAGTTGGGAGCTATGTAATTGTCACTCCTCTCCCTTTCTTCCTCCATGACTTTCTACTGCTAAACACTATGGGGGCGGGATATCCAGTAGTATGCTGATTGATTACATTTACTAAAAAAACTCACAAAAAATTGTAGTTTTAATATAAATCAGTATTATATATATCGCATGTAAGTGCTAATACCTATAAAGTAAAAAAAAGACCCTTGGGTGCAGATGTAAAACAGTTTTTAGATATTTATAATTTCATTTGACTGATCGTTTTAAACATTATACATATGTAGAATGTAGTATCAAGTGGCACCGATCCTGAGGAAGCGACTTGTTCATGAAATGCGTTGATCCGTTTTTATGCCCATTGATAGATATATCGGTGGAAATATGTATATGGCACCTAATTTATAATACGCTATGTGTTTTTAATATTTGTACATAAATTAAATTTTTTTGTTTTACATATATTGTTTTTTTTTTTTTTTTTCATAATGTTTTATTTAGATTACATATATTGTTTGCACTCTCTTTGGTGACACACTTTAAAGTCCTATTGTAATCCTCTCTCCCATGCTACCATTCTAATGGAGTTGGGGATGGGAGATTTTTGGTTGTTTTCATGTGACTGGACAGAACTAATCAGGGCTGTGCAGATGCAGACTCACACTGTAGAGCGCATACAGCAGCAGAGTAATAGAAGGCGCTCCCAAAAAACAGGGAAAAGTCATGTGGCCACACAACAGTGCTGCAAGAATAAAGTACTTAGATTAAAAAAAAAACGACAATGGCATGATATGATTTATTCAAATGAATTATGACAAATAACACTTCTCTGGTTAGTATCACTTTAACTTTGAGTGACAGTATGTCAATGGTTTACAATATTTTCTGCAACTACAGTAACAACCCAGACAATAAAAATAATCTCACATATATACATCTGACATATTTCAAGTGTCACTAAACAATACAAGGTAAATCAATGTCTCACACTCCAGCATACACTAGTATAACCATGACATGACTTAAACTGTGCCAAAAACCTTCACATACTGGTTTAGCATGAAATAAATTTAATCTCCGCGCCTCCAAGAAGACTCTGTTTGATTTACTTGTACCTGTGGGTGTGAGCAGTGCATGTGCATTACAGTCATTTGCACATTCAAACTACTAATCCCAGATGTCTTTGAGTTTGCAGAAGAAACTGTGCAAGGGTCTCCCTTCTATTTCTTCTATTTCTACCCTCCCACAAGCAACTCATGCTGAGGGCCAGCATAAAATGTGAGCAACGCTAAAGCCTGTGGATGGTCCTGTTAGGGCTATATTGTGTTTGCATAATTTTCATCGTTGTGAGCTTTCACTGTTTATCTTTTTGAAGTCTGCAGTGAGTATGCAAAAATTCACTACCAACAAGTGAACCAAAAAAGAGAAATTAGGGTGTGTCTCTGGTCCCCTCCTGAAGAGGAAGAACCCCCTCCCTGATACCAAGGCTCCTGATCAGGGTAAGGCACACTCAGGTCCACCTATCCATAAGGCAGATCCCTCTCCTTATGGTCAGCCAAGGCTGGCCAAGGAGTAATAGGTGACGGGCTCCCCCAAAGGCCCATGGACCCACACTCTCTATCCTGAGAGGAACTGGATAAAGGGTAAAAGTTTTAGTTGTACCTTTGTAGGAAGTCATGTGGGTGGTTGACGAAACGCATTAGAGTGGAGCCTAGTGACATCACGTTACCTGGAAGTAGCTGCTGGATTGCCTGCCTGGGTGATGCTGAGGTAAAAGGGGCATTATATTGATTTTATGATGCTAAATTTTGTGCACTTTTTTGTGAGTGGAACTTTTTTTTTATTTTAACAAAGTATTTTAAAAGGTAAAACACCATGCTAAGTTCCTTTTCTCTTTAAGCAGAGGAGTCAGTGGAGGAACACTCAGATCATTGTGGTTCTCAGTGGTACAAGCGGAAGTGACCAGGTGGTAATTGCCAGAGGCATCATGAAGAGGTGAATGAGACCCCTTAAAGAGGAATGCGCATTGTGACCTATTTGCACATAATAGGTCAACACATTGAGGTGAGCGCAGTGTACTAATGGTATAAAAAGTAATCACCACGCTACTATTTGCAATAAATTACTAGAGGTAAAACAAAAAATATTGTGAGTAAACGGCTTGATGCTAAGCACTATTATGCGTTCCCACACCACAAAAGAAAGGGCATCGCTACCTTGCTAATCAATAACGTAACAATAATGGTGGAACTCTCTAATCTATGGTATACTCAATAATGTGTATTGTGGAGTTTTTTTTTTTTTTTCTAGTGGTGGTGGAGCTTACTGGGTATTTCTTATGAGAAGTTGCATAAGAAGAAACAATATACAGATTTTTCACATTTCAAGACTTGGTTTTGACACAATGTAAGCGCAGTGTGTTAATGGTGCTGGAACTCCCTGGGCATTTTATAGGAGAAAATACAATTTACAGACTTTGCATTGTTGAAGGGCTTGGTTTAACCACTTAAGCCCCGGAAGATTTTACCCCCTTCCTGACCAGGGGGTATTTTGCGATTCGGCACTGCTTGACTTTAACGGACAATTGCGCGGTCGTGCGACGCTGTACCTAAACGAATTTGACTTCCTTTTTTTCCCACAAACAGAGCTTTCTTTTGGTGGTATTTGATCACCTGTGCGATTTTTTGATCACACGCTAAAAACAAAAAAAGAGCGTCAATTTTGCAAAAATAACAATATTTTTCACATTTTTTTATATGAAATTCCCAAAAAAAAAAAAGTAAAAATCAAAATTTTTTAACATTTTTGGCCAATTTGTTTTATGCTACATATGTTTGGTAAAAAAAAAAAAATCACAAAAAGCGTATTTTGATTGGTTTGCGCAAAAGTTATCGCGTTTACTAACAAAGGGAAAGATTTTTGTCATTTTTGTTGTTTTTTTTTTAACGCGTAATGGCGGCGATCTGCGATTTTTTTTTGCGGTACTGCGACATTGCGGCGGACAGATCGGACCCTTGACTGATATTTTTGACACTTTTGGGGTTACCAGTGACATTTCTACAGTAATCAGTGCTATATATATGCACTGTTACTGTAAAAATACACTGGCAGTGAAGGGGTTAACTTTATTTGAGAGGGAGGGGCTGTGTGTGTCCCTAGGGGCGTGATTCTAACTGTGATTGGCTGTGGCTTGAGGTGTAGTTACACTGATCAACGGTTCTACATAGTAGATCCGTATGATCAGTGTCTCTACACAGGGCAGAATGACAGGCAGCTTATTTACACAAGCTGCCTGCCTTTCTCCCTCTCCCCCGACGATCGCAGAGTGACCGGCGGACATCGGGTCCGCTGGTCACATGCGCGGGGGGGTGCGTGACCACGCGGGAGCGCGCCGCCGGCGGCGCGCGCTCGCTCCCCAGACCCTCCCAGGCTAGTGACGTACCGATACGTCACTCTGCCTGTGAGGGGCTGACCGCCGCAGTATATAGTCGTGCGGCGGTCGGCAAGTGGTTAAAGGACTTTTTGTTGAACATCACCACTTGGGTAATTGCGGTTGATGATATATAATACACTAAATGTACTAATAGAAGCACGATTAAATTTTATTTATGACATACATTATGGTTATATAGATATATTTTTCACAGTGTGACACATTGAAGATTTAAAGGGCAAGCACAGTCAAAGCTCAGCTGTACTTTTCCTGTGGATCAGCAGGAGTGCAGTTCAGCTGCTGTTACAGAGCCAGTCTAGGCTCGGGCAAGATCGCGACCATCCACCTAGGTAAGTATGATTTAAAAAAAAAAAAAAAAAGTATTCCCATACTTCTCTTTTAAGTTAGGGTCAAATATTGCACGACACTTTTTGACATATTATATAAGCCCTTACTGTGCAAATGTACAAAGATAGTTTTTGGCCATACTCCAGGCATAAAGGTCAATCATTTTTTTAATAAACACCAGTCAGCTTTTTAATGAGATCTGTGCTCAAGGGAGAATCCGCCTCTCTGTTTGTCCTATTTACTATCATCCCGGAGAGTGAAAGTGAAAGAAAATCCCAAATTGGGGTTCTACTCAGTTTTTTTTTAAAATTCATTAGTGTATTTTTTCCCCCAAAAAAATTGCGTTTGAGAATCCGATGCGTGAAAACATGTGCCATGACCAGCATTTTATTCTCTAGGGTCTCTGCTAAAAAAAAATAAAAGAAATTATATATATATATATATATATATATATATATATATAAAATTATATATGTATATATACATATATATACATATATATACACACACACACACACACACAATGTTTGGGGGTTCTAAGTAATTTTCTATTAACCACTTGCCGACCAGTCACATTGACTGTACTGCGGCAAAGTGGTTCGCTATCGTCTGGCGACGTAGACCTACGTCACCAGACATTCCCATGTCTTTTCAGTTACAGCGGGAGTCGGGCCAGGGGAGTAATCACCGCCGCTCTTCCCCGATCGTCGGGGAATCGAGTGCGGAGATCCGCCCGCTTGTGTAAACAAAGCGGGCGGATCTCCTAAGTGACAGGCAGGGTCAGATTGCAGGGTTCAGCATAGCTGAACCTGCAATCTGTCCCTGTGTCACTCAGTCACCTCCCCCCACGCATGTCAGTAAGCACCAGGAATACATTAACCCCTCCCTCTCCAATAAAATTAACCCCTTCCCTGCCAGTGTCATTTTTACAGTAACAGTGCATATGTATAGCACCGATTACTGTAGTAATGTCACTGGTAACCACAAAAGTGTTAAAAATGTCAGTCAAGGTCTGTCCGCCGCAAAGTCGCAGTCCCGCAAAAAAAAAAAAAAAAAAAAAAAAAAAATCGCAGATCGCCGCCATTAGTCGTTAAAAAAAACCCACCAAAAATGACAGAAATCTTTCCCTTAGTTAGTAAACGCAATAACTTTTGCGCAAACCAATCAAAATACGCTTATTGCGATTTTTTTTACCAAAAATATGTAGCAGAAAACAAATTGGCCAAAAATGATAAAAAAATTTTGATTTTTACATTTTTTGGGGGGGGAATTTCATATAAAAAAATGTGAAAAATATTGTTATTTTTTCAAAATTTTCGCTCTTTTTGTGTTTATAGCGCAAAAAGTAAAAATCGCACAGGTGATCAAACACCACCAAAAGAAAGCTCTGTTTGTGGAAAAAAAAGGATGTAAATTTCGTTTGGGTACGGCATTGCATGACCATGCAATTGTCAGTTAAATTTGCACAGTGCCGAATCGCAAAAAGTGGCCTGGACGTAAGACAGCAAAATCCTCCGGTGGTAAAGTGGTTAAACATTACTGATTTTTCTTGTAAACAAGTGTCAGAAAAAGGCCTGGTCAGCAAGTGGTTTATCCAAAATTAAAAAGAACAACAAAAAAAAAAAAAGATGTTTTGCTTTTAGTTCTACTTTAAATATGTGCTGTCAACTGTCATTGTAAGAGGTGGGGAAAGATAAGAGTGGAGGTAAGGAATGTCAATTCTTTCAGTTTAAACTTAGGATGAGTGTCACTTTAAAGTTTGGGAGTTTTCACCATTGAGATAAATGAAATGAGTTGTCAAACAGCTGTCACTGATAAGTTTTGTTTACATAGCGCTGCCTCCTCTGTGACGTGCTGTCCTTGTCAGGCAGGCTGTCTAGTGTCCTGGATCCCCCATGTGTAGTAGTAATAATAATAGTAGTAGTGGGTTGTGTTCACCTCCTCGTGCTGGCAGTGGCAGCCCTTTCCCTCTGCTCTTCCTGTCTTGTGCACTCTGACGTGCCCACCCCCATTGCTCGCTCCCGATTTAGTAGTGAGCTGAGAGAGGGGAGGGTTTAAAAGGCCTGGGGCTGAGCGCAGGGGGAGGCGGCAGCATTGCATCCCGAGCACAGGAGTCAGCTGAGTCAAGCAGTGCACAAGAAGGAGAAGAAGAGAGGATCCTGCTGCAGCAGAGCTTTAGGAATCCATAGAAAGAACCGCTGAGCGCACAGGATACAAACCAGACTCTCCTCCCCATCCCTCCACTGCCAGGCTTTCTCTACAGCCTCCCTTTTTTAAGGATTTCTTATCTAAATGGATTTTTTTTTTGTATGACTAAGTGGATCTGAGCAGGAGAAGGAGAAAAAAAGTGCCTAGAAGTAGAGGAGAAGTAGCCGATCGCCTTGTGCTTTCTGGGAATATTGGTCATAAAGGCCCATTGGAGGACACAGGACACTTAGCAGGTACTGGGAGCTGATGTAAACTTGCAATGTTTGGGTTTGCTGCTGAGTCAGGCATAATCACTATTGGGGAGGAAATGTAGAGGAGGGGGCTGATGAGAGGGAGAAGAGAGGACTTTCCAAACCCAAAGTAATCATCACGCGTGGTGGAGTTTCCTTGCGCTCCAGTGATTCCCTGCATAGGCCAGTGCAGGCTTTGCAGACGAATGGGACGTGCTGGGCTCCCACTACCACCCCCCCCCCCCACACACACACACACTACCCCCCCCCCAATACTCTCCTGTCCATTCACAGGTCGTGTCATCTGGATCCTCCGATCCAACACTTATTTCGCTACCCCCCCCCTCCCTAACACTACCACCCCCCCCCCCTCACACACCCTACCCCCCCCCCCCCCCAATACTCTCCTGTCCATTCACAGGTCGTGTCATCTGGATCCTGCGATCCAACACTTATTTCACCACTGCCCCCCCCCCTCCCTAACACTACTACCACCCCCCCCCCCCCCCCCACAATACTCTCCTGTCCATTCACAAGTCGTGTCATCTGGATCCTCCGATCCAACACTTATTTCACCGATCTGATCACAACTTCACCTGACATCTGCAGTCTGTCCTAGTATGGGGCTCCTCCTAGATAGCGGCTCACACAGCTAACTCCTTTTTATATTTTTATTAAGAGCCCCCCGCCGATCGATGGGTTAGCAGATGGCGAGGACACCCTCCTGGAACCCTGGGCTAATCTTGTCCACGTGTGGTCAGATGGAGATCACACTGCTGACATTATTGCGCTAAGGCTTGTGTAGCAACATGTGTTCTTTCCTTGCTACTTGTAACACAAGCAGTGTTGGTTTAAATTCCCGGAGCTGCCCACTCACCCCACTCCTCATCTGCAATGTGAGCCTGAGGAATGGGGAGGAGGAGGCAGGCAGGGAGGGAGCTCAGGCTTTTGGCTGTGTCACTAGACTTTGGGGGTGGAGGAGAGAGAGGAGAGAGGGTGAAGTTCACTTGTTTACACTCTTCTTGTGGCTGTGACTGACCCACCAACTCTGTGGGGGATTAGAAGGGTAGAATGGGGGGGCTGATAGAGGGGAGGAGGAATACTAAAAAAAAGTTCAGTGCTTCTGTTGTAGCAAACCAGTCTTGGCTTTCCAAGTTTCCAGAAGGTGGTCTTCTTCCTTCAGGATCCTAAACCAATAGGTGTGCACACTTCCTTCTACGTGGGGAAACTTTGTTTCCATATGGTCTGCTGTCATTGCATGAATAAAATGCGATCCCCTGCAGAAGATCGCCCCCCCCCCCCCCCGATTGACATTGTCACCCACTTGTGATTTGCACAGGAATCTCGCCATATTCCTTCGCCAATCACTCTAATTTATTTCATTTTGAATGGCTCAAGTTGAACCACATCTGCATGAAAAAGGTGCAGGCAGCCCCCCCCCCCTAATAAATTACATAGGTGTCCATGACAATTCCACCGGTTCAGGCAAATGCTCTGCGTTTTGCGAGCTGCTCTTGGGGCGTTAACTTTGACCTGCAGTCGATGCATGAACGCAGCGCTAGGTGGTACGGGAAGTGCCCAGGAGTCATTGCGTTTCCCACATCACATCAGTGTGAACCGGGGCACACACTGTTCCAAATCCCTCAGGAATGTTTGAAAGAACCATGTTTAAGGTGATTGTAGCCTCACTAGTGCACTTGCAACTTAGGCCCCTTTCACACTAGTGCGACTTGTCCTGTGATTTTGGACCGCAAAATCGCATGACAAGTCGTTTTCCATTATTTCCAATGAGCCCTATTCATATCGGTGCATTTTGAAGTCGCACCAACTTCAAAGTAGTTCCTGCACTACTTTGCCACGATTTGATTGCGTTTTGAGTCATAGCCATTGCTTTCAAAATCGCGTCGCATAAGTGTGAAAGGGGCCTTTGAGACTGGCAGTGATGCTTTGTTTTTTTATTTTGATTTGCACTGTTACATTTTCAAAATACCCCCCCCCCCCCCATTCCTTAGAGTCCTGAATGGACTTTGGGGTATCCACCCCCTCCTTCCTTCTTTCAAACACCCATGTCAGAAGCAAGCACAATGCCTGCATACTGTGACCTTTGTGTTTGATCCCATTAAACTGGGGAGTGTGTGAATTTAGAATAACTAGAGGCCCATGGTACGATAAATCCACCCACTCTTTTATGTTATTACATTTCCTCCACCCTTCAGTTCAGATCTGGGCTGGGTCCCTGCAAGAGGGATTTCTCCCCCAGCCCCCCCCCCCCCTTCTCCCATCAGAATTTTTTTTTTTGGGGGGGTAAAGGATCTCACCGACTGGTTTATTTTAAGCTAATTCAATGAATATGCCAATTGCCAAGTATTCTCCAGCACCCCTGGAGAGGGGAGGAGTGAGAGGAGGGTACTGGCAGTAGTGCGCTGATACGATGAAAAATACAAACCCACGTGAAAGGAGAGGCTCAAAACAAACGTGCCTTGCTTGTAGCGTGGGCAGAACCTCCTCTAAGTTTATCTTCGTGTCGCCTGATCAGCTTTATGCTGACAGTGTTCTTTGGCTCTAGTCTACATTTTTGTCTACAGGATTGTGTTTTCCAGAATTTTGTACAGGTGATTCAAAGTAAGCCTGTGCTAGCCACCTCTACTCCCAGCTGATGGTATTTTGGGGAGACATTCCCTAGTTATGCTAGCCATACATCAGTCAAATTCTTTCAAAGCTTTTCCAAACAGGAACACACCGTCATGAGAGTAAACAGTTTTGCGATCATGTATTGACAAATTATCGAACAAATTGTTATTGCACTATTTGGTCTCTATTTTTCTTTAATGGTTTTCAGGGAACGTTCACAGGAAGAAAAAATGGGTTTATTGCCTATCTTGCTGTTTGTAGGTTTCTTGTGTGTACTATTGCTGTGGTCTTTTATTTTTAGACATGACTGTTGACACGAACATTTATCTTCTGGGTTAACGTTTTTCACACATGCTTAGTAAGTTCTTCTTCAAGGCACCCTTACTCCTACTTTTCAGTCCAGTATGGATCCTTTGTAAAGTATAAACTTTTATGCCAAACTTTTACGCCAGAAAGTATTGCACCACATAATGGCCATACATAAAGGATTTATAGTATAAAGGAAGTGTAGCTGTGGAGAAGCGGATCACTTTTGTTCATTTATGGGCCATGTGGCAGAGGTGGATTGGGCTAAAAGGGGTGGTTTTCACCTAGAAAATTGGAAGTATGACACTAGGCCAAGTGGCAGCTTTGTTTTAAAAATTCCACCATAGGCTGCCTTCCCTGAAATCTTCAGTTGCCAGTTTTGGGAAATAATACCTTTTGGTAAATGAGAGATAGGGAAATGGCGCTGCCTGGTTACAATGATGTGGTAGGAGGTTACTAAGGTGCGGATATGCTGAGGATGAAATTGATATATTGAATGGGATGTGAGGTACTGTAAAAGGAACTACAAAAGAAGGGGGGGGGGGTGTTTCTCCCCTGATGGTGATCAGGTAATAAAAGTGCAAATATAGAAGTGCAATGTGGGGAATACCCTAAAAAGAATGTAGTGTGAGTAAAATTTGTTGTGGCCTTGTAATGTCACCCCAATAGGTATACATAAACTAATATAAAGAAATCCAGTGAAAAAGTGTTAAATATACAAAGTGTTGGATGAGCTCCTATGGTATTTAAGAGTATAAATATCTAAAACATACTATCCAAAACAGATGTGATCACACAATATCTAAATAAAATGTATATAAATAAGATCTAAAAACAGGCGTGAGTAAGGTATATCTTAATATAAAGTGCTAGATATAGTGGTGACAAATAAATAAATGGAAAAATAGATGATGGTGGCTTATGTTAAAGTATTAATGATGAATAAATAAAATATTGTGACAAATGGGTAAACAAAAAAATTGGTGAACAGGTGAAATCAGTGCCCGTGTGGATATATAAAGCACAGTATTGCAAAGAGTCTATTATTAGCAGCAGGTGACTGTCCACAACCTTGAACATGCAATGGGTGACCCCGTGGTGGGCAGTAAGGTACCAGGTGACCCCTCTGGTGAATGATGCACTCACCAGAAATACCCACCCCACACAGGGGTATAGAGCGGGTATCAGCAGAAATCCACTGTATGGCTCCTGGTGTCCTCCGTAGGTCCTGGAATAAGGCGTCTGCAGAGGAAGGTTCCTAAGAGGGGAGTGCCAGGGGTCTGTATGGAAACCTCAACAGTGGGTCTTGGGTATGCCAGGTTCCACCAGGGTGTCACTCGTGTTAAGGGACTAGGATATTGAAATAATAAGAGGTACAACACTAATACTTTTTGGTAGATCAGCCTGCTGGCCCAAGTTCTGTCACATGAGGCAGGGAAGAGCTTGCTGAACTTTGTCCAGGTTTTCACTTTCAGAAGGTTATTTCTAGGAAATTTAGGAGCGAGGGTGAATCTGCTACAGTACTCAACTTGGCATAGGACAAAGTTCAGGTTTATACAAACTAGCTGTACACATTG
The DNA here is from genome assembly GCF_965119305.1 of Pelophylax lessonae. Taxonomy (NCBI): domain Eukaryota; kingdom Metazoa; phylum Chordata; class Amphibia; order Anura; family Ranidae; genus Pelophylax; species Pelophylax lessonae. The sequence goes on from NC_138772.1 coordinate 219,459,602, forward strand.
AGGCAAATGTACTAAAACTGGAGGCGGTGGAATCTGGATCACCTGTACATGGTAACAAGTCAGTTTTTATCTTTAGCCTATTCAGTTAGGGCCAGTTCACACCATAGAAACGCAGTCCGGATGTGTTCCAGATGCTTTTCTGCATGTGTTTTTGGTGCATTCTGGTGTTTCTTGATGCCTTTTACTGTGTTCCAGTACAGTTCAGTGCAAGAAAATGCAGCAGTGTGTGTGTGTGTGTGTGTGTGTGTGTGTGTGTGTGTGTGTGTGTGTGTGTGTGTGTGTGTTGTTTCCTGTAACACACCAGAACTGACTGTGTACTAGTGTGAGCCATTTAAAAACCATATAACCTACTATGCATGCGGTTTTTTTTTTTTTTTTTTTTTTTTTTGGATGCAGAAAAAAACTCCCTAGACTGTACGTGGTGTGAACTGGCCCTTATGCCTCGTACACACGCATCAATTATTGGCCGGGAATTTTCGGCCCACGTCCGATTGGCCGATTTTCGGCTTGTTAGTATGATGCTTTCGACAACCGACTCCGACTTTTCGGCCAAATAAAATCTGGTGTGCAGGCTATAACATTTTTGTTGGCCGTCAACACAACGGCCGATTTTCCGTCAGTACAGATTTCGGCAGACAAAAATCTGATGAGCAAGACTGGGCATGCTCAGAAGAAAAAACACACGGAAAGTAAACCATCACATGACATCACTTCTGAAGTTGATTTTTGTTGGCAGTGTGTTGGCAAATTCGTGTGCAGTCTAGGCACATTCCAACCAACAAAACACAACACTGGACAAAAGTCGGCCGATCGGTCAGCCGATAATTGTTGCGTGTGTACGAGGCATTAGTGTTAGTAAATCCACAACAGTAAAATCAGCATGTATATTCAAGAACATATGCGTGTAATACTTACTGTGAAACCTAAGGGATTATTCCTCTGCATTGTTTAAAAAGTCTGTTTGATCCTGTCTTCTCGGATCCTCCCCTTCTGCAGTCCCCAGAGCAGAGCTTTGGGGGCAAGCTGCACATGCTCAGTTTGTGGTTTATGGCTAGAGGGGCCCCCCCCTTCTTTCTTCCTGGGAGAATACATGTGATCAGCAGAGAGCCAATCAAGACTGAGGGTCACAGGTCCTGCAGCCTCATAGGACAGAGTAGAATTAACTCCAAGCTTTAACCAGTACTCTGATGGACACTGATAGTCGCAGGACTGCTCTTACTGCTGAGAAAAGATATTTAGCTTATATTAACTAAATTGCATTTCCATGTACTCTGGGAGATCAGATATACTGAATGCAGGGCCCTGGGTTTTAGTAACACTTTAAAGCTGAGCTCTGGGCACATAAACATTCATTTTATAGTTTTCAATAGCCACAAAGGATATAAATCCACTTTGCATTTGCAAAGGCAGTTGGTGCACACAGATAATATTGTAGCTGTAGATATCGGGGAAGAATACACACATTTCTTGTCCTGCAGCTATAGTAGTTCACCCAAAACCTAACTCTACTCGCAGCCACATTTTAAAACCAATCTATCTAGCCCTGTGAGGCTGGGTTCAAATATGCTGCGGCCGCTGTTCACAGCATTGTGCGTCCCTGTTCACTGATTCAGGTCTGAAATTTTGCCTGAATTCGCACCTGAATCGGAACCAAGACGCACAGGACCTCTTTTAAATGTGGACTGTGACCTCCCCAGAGTTGTGAACTGACACTTGAGAGAAAGTCACTCACCTGTCATGCGAATTGGATGCGGGGAAACCCACATGCCATTTGCATGTGTACCCAGCCCCAAGAAGAAATTGCTGTACTTGCCTATTCTGCAGCAGCTCCAGTCCCACGCTGAGCTGTCAGCAGCGGCTTCTCTGTGTAAGCATGTGCAAGAGGAAGCTGAAAACAGAAGCCCCATAGTATGTCTATGGGTGACATTCCTTCCCAGGCATTTCACAGCAGTTTTCAGTTTTCCTCCAGCACACAGCATCCGCTGCTGGAGACCCGATTGACTTCAGAAAGGTTATAGCGCTTTTCTTTAGAGATGGATAGATTTGTTATAAATGTGGCCCGAGAGTAGGTTTAAGGCCTGTACACACGATAAGAATCGTATGTAAAATTTCTTCTGAACAATCTGCCGATTTTTTTTTCAGAACGTTGGTATAGTTCAGGGGTACTCAAATGTAAACTTGAAAGGTCCACTTACCAATTTTCCATTCAGTCCGAGGTCCGCGAAAACTGACCGTCAAATTCCAAATACAGAACGCCAACAACAAAAGGCATTCCCCCAAAACTTTTGAACTATACACAAAAAAATGACCTAACAAATACACAACCAATATGTGAAATATGATGTTTGAATCCATAGATAGAGAGAGACTGCAAACAAAATTTTGTGTCTTTTAGCTATTCTTCCGTCAGCCTGATTTATAATTTCAGCCATTGTGGCGGCAATGATGGAAAACAAATATATATGTGCATGTAAAATAAATCTATAATTTTAACTATACAGAACTACAGAAATGTTTTTGAAAAGATTAATGTATTTCACCTGCATATCCACTGAAAATATACAGCAAAAAATAGTTTGTACTACTGTAAAACCATAAAAATGAAGTCTCACTGCATTTTTAAAAGAATTATTTTCATTATATTATATGAAAATAATTCTTTAAAAATGCAGTGAGACTTCATTTTTATGGTTTACAGTAGTACAAACTATTTTTTGCTGTATATTTTCAGTGGATATGCAGGTGAAATACATTATTCTTTTTAAAAACATTTCTGTAGTTCTGTATAGATAAAATTATAGATTTATTTTACATTCAAGCATTCCCGCACTTACTTGTCTTCCTAGTTGCTGTAGTGTAGAGAAAAGAAACCCCCTTCCTCTAAGGTGGCATGATCGGTGGTCGGTCGGGGATGCAGGGATGGTCAGGATGTGAGTTTGGAGTGACCCTCTTCGATGTGGTAGGTCCCGGTCTTTCTGCTTGGCAAGGAGATGAGCTCTCAGACGCCCATGCACCTAGCCACCGAGCAGATGTCTCTTCACCACCTGCCGCCGAAGCCCGGCTTCCCTCAGCTCAGTGTCCACAGACTACAACTCCCGGAATGCAGCGCGGCGGGGGTGCTTAGGCGCGAGGAGGAATAAGTTCCTCCTCCGCTGTGAATGCTGGGCAACGGGCAGGGCGGCGGTTGGGTGAAAAGGAATAGGCAGCAGCTTCAGCACAGACAGACCGCCGCGGTCCAGAGCTAAGCGCGCCTGGGTCCGGACGCGGCCCGGAGTCCGCCTATTGAGGACCCGGGGTATAGTTCTTTCAACAGCCAACTACGAATTTTCGTATGACAAACTGGATGTGCAGACTAAATTTCTATCGTATGTGAACACCACGTCCGATTTTCGTTTTAACTAGTACCGTTGTCCGAAAAAAAAATCATAGGAGCAAGACTACACATGCTCGGAAACAAAATGCATACAAAACAATTCAACACATGACATCACCTCTGAAGTTGAATTCTATCGTACAAGAATTTTTGTATGAAAGTAACCTCTTCACTTTTGATATGAGACTAGCATGCAACAAAAACAGATAAAAATTAGTCCGATAATCTGATCGTGTACGAGGCTTTAGGCTCTTTCACACAGTGCGCCTCCGTAGGCGGATCCGTGCTGCTCAGCGGGGATCGATCCAAGATCCCCGCTCAGCCGGTGGATGACAGCTCCGTCTCCGCTTGCAGTGCGGAGAGGGAGGTGTTGCAGCCCCCGCTCCTCTCTATGGGGAATCGGATGAGAGCGGACCGCCTGTCCGCTCTCATCCGATCCCCAGGACTGATGGAAAATAGGGTTCCCATCCGTCCGGATTTCACGGACAGGATCGGATGTGGATGGCAGAGGATGTCAGTGGACATTTCACCGCTGACATCCGCTGTTCCATAGGGCTGAATGGGGAATCCCATCAGATCCGCCTAAAAAAACTGACAGGGGTCTGATCGGACTGCCCGTGTGAAAGAGCCCTTTTGATGGATAAAAAAACGGACATCAGTGTATCTCTATGTAAAAACAGATGACAACGGATGATCATCAGTTAACATCCGTTTTCATCCGCTTCCATCAATGTGTTTTTTTTTTGTTTTTTTTTTGAACGGATGAATGCCCTATTTTTCATCCGTCAAAAAAAAGGAACGGATGACAACTGACGAAAAACGGATACATTTTGACGTGACTGAACTGATGAACTGAACGGACCGTATGTGTGAAAGGGGCCTTAGTTAGGTTTTGGGTGAGCTTCTACCTTAGGCTTTGAAAAGGAAATCTGGAAGCTGATTGGCTGCCATGCATATCTGCTCCAGTCTTAAGCTGGCCATACATGGATCGAAATTTCACTCCATGTATGGGCATTGGTGGTTGTACAGAAGTCGGATCTACCGATCGGCTAGCCTGCAGCAGTGATCAGTAGTTTTCTTCTAAAGCCCATAGTAAATTCTCCTCATTGAACAGACGATAAAAGTCAATGACCTTATCCATGCTACAAGCAGTGTTAATTTTGGCAGCAAATTTCGATTTAGTTTTAGTCTTAGTCTTAGGACTAAAATGGCATTTTAGTTTTAGTCCCATTTTAGTCTTCTGCAAGCGTTTTAGTTTTAGTCGTATTTAGTCGACTAAAACTCCAGTACATTTTAGTCTACTAAAACGTCATACATTTTAGTCGACTAAAACTAATTTTAGTCATCTATAATCGAATGGGTGTAGTTCAATTGTAATTTGTAATGCATTATTTAAGCATTTGTCTACAATTTCCAAACACAGTATATACAACTGCTGGCCCTGGAGTGAAAAATCGAATGTTATTATTTATGGTATTAAGCTTTGAGCATGCACCAGTGTTAATTTTGGCAGCAAATTTCGATTTAGTTTTAGTTCTAGTCTTTTGACTAAAATGCCATTTTAGTTTTAGTCTTATTTTAGTCATCTGAATTGTTTAAGTTTTAGTCGTATTTTAGTCGACTAAAATTGTGTTAATTTAGTCGACGAAAACGTTTTAGTCGACGAAATTAACACTGGCTACAAGGCATGGATAGAGGAATTGGAATGTGGCCACTATCTGGGCCAAGTTTTCGTATGGCTCAGTTGATTTTTAATTTTTGTTCTATTGGGTGATGTTGACACAGCCACCATGGAATGAATTTTGGTGATTCGGGAGTATTTCATGAACAAACTGTATAGCCAACTTGGGACCCTTTCACACTGATTTGTTTGTTTTTTCCCTTGCAAGAAAAATGCAGACAAAAATGTTTCCCTATAAATCCTATGGGACTTTTCACACCAGTGCTCTGTTGGTGCGGTGCATTTTGAAAAGTTTTGCATGCTGCATCTTTGGTGCAACTTCCCATTAAAATGAAAGGAAGTTGTGGTTAAGAGGCCCTTGCAGTTTTGGTGCATTTGAGTCTCGTTCCTTTTTCACAGGTTTGTCACCCTCCTGCCCAACGTTGTTCAATTGGAGCTTCAAAGTGGCCAGGTGGAAAACAGTCAGGCAAACAGCACCTGCAATTGGGTGCAGCCACTTGTCAGGTAGTTTGACAGCTGATGGTGACTGTCAGAATACAATGGCTGCAGCGCAGGAGTTAAACCCATCCACATGCTGAATAGTGTGGATAGAGGAATCTTGTTGGATTTTTTTATTTCTTTATCCCACAAGCTGAATAAAATGTGTACAGCCAGCTTTATCAATTGCAGCTTGGGAATTATCACAGCTGTTTTATCTGAGTGACATTCTCAAACATGACCTGTTGGTATTTGTTGACTGGAGTTGAGAACCACTGCATTAAAGCAAGCATTGTGGACTGTACATACTGTGTTTATTTTAGAAGGTAGGAAAGCTGATTAAAATAGATGCACAGCATGTATGTACATTATATTGGGTTGAAGTCAGTGCTTAGAAGTGTCTAATACAGGGGTCTGCAACATTTAAGACCTAAAGAGCCACTTGGACCCGTTTCCGAAGGGAAAAAAAAAAACTGGGAGCCGCAAAACCTACAAAAACCTACTGGGGGTCGACAACAGGGACGTATGATGCCCCCTTTCAATGTAGTGACCGGCATACATGCCCCTTAAAAGCAGTGTGTGGGCCCCCCCCCCCCCCCCCCCGAGGCATCACTTCACTTACCTCACACTGGTGCCTGGCGTGCTGCTGCTGACGGGAGTCTGGACGGACGTCTTCTTCGAACTGCATGCGCGCAGCTGCCCTCCTCTCTGACAGCAGGCGGGAAGGTGACGTCGGGATGGTGCGTGACTAACGCACGCACCGCTCCCACGCGACATCACAGCCAGGACAGTGCCACAGTGGGCATCCGCCCTGGAGCTGCAGCAAAGGTTCAAAAGAGCCGCATGCGGCTCCGGAGCTGCGGACTGCTGACCTATGATCTAATAGATGGATAGACTGTAGTTAAAAGAATAGCTTACCATATCCCGTATCAAAAGTTGGTAGGATTTTGTAAAGAGTTCTAATATTTTTGTTTTGTTTCGCTCCATATTCTGAACTGTAATATATTCTGTTCAGATTTTTTTTTTTTTTTTGCCATTCAGTCCTGTCTCTGCAATCACACCCCATTCACACTTGTGAGACTTTGGACAACAAATTCACATTAAGTCGTACCCCCATGTTTTCTAATGAGAACCATTTATGTGACTTGGAGTCGCAGCGACTTCAAAGCATTTCATGCACTAATTTGGTCGGAGTTAAATCCACCTTGAGGGCCTTTGACTTCAATGTTAACTCTACAAAGTTGCATGAAAGTTGTACCTGAATATTTTACAAGCAACAGTAGGTCTGACTTTGCAGAGGAACAAGTCACATCCAAGTTGTACCCATTCGAAGTTGCACACCAAAGTCGAGTCATACAAGTGTGAATGGAGCCTAGTGAAAGTGACTGATGTGTGGATAGTGGGAGCTTTGTGAATTGTAATAAGGTCTGCATTTGTGGCTTATAATAACAGTGGCTTCCCTTAGCATCATCAATGAATCTACTCTTTTCACAACAGGTTTGATTTGTATAAAACGTGAAAATGCGTTCCCAACCCCATTGCATACATTGTAGCATAAACTGCAATGTAAATATTTTTCTGCCCATGTGCAACCACAAAGCTCCAACGCCTCCTTTTGTGGAAGGCCTGCTTTTACATGGGCAGCAGTAAAAAGTAGGTGGTTGAGTTGTGCTTTTATAGACCCCCCCCCCCCCCCAATCTTCACAACTGCCAAGCCACAAATAACATGTTGTATGCACTGCTTTAGTTTTGATGAGGCAATATTTTTACAGGTAGTTTGGCAAGCGGTACTGCTGTCAGATGCGACTTCAAGTGAATCAGACACTGTGTCAAAATTCGCAACGGTGTCCCCTCTTATGACTTGTAGTTACTGTTCATCAGAAGGTCTTAGCGTGCTACTTATGTTAAGAGCCCATACACACCAGAATCTGCAAGTAAATGCAGTCCTTGTACCCATGCATGCATTTTATGTGCTTTTTGACATGCGGTTGACACGTTTTTCTATCTGCATTTGTCCTGTGAAGTAATTTCCTTTTATTCATTCCTTGTGCTTCTATGTGCACTGTGATGTGCTGTAGTGCGTTGTGTGTTTTGTGGTGCAGAAAAATGCAGCATTCTGTACTTGTCTGCACTGCAATGGCGTGCACTATATCCATAGGATAGCCTGGATTTTGGACTGCATGCAGTTGTAAGGCCAGTCCAAAAATGCAGCTAACGGCATCCTACTGTTGGGTGTAAAAGGGCCCTAAGTCTTTGTTCAGAGGGGCACTGGCACCCATGCTGCCCGCAGGAGGCTTTTCTGCATCCACCCCCCATCTTCATGCAGGCAGACATAGCTTCACTGACACCGCTGTATGTCAGCATTTGTTAGTCAGGGTGGATTTGAGTTAAATCAAGTTGATTAAAAAACTATGATTTAAAGCAAGATTAATATTTTGAAATAAACTTTTTTTTACTAGTGATTTAAAGAGCAACTGTCCTCTTTCCTGCAGCGGCTCCTCCTCTAACCCACTGACTCACCGACAGCCTCTATTCACTTTAATGGGATGGCTGGTGATGGGGCAGTGACAAGGTGAGGGATGTGGATGCCTGATAATAGGTGCTGCCATTATGAATCTAAAATGACCGGTGCTCTTAATGTAAGGACTTATTCTTGCTGGTAGTTGAATCTTTAATATTTGCAAACAAAATGAAGGTTCCATTTTTAGTCGGTTCACACTAAGGCGACACGACTCTGCACGACTTCGGGGGCGACTTATGCATTACCATGCACCACGACTTCGGAGCGACTTGCAGGGACTTCACATAATGGAAGTCTATGCAAGTCGCTCCAAGGTTGCCCCGAAGTAGTACAGGACCCTTTTTCTAAGTCGGAGCGACTTGTGTCGCTCCTATTAGAACGGGTCCTGTAGCGGTCAATGGACCGCGAGGGAGTGCGACCTGTCAGGCTGACAAGTCGTGGCAGTGTGGACCGGCTCTTAGAGGTTGTAAAGGGAACAAAAACAACCTGAAAGACAGACCTATTGAGCTAGTATGCGATGCATACTAGCTCATGAAATACTTATCTTAGAACTAAGCCCTCGCAGTGCTGCCCGCTCACCGGTAACACGGCAGACATGTAAGGCCATCCTTCTTCCTGGTTTGCGTCCTCCGGCCATCTGATTGGCTGGAGGTGTGATGGCATAACACCTGCGCATGCGCGAGGGAGCCGCCGTTTAAGGCACAGGGCTCTGAAGGAACGGCAAAGGTGGCTGTTCAGAGTGCATGCGTCGATATCGGCTGCATGCAGTGTAAATATCCCCTGAATGGTGCAAGTTTAGGAGATATTTACAATACCTATAGGTAAGCCTTATTATAGGCTTGCGTATAGGCAAAAGTCATTAAGGGGGTGTGTGATCTCTTTAACCGCTTCCCGCCCGCCCTATTACAGATTGACGGCGGGAATGTGGTTGTGTTATCCTGACCGGACGTCATATGACGGCGGCAGGATAACACAGCTCTGGGCCCCCCCCCCGGGGGCGCACAGAGCGGCGATCGGTGATGCGAGGTGTCAGTCTGACACCCTGCATCTCCATAAAGAGCCTCTGACGTAGGCTCTTTACCATGTGATCAGCCGTGTCCAATCACGGCTGGTCATAGTAAAACAGGAACAGCCGTTGATCGGCTTTCCTTAGTTTGTGCCTGACAGGCACGAGTAAAGGAGCGCCGATCGGCGGCGGCTCCCCTGACGGGGGGGGGGGGTTGGCACTGGTAATCAGATCATTGATTACCAGTGCAGACCCTCGGGGGGGGGGGGGGGGATGCCACTAGATCCACCAGGGATGCCCACTATGACCCCAGGGATGCCCACTATGGCCACCAGGGATGGCAATCAGGGCTCAGGGAGCCCCCCATTGCCCTCCCTATCAGTGCTGCCCACAAGTGCCCATCATTGCCATCCTTTAGTGTCGCCCACCAGTGCCGCCCATCAGTGCCCATTAGTGCCCGTCAGTGCCGTCTATCACTGCCACCCCATCAGTGCCTCCTCATCAGTGCCTGTCAGTGCAGTCTCATCAGTGCTCATCAGTGCAGGAAAAAACTTATTTATTTACAAAATTGTATAACATAAACAAAACTTTTTTTCAAACTTTTCGGTCTTTTTTTATTTGTTTAGCAAAAAGTAAAAATCGCACAGGTGATCAAATACCATCAAAAGAAAGCTCTATTTGTGGGGGGAAAATGACATAAATTTGGTGTAGGTACAGTGTTGCATGACCGCGCAATTGTCATTCAAAATGCAACAGCGCTAAAAGGGGAAAATTGGCCTGGGCAGGAAGGGAGGGAAGTGCCCGGTATTAAAGTGGTTAAGCTGTCAGGTTAGTAAAACAGCGATTGGAACCGATTCAATCATACAGTTTGTAATGTACATAGATTTGCATAACAATGGGATAGAGGAATATTCCTAAACTGTTATCTCATGGTTACTGTGAAATTGTGTGAATGCATCAATGCAGTGCATGTTATCTCTGCTTTCAGAGCTTGGATTCATTGCATGAGTTTACCAAAAATGTATATATTGCAGAATATACAGCCGAACGCTACATAACCAAGCTCAATTTCATGCTGAATAAACTAAATTATTAATGTTCCTTTAAAAGAAAAACTAGATTTAGATAGTTTACCCCCAAAGCATTTTAAATTCTAATTTGATCAGATTTAAATGCAAAAAATCAATTTTTTTTTTAATGCCATCTTGTTGTGTCTGAGCATACGCATTTTTTTTTTTTTCCATGTGGGGTATTTTCAGCATCGCATTACTTTTAATAGGATTCTGACTGCCTGGGGATGTACAACAGGTATTGCTTTAAAAATCGCACCCAAAACAGCATGGTGCTGCATTACCATGCCTTTTGGGGGCTAAACATGCACCCACATGCGTGGGGATGCCATTAAGAATTAATGGCACATATCTGCCAAAGGTAGCGTGTACCTGTGTGGAAGTAAATGTTCCACCTCAATTGGTGTGAACTGACCCATTGACTGACATGCAAGAAATGGTGTGCGGCCCTGAACTCGCTCTATGTGCATTTTATGCTAAACCAGCTAGGAGACAACACTATGAAGTAGGTTTATGGTTTAGCCTTTCCTACTTTTTAAATAACATGTTGCCACATATTTTTATTCTTTTTAACCTGTTTACAAGCATAAACCAAAAGGCTTGGCCTAAGGGTCCATTCACACTAGCTCGACTTGTCAGGCGACCTGGTCGCCTGACAAGTCGCGGTGGGTCGCTCGCCATTGAATAGTACAGGACCCAAGTCGCTCCGACTTAGAAAAAGGGTCCTGTACTACTTCACAGGTAGCCCCACCAAGTCGTGTCGCCCCAGTCTGAATGGGGTCCAAACCAGCATCACCGCTCATTAACAAAAACAGCAGAAAAAGGGTACCTGGGTCAGTGTGATATTCAAAACAAGTAATCCTTTTTTCAGATACTTATATAAAGTTGTATATCTCCTTACAGCGGGTCCAAGCTTCTCATCCCTTGTGACTGCTGGCTGCTTGATTGGTGATCCACATCCGCCCTGTGTGCAGCTTGCAAAATACTTTTTATGTAAGTGTATCTGAATAAAGTGTTACTTGTTTTACTATTTGAGCCGGTTCACACTACTCCGACTTGTCGGGCGACTTGGTTTCCTGACAAGTAGCTCCCAATGCTGTGCAATGGAACCGTTCTAATCGGAGCGACTCAAGTCGCTCCACTTAGAAAAAGGTTCCTGCACTATTTTTTGGCGAAGTCGGAGCGACTTACATTGACTTCTATTATGAGAAGTCGTTTGCAAGCCGCGATGGAAGTTGCGCTGCACGGGCGACTTCAAAGTCGGGGCAACTTTGAGTCGGATTAGTGTGAACCGGCTCTTGCACTGAATAAAGTGTTACTTGTGTTACTATCACACTGAATAAAGTGTTAGGGCTCTTTAACACGGACGTTCCGTATGTCCGTGAATCACCCCATCCGTTTGCGGGTGATATACGGACATAATGAATGTCTATGGGATTGCGGATGACCATCCGATTTCCGTCCTTTCAGTTCTGTTCCGTTTTTTTTGGAACGGAACCGAACCCTATTTTTGTTCCATTTAAAAAACGGAACGGATGCAAAATGTGTCATCCGCTGACATCTGCAATGCCCATAGACTTACATTGTCTGTATATCATCCGCAAACGGATGGGATGATATGCGGACATATGGAGCGGATGACACAAGTGTCATCCGTGTCCGTGAAAAAGTGCCAGAGCGGATCGCAATACGGTCCGCTCCGTGTGAAAGAGCCCTTACTTGTGTTACTATCACACTAAAAAAAGTTACTATCACACTGAATAAAGGTTACTTGTGTTACTATCACACTGAATAAAGTGTTACTTGTGTTACTATCACACTGACCCAGGCAACCTTTCTGCTGTTTTTGTCTGTCTGAGGGAATTCTCATTTCCTGCTGAGGATTGATCTATCCATTCTCCTTGATATTTCCTTACCACTATGGGCTAATTCTTACAAATTTTTTGTTTTTATGTAATTTTTATTTTTTTTTTTTTTACCCCCCCCCCCCCCCCCATGTTGATCCCTTATGGTCTCAATTATAGCTGTCAGTGAGCGCTGACTTAACCACTACTACCTGCCAGTTCTGTGTGATCTATTGCTTGTTTTACTGCTCATAAACCTCCTAATTCACTCACCCTGTGGGTGACAATATGAATATCTAGAGTGGTAAAGAGCTGAGGTAACAGCTCATTCCTTGGTGAGCCATTTTCCCGCCAAAACACTGAGACCAATGCCAGGTCAGCAGGGTCAGCAGTCTTCACTGTTCCTCAGGCAACTTGTCCCTTTGTCCACTCTGCACCTGCAAATAGAAATCCAGGTACCTCATGAAGGAGAAGGGGAGTTCCTGCTGCTGTGGGGCCACAGTGTTACACACCCCCCTCATTCAGTGGACAAAATGCTTGTTTTAGAGACTGTGTTCTGAAAGTTTACATCAGCAAATACAGTGAGACCTTTATTCCCAGTGAGTATATTTGGACTAAATAAAACTAAAAATATGCTAGTGGTATACTGCTACCTAACTTTTTTTTTTTTCCCACCGTGTGTGTAAACTTTTTTTTTTTTTTTTTTTTTTTTTTTATTTGATTTTTTTTTTGTATAGCTGAATTGGGTTCTATGCAGTTACTTGCATTGTACTTTTCAGCTGAGGTGAAATGGCAGGCAAACAAATTACCATAGGTAGCTATATTCTAGCGCTCCATTGCTTCCAGGATCAGCTGTCGGGTCATTCTATTCATTGTGTGAACAGGCTTGGTCTGAGGGGGCTGTAGAATGCCTGAGGGCGACCGCGTTAAAAACGCACTGGGTGTGCAGGTGTACATGTAGTCCAAACTAGGGCCGAGTCCCGGTTCACACTATAGCAATGACAGACATCGCATGTGATTTGGAGCGCACTGCTCTGAAAATCACACGCAATGTAAATTCAGCCATACAGATTGTATGGCTGAATTTGCATCAGATTTGGACATGACACGCACAGGAGCTTTTTTTGGGTTCGCAGCAGAATCGGATCGCATGGTGGTTCACACCAATTCGATCCGATTCATGTCCGAACTGTCAGTTCGCACTGCAATATGGGAACTGATCTGGGGGGTTAACTTGGTATTGACACCCCCAGTGATTCGCATATGGCAGTGTGAACTGCCTGCCTGCTATTTGAATGCGATGCAGGAACTCGCAGTGGATATGCAGGGTTCCCGCATCGCATATATGTGAACCGGCACTAATTGACAACTAATTTATGAAAATAGTTGACAACTATTAAATCATCTATTGGTCAGCTGATTAGTTGGCCTTCATACCTAATGCGTTATTTACATATCAGGAAATGGTGAAGCACACATACAGCTCAGCACACTGTCCATACATGTCAGCAAGTGCCTGAGAACTTGTGACTGTGGAGCAATGCCTCATGGGACATGTAGTCCTGGGCAGGAAGTGAGTGGTTCTAAAGGCAGTTTTTTTTTTTTTTTTTTTTTAATTTTTTTTTTTTTTAACTTTGCTTTAGGGGCACACTATACCAGGGCTTGACAAATTTTTCCTGAAATCTAGGAGCCAGCTAAAAGTTAGGAGCCAGTTTTTTTTTTTTTTTTACAAACAACCAAGCTTTATTTCCAAAAAATAACATACTAAATTTACACATAAAGACGACTAGTACCCCACTCTCCTCTATAGCGCAATCGAATGGAAACAGACTGTCTGTTTCCATCCGATGCCATCTGATCCGATCCACAGGATGGATAGAAAATAGTACCACCATCCGTCTGTTTTTGGCAGACAGGATCAGATGGTGGCAGATTACCGCTCCATAGAGGAGACTGAAGGGTCCGATCAGGTCTGCCTGAGAAACGGACATGCGGACCTGATCAGACAGCCCATGTGAAAGGGGCCTTCAGCTGTGGCATGGCGATGAATTTTTTTTTTTTTTTTTTTTTTTTTTTTTTTTAATTGAAAAAAATAGAAAAATACATTTATTTTTTATAATTGAGAAAATATTTTTTTTAATTAAAAAAAAAAAAGATTTTATATATATATATATATATATATATATATATATATATATATATATATATATATATATATATATATATATATATATATATATATGCCTAGTTAACCACTTTACCCCTGGAGGATTTTGCTGTCTTGCGTCTGGGCCACTTTTTGCGATTCGGCCCTGTGCGACTTTAACTGACAATTGCGCGGTTGTGCGATGCCGTACCCAAACAAAATTTACGTCCTTTTTTTCCCACAAACAGAGCTTTCTTTTGGTGGTATTTGATCACCTGTGCAATTTTTACTTTTTGCGCTATAAACAAAAAATATTTATTTTGAAAAAATAACAATATTTTTAACATTTTTATTATATGAAATTCCCCCCCAAAAAAATGTAAAAATCAAATTTTTTTAAATTTCTGGCCAATTTGTTTTCTGCTCCCTATGGTATTTTGATTGGTTTGCGCAAAAGTTATTGCGTTTACTAACTAAGGGAAAGATTTTTGACATTTTTGGTGTTTTTTTTTTTTTTTTAAAACTCATAATGGCGACGATCTGCGGGTTTTTTTTTTTTTTTCCGGGACTGCGGCGGACAGATCGGACCCTTGACTGACATTTTTGACACTTTTTTTGGGGGGTTTCAGTGACATTACTGCAGTAATCAGTGCTATATATATGCACTGTTACTGTAAAAATGACACTGGCAGGGAAGGGGTTAATTTTATTGGCGAGGGAGGGGTTAATGTATGCCTGGTGCTTACTGACGTGTGTGGGGGGAGGTGACTGAGTGAGTCAGGGACAGATCGCATGTTCAGCTATGCTGAACCATGCTATCTGTCCCTGCCTGTCACTTAGGAGATCCGCCCGCTCTGTTTGCACAGGCGGGTGGATCTCCAAACTAGATTCCCCGACGATCGTGGAAGAGCAGCGGCGATCGCCGCTGCTCCTCCCCTGGCCCGACTCCCGCTGTGACTGAAAACAGCGGGAGTGCCGCCTACAGGGGGAGGAGTCCAGCGAGGTAGTACTACGTCGCTAGACGAGAACGAGCCACATTGCTGCAGTAGCAGCAATGTGAGCAGACGGCAAGTGGTTAAAATGCCTATGTATCCTACTTCTGGGTTTATTAAAATGTATGCATGTAGTTTCACAGTATAAATTATCCCCTTCTAGTAGCAATTTATCTGCTCTTTTTGTACTATAAAGGGCTCATTTTAGTTTGTTAGTGGTTTTTTTTTTTTTTTTTTTTACCCCATATGACAAATTATACAAAAAAGGCATGCTGCTGCTACTAAAGGTCTTAGTCCTGGTTCACAGCGATGCATTTTCGGTGCTTTAGAGACTCGCTAAAGTTCATTTAACATGTCTTCCAATGGGATACGGTCACATCTATGCTTTTTTTCAGCTGCTGCATATTTGGAAAGGGTCAAGGACTTTAACGCAAAACAGTGCTTTCTCTATCGTTCATCCATATCAGGGTTATACTGCCCCCTACAGGAGTAGGACACTAGGCAGAAAAAAAGTTCTGGCTACTCCTATGGGCAGTCTCGGAGTACACCCTCTCCCCTCCTGCATAGGATGTCCATTTTAATCTGCCTAGTCAGGAGTAAGGACCTAGTTTCTTGCTGGGATCTTTGGTCCTGGCATAAGTGTTTGTGTTTTTTTTTTTTTTTTTTTTTTCTTTTCTTCATGTAGAAATATATATGTATATGTATGAATAAAGGCTGTATCTGGCTACGCCCTTAGTGTGTTCTAAGCACATTGTGTATCCTACGCAATGTACATGGCCTGATACATCTTTATTCCACCTCCAACTGGTTGCCTAGACTAGCAGCCTACTGCCCCTCTCTGAATGTCGGCAGCTCTATTGAGCGCCATGAGAGGTGACACTGCAACAGAGCATTACTCGAGCCCAGTATGTACCTGCCCATGTCAGTCCCTCCCCGGAGGCCTGCACCAGACTCAATGTAGAAGTATAAAACCGAACCTGGCTATGCATATTGCATTGTCTTCCACTGGGTTTTACAGGCAGCTACCACGAAGCGGTATAATGTGCTGCGTTTAGGCCAAAGGGAAAACTGCCCTGGGAGGTCAGTGTCACTCCCTACAGGCCCACAAGGTTGTTGCAGACAGGCTCATGGGTGAGAGGTGCATGCTATTTTACAATATAATTGCTCATTTTATGTTGCGGTTCTCACCCTCTGGAGCTTAAGGGCTGTTTTTATTGATGGGATCAGTGGCAGTACTGAGGAAGGGGGAAGGGGGGGCTAGAGGCAAATGCCTGGTATGCCCTATGGCCTGTCCAGGCCTGAGCATAGGTATGTGATGTCAGTTTTCCCTGAAAGACTATAGGAAATAGCTGCCACTACTTATAATTCCATTGCAGTGGGTACCCACCACAATGGATTTGAAATGAAACAAACAAAAGCTGCAAGTCGCTTTAACTGCGACTTGCAGCTTTAATTTGAGGGTATTTACATTCAAATCAGATGAAAGGTGTAGGAATTACAACAGTTTGTATATGTGCCTCCCACTTTTTAAAGGACCAAAGTAATGGGACAATTGGCTGCTCAGCTGTTCCATGGCCAGATGTTTTATTCCCTCATTATCCCATTTACAAGGCGCAGATAAAAGGTCCAGATTTCATTTCGTGTGCTATTTGCATTTGGAATCTGTTGCTGTCAACTCTCAATATGAAATCCAAATGGCTGTCACTATCAGTGAAGCAAACCATCATTAGGCTGAAAAAAACAAAACAAACCCATCAGAGATGGGGAAAAAAAAATTAGGTGTGGCCAAATCAACTGTTTGGAACATCTTTAAAAAGAGAGAACGCACCGGTGACCTACGGAAGACCACGGAAAAAAACTGTGGTGGATGACAGAATTCTTTACCCGGATGAAGAAAACACCCTTCCCAACATTTGGCTAGATCAAGGACACTCTCCAGGAGGTAGGTGTATGTGTCAAAGTCAACAATCATGAGAAGACAGAGGGTTCACCACAAGATGTAAACCATTGGTGAGCCTCAAACAGGAAGGCCAGATTAGAGTTTGCCAAACATCTAAAAGAAGCCTTCACGGTTCTGGAACAACATTCTATGGACAGATGAAACCAAGATCAACTTGTACCAGAGTAATGGGAAGAGAAGAGTATGGCAAAGAAAAGGAACTGCTCATGGTCCAAAGCATACCACCTTATCAGTGAAGCATGGTGGTGGTAGAGATTTTATTCAAAGTTTAAGCTCATCTCCACTCCACTTGAACTACATAGGACTTGCCTTGCAAAGGATTTGAATTTTTGTATGCATGCACTCCTGTTTACATAGTCCTACCATAAAGCACAGTCAGCCTGACCTTTCTCTGCTGCCATTAAGCAACACAGCATAGTCCCCTCAATTCTCCTAGCTTAGGACTGGAAAATGAAAGGCCAGCAACAGCCTGGTCGGATAAACACACTTCTAATGCCAAATTATCAATTTCCAGGCCAGGCCAATTCTTGCATTCCTCTCCTACATGTAAACCCCCCCCCCTTTTTTTTCTTTTAAATTAAAAAAAAAAAAAAAAAAAAAAAAATCTCCTTCTGCGGAGACCCTAGAGAATAAAAAGATGGTGTTGCATATCTTTGTCACACAATATTTTTTGCAGCTGTTTTTATAAATGGTGTGTGTGTGTGTGTGTGTGTGTGTGTGTTAGTCTCTATCCAATTGTTTTGTAAAATATAAAATGTTACGCTGAGTAAACAGATGCCAAACCTGTCCCTCTTTTTAAAACGGAGTCCTCCCATGTGACGATGCAAAATTAAGGTACCTAAAACTATCCATGGACAATGCTTTAAGGCCTTTACAAGTTGCCACTAGTTACACAGTTCAGGTGCTAGAATTATTGCTCACAATGTTTGTGAGCGACCATATCGATATCTCATGTGTGGTGCGTTCGCCGTTTACATGGGCATGTGGGACCTACGTGTGCGTTTGGGCATGAACATGTGGGAACTTTACGTTTTTCTTTATTGCTATCACAAGGCATGAACAACATCCTTTGTAATAGCATGGGCTGAGACAGGTCCTCTTTATGGAGAGATCTTGGGTCTATTAGACTTCAGATCTCTCCTCTGGACTCCAATGCAGCTAATTAGTCTGATGGGTTGCTTCACTGGTAACGGCCAGGTAACCAAAGAGCCGAAACAGGAAGTGACTAAATCCTTGCTTCATGTTTGACATCACACTACAACAGGGGTTGACAAATTTTCTTTGAATCTAGGAGCCAGCTAAAAAAGTTAGGAGCCAGTTTTTAAAAAAAGCTGACCCGCGCCCAGAAAAAAAAAGAGAGAAAAGGGAAAGAAGAGAAAAGAAAAAGAGGAGAGGGAGGTACAGATGGGGGGGGGGGGGGAGTTGGAGTGAGAGAGAATGAAAGAGGGGGGAGAGGGAGGGGGGGAGAGGGAGGGGGGGAGATAAGAGGGTGGGAGAGAGTGAGTCTCAGGCAGATGTGTATATGTACAGTGATATCCCCTCAGCTCTATGGTGTGTACAGAAGAATTCTCCAGAAATGTGGCAATCCCCCACCTTCCTCCTATACACTCAGAAAATGGCCTGCTCTGCTCCCCCACACACGTCTATGGGGGGGGGGGGCTCCCATACCTGGCCAATAAAAGGTAAACTGTGCCCCCCAACTAATTGTAGGTGGTTCCCTTCCCTTAGCCACGGCAGGATGGGCTCTGTCTGCATTCCCACCTCCCCCAGGGGCTGAGGAAGCAGTGATACACAGGCAGGCTTCATAGGTCCATAGATTAAAGTTGCCAAAAATGGACATTGTACCTGACTGGCTAACCAGTATACAGTCTACTTGCTGCCTGGATACCACACAGAGAGAACAGATATGTTAGCCATAATCCAGTATTTTTATGGACACATGCATGTGTGCTAGTGACATTCCCCCTATAGAGTCTTGTCACAGATCATAGGGAGGGTTTGGAGAGACTACCCAGTATTTTTCAGAGGAGAATCCAGTACCTTGTCTTAAGTCCCTGGCAGTTAGCAGATATTCATTGCGGTTTTCAGCGAGGGGGGCCACATCTGAGGGTGGATGCGGGGGTGCACGATAAGGAAGTCGGCGTGCTGTCTGTTGCTATCGGGTGGATGCATAATCTCGGAGGCAGGCGTGCATTCCACCTCTCCTCCACATCGGCCAATTGCCGAGTGAAGACAGTCCCGGGCCTGCCCTCAAAGGCGGGGCCGTGCTGCGAAGTCGAGCAGTGCTTGGATGTGCTGAAAGTGAGAGAAGAGGCAGCCGGTTCTGATTGGTTAGCGCCGTCCATGTGACGGTGCTGACCAATTAAAATGCCTTGTCAGGGAAATAGAGAATTGTGGACAGGAGCCGCAGGGATTTAAAATCTCTGCAAGTCTGCAGCAGAGAGCGGCGTCCCGATGCCTGACAGATGGCTGAAATCCTAGGCGCCCGGACCCAGTTTCTAGTCGCAAATGCGACCTGGCGCCCGGGAATTGTCGAGCCCTGCCTGCACTACAACCATTCCTCACACTTTGTGCCTAGAGCTGGATGCAACGGGTTGCATCCTTACTGGGTTCCCTGATCACACAGGGGAGGGGGGTGGGACCCCCTTCCGCTGCCTGTAGAAGTAATCCAGAGGCTTGTTGGCCACCCAGATTACTTTTTTTCCTGTGCAGAATCACTTGGGCTAAAGAATCTCCGTTGCTGTATTACTCACCCTTCTCGTCTGAGGACATTTATA
This sequence comes from Pelophylax lessonae, assembly GCF_965119305.1. Lineage (NCBI taxonomy): Eukaryota > Metazoa > Chordata > Amphibia > Anura > Ranidae > Pelophylax > Pelophylax lessonae. Next base: position 219,479,449 of record NC_138772.1, read on the forward strand.
AATGTATAGCAGACCGGAAGTGGTTCTAAAGACTCAAGGTTTATTACCTAATGCTTTGTATGCATCTGAAAGTATGGAAATTTTTTCTTTTTCCTTCTAAGAATTATACTTGTCTAGGTTGATGCAGCATCGGTCCAGGCTGATCCCGAGTTCATTGGCGCAATCTTTCCAGAGCCTCTGCACGCGGTCAGCTGAAAACGGGTCACAGGAGTGCAGAATGAACTGTGATCCACTGGAGAGGTAAAACCAAATGAGCTTTGGCTGTACTTTTAGGCTCGGTTCACACTATTGCGATGCGGGAAGGCTGCGAATTCGCAGCCTGTTCCCGCATCGCACACGCACCCCCGGCAGTTCACACTGCCATATGCGATCCGCTGGGGGTGTCAATGTAATCTTAACGACACCCCCAGTTTGATCGCATATCGCAGTGCGATCGTGCAGTTCGCACAGGATCGGATCGCACAAGTGTGAACCGCTGTGCGATCCGATCCTGATGCGGCAGCAAAAATGCCTCCTGTGCGTCTTTGCTGCGGGTGCGGTGCGAATTTAGCCATACAAACTGTATGGCTAAACTCGCACCGCACAGCTGATCGCATGTCATGTCGGAGCAGTGCGCTCCGACATGACATGCGAACCCGGCACACGCAGAAGTGTGAACCGGGTCTAAAGGAAAAAAAAAACCTTGTCACACACCCTCATTCTTACCTGAACCCCTTTGTGATCTAGCGAATGTGCATGAGAGCTCCTGGCTTTGTACCTCCTCCCTCAGGAGCGAGCTCGCACGATTTCCCCTATGGGTTTCCTATTGGGGGCACCAGCAAGAAAGGAGCCAGCAGTGCCGGCGCGGGACCGAAGAAAAGGATCTGGGCTACTCTGTGCAGAACCATTGAACAGATCAGGTAAATATACCATGTATGTTTAACCACTTTCAGACCGGAGGATTTGGCTGCTCAACCACGCCCCTTTGTTCAACTTGGCACTGCGTGACTTTAACTGACCATTGTGCGGTCAAGTTTTTTTTTTTTTTTTTTTTTTTTTTTCCCCCCCACAGAGCTTTCTTTTGGTGGTATTTGATCACCTCTGCGCTTTTTTTTTTTTTTTTTTTTTGCAATATTAAAAAGTGAAAATTTTGACAAATTACATTTTCAACTTTGTCTTTAAAAAAATATCCAATATAATCAATTTGTCATATTTTGGCCAAAATGTATTTAGCTACATGTCTTTGAAAAAAAAAAAAAATCCCAATGAGCGTATTTTTATTGGTTTGCACAAAAGTTAAAGCGTCCACAAACTATGGTGTAAATACTGAATTTATGCAGCTTTTACTTTCTGACTGCCTATCTCATTGTATGTAACCCCCCCAAATTACCACTTTTTGGTAAGCAGACCTAAGGAATGTCTTGAGACATGTTGAGCTCATTGAATATTTAATTTTTTTTTCATAGGTGTTTGAAGAAAAATGACTAAAAAATAAAACATTTTTTTTACAGTTGTCATTGAAATAATATATTGCTCACGCATGCCATGGGTATATGTGTAATTACACCCAAAATATATTCTGCTGCTTCTCCTGAGTACAGGGATACCACATGTGAGACTTTTTGGGAGCCTAGCTGTGTATGGGACCCCAAAAACCAATCGTGCCACGTTCAGAATTTCAAAGGGCATACCCTTTTTCATTGCATTTTCTCACTACCTATCACGATTTAGGAGGCCCTGAATTGTCAAGATACCACAACCCCCCCCCCCAATGACCCCCATTTTGGAAAGTAGACACCCCAAGCTGTTTGCTGAGAGGCATGGGGAGTCCATGGAATATTTTAGATTTTGCCACAAGTACATTCTGCTGCTTCTCCTGAGTACAGGGATACCTAGCTGTGTACGGGACCCCAAAACCAATCACCACATTCAGGTTTTCTAATGGCGTAAATTGTGCGTTTTACTGGTATACTACCTGTCAGTTTCAGAGGCCCTGAAATTTCCACCCCCCCCCCCAATGACCCCATTTTGCAAAGTAGACACTCCAAGCTATTTGCTGAGAGGCATGGTGAGTCCATGGAATATTTTATATCTTGCCACAAGTTCCAGGAAAATTTTGTGTGTATATAAAAAAAAAAAAAAAAAAAAAAAAATTTCACTAAATGATATATTGCTCACACATGTGATGGGTATATGTGAAATGACACCCCAAAATACATTCTGCTGCTTCTCCTGATTATGGGGATACCCAATTTCAGACACTTCCACTTTTTTTTGCAGTCTAGCCGCGTACAGGACCCCGAAAACCAATCACCACCTTCAGGCTTTCTAAGGGCGTAAATTGTTGATTTCACTCCTCCCTACCGATCAGTGTCGGAGGCCATGAAATGCCAAGATAGAATAGCACAAACCCCCCCCCCCCATGACCCCTTTTCCGAAAGTAGACACCCTAAAGTATTGGCAGGGGGGGGACTCTCCATGTCACCAAGTGATACTGCAGTTCTGGTTGTTCTAGGTCCAGGGTGTACTAGGCCTCTGGTGCTTGCCAGTTCACCAGGAGGGTGAGCGGCACTAGTACTGGCTCTGCTCCATACGACATACGAGCACCCTGCAATTCCTGCACCTCAACTCCAGAATGTGGTCGGGTACGCCTGGTCTTAGCGCAGACGACGGATGAGTCCGTTATCTGTCAGGGAGCCAATGCTCTCTAACGGTTCGTATACTGACCATGATTCTGCCAGTGAGGTTTCCCCATCGCTCTCATCTGACATGGTCAGTATACTCTTGGCCTCTTCACTACTGTACCACTGTTTGGACATTTTAGCAACTAAATTTACAGGTACAGTAGTGTCTCACAGGTAAAAAAAAGCACCTGGTTGTCGGACTATTTGATCGCTACAAAAAACTGCTAATGCTAGAAGGGATCAGGCCTGACTCTAACACAGTGGTTTTGTGTGTTTTTTGTGTTTTTTGGAAGTGACAGTAATCTATTGGATTCTGCTCTTGCCTGGGTGGGGTGGGCTGGGCGGAGGGGCTAAACACAGGTGCTGGCAGGAATCAGTGCTGATCGTGCATACACCGCGTTTTGGGAACCCTAAACTATTGGACGCTAGTATAATTCTGATCAGATATTGATCTGTTCAAACACTATACTAGTAATGGAAGTGTGTGTGGTAATCAAGGGGTTAATATTTCTAACTATGCGCCGGGGATCTGCGCTGTTTCTAGACTGACGCTAACACTGTCACCTGTGACTCTAATAGTGATCAGAAAAAAACTGTACAAAAGTGACACTGACAGGGAAATGGGTTAACTGGGGGGGGGGGGGGGGTGGGGGGTCAGGGGGTTAAATCTTTATTAGGGGGGGGGTGACGGGGACCCTAAACCTACTTGGTTTAGTAGGGAAACGAACTCGCTAGCGAACTAACTCGCTAGCGCTAACTGAAGTCACAATAACACTTATCTCAGATATACAGAAAAAACACTAGATTACCTGTATGTCGTGTGCAATGTGACAGGGGAGAAGGGGTGATTAGGGGGTTAAATCTTTATTGGGGGGGTGGTGGCGGGTATCCTAACCCTAAAGGGAACTGCCGCAAGCGCTAAACCAGGTCCCAAGTCGCACTAATACAGGAATATAGGAAACGGCTATATACTGTATACAGTGTGTGTTGTGACAGGGGGGTGTAGGGGTTAGTGTGCCTAGCTAGGTGTGTGCTGTGTGCAGTACTCAGTTTTGATCCTCTCTTCTCTCGATGAATCCAAAAAGGATTTTGGGAGGAGAGCGGGTCACTTCTGTGCCTGTGTTGACATTACACAGGCACAAGTCAGTTCCTAATAGGTCAGAACTGATCAACAGGTCCAGGCCAAAAATCATTGGCCTGGACTTGATGACTGATCGGTTCTGAACCCAATCAGACCATCAGCTGTGCCGGGGGCAAGCGCTATACATCTAGGACGCTTTGCCTGGGAGAGCCAGACTGCCGTTGTAGAACTGTGGCGGGCAGTCGGCAAGTGGTTAACCCCCTATCGCCCCTCCTTTTTCTGTGCCCTGCCAATTGTCAGGAAAGGTGCTCAGCTGCTATTTCCTGGTCTGCAGCTGCACAAATGCAAGAGGAGTGTATACGTGAGGCTGTGTGGCTATCCTGAAGCTGGCTTTAAGGCCTTTAGCCCAGGTTCACACTACTACGGTACGAAACGCCACCATCGCAGCACATTCCTGTGTGAACTACATGCAGTGCTTCCGGGGTACGTTTTGAACCAAAGATTTGTATGGCTCAAATCACAGCGAATTCGCACAACTTTTTTTTTTTTTTTTTTTTTGGTCCGCACCAGAATCAGATCACATGGGCGTTCACACCCATGTGATCCAATTCTGCAAATTGCGCTGCGTTTTGCAAACCCATTGCGGAGTGTTAATATAACATACACTCCGCAATCAGTTCCTATAGACGGGTTGCAATTTAGATGCAGAGCCGAAGCCGCAGCACATTTGCTGTGAATTCATATTACATCTAGTGTGAACCCATTGGCTTTTGTTGTTCCACCTGCTGGCCAAACTTCCCTCACTCCTATTGCTTCCTGGGGCCCTGGGAAATGTAATACCTGCATCTATAACCTGGGAACCACAGGAAAAAATATATTTACTGCCTACACACGTAATAAAACTTGAAGCTGCTGGCCCCCATGTCCAATTGATGGGGCCCCAGCCCCCTACAGTAGGACCAATGGTACCCCCCTTATCGGTGGCCCTGTGTGTTTGTGTGTGTGTGTATATAGTCTTCTTTTGCAAACGGGTAGGCTGGCATGGTGTCGCTTACTTTGCAGTTCGTGCCCTGGTGTTTTGTGGTTGCAGAGACACCGTTCATGACATCAGCCAGAAGGGGTCTCCTCTAGCTCCTTCTCCAGTCACCAGAGCTCTTCATTTCCGCCCGGGCAGGTGCCTTGGGAGTGGGGACTGGAGACCCAGCCAGAAAAATGAGCCCTTATCTGCAGAATCGGCCACAGAGGCCAGCGCCAAGTAAGCAAGGCTGGCCCAAGCAGCTTGTAAATTGGGAGGGACCCAAAATGACCGGCGGCCCTGGCCCATCGGGCAGATGCCCTGTGGCCAGTCCGGGCCTGCTCCTCTGCATTTATTATAATCTCATGCAGACCTGTCAGTATATCTGTGTTCCCGTACGTTCAAGCAGATGCACTGACAGGAAGAATCCAAAAACTACAAGCCGACAGCCACAAAGGATGTACTTCATTCAAATAACTTGGTGAATGACGCGGCCGTGTGGGCATATTCCGGCATGGCTGCTCTGATTTAAAAAGCCCTGTACTGCTGTCAGAATGCAGTGGCGAGCAACTGCAGCAGTGGAAACATGTTACATGTTCCCCCCTTTTTAAAATCAAAAAGTAAGGCATGATTTGTAAAAGTGGTTTATTCATTGGAAAATGGCACGAAGGGTCTAAAATGGGCAATATTCAGGAGTCCATACACCAGTAGAAAACCAAATTAATTAACCACTTAAGCCCCGGAAGATTTTACCCCCTTCCTGACCAGGCCCTATTTTGCGATTCGGCACTGCGTGACTTTAACGGACAATTGTGCGGTCGTGCGATACTGTAACTAAACTAATTTGACGTCCATTTTTTCCCACAAATAGAGCTTTCTTTTGGTGGTATTTGATCACCTGTGCGATTTTTTTTTTTTTTTTTTTTTTTTTTTTTTTTTTTTTTATGAACTTCCCAATAAAAAAAAAGTGAAAATCTAAATTTTTTTTAACATTTTTGTGGCCAATTTGTTTTCTGCTACATATGTTTGGTAAAAAAAATCACAATAAGCATATTTTGATTGGTTTGCGCAAAAGTTATTGCGTTTTACTAACTAAGGGAAAGATTTTTGTCATTTTTATTGTTTTTTTTAACAAGTAATGGAGGTGATCTGCGATTTATTTATTTTTTTTTTTTATTTTATTTTTTTTTTTTTGCGGGATTGCGGCGGACGGATCGGACCCTTGACTGACATTTTGACACTTTTGGGGTTACCAGTGACATTACTACAGTAATCAGTGCTATACATATGCACTGTTACTGTAAAAATGACACTGGCAGGGAAGGGGTCAACTTTATTGGAGAAGGAGGGGTTAAGTGTGTCCCTAGGGGCGTGATTCTAACTGTGCATGGATGTGGGTTTACATGTAACAGCAGAGATCTACGGTCCTACATAGCAGGACCGTTAGATCTCTGCTGTTACACAGGTAAGAAAGACAGGCGGCTTTGTTTACATTAGCCGCCTGCCTTTCTCCCTTCACAGCGGACGATCACGAGTGACCAGCGGACATCGGGTCCGCCGGTCACACGCGCGGACTTGTTAGGGAACGAGCGGGGGCGGGAGCTCGCCCCCTATTGGCTCGCAGGCTAGTGATGTACCGGTAAGTCACTTTGCCTGGCCAGGGCTGACCGCCGCAGTATATGTACTTGCGTCGGTCGGCAAGCGGTTAATAATCCTAAAACAAATTCTCTAATTGTTAGCTAGTCAAATCGATTTTGGTTTTTGACCACAGTGATGGGAAAATTCAAAGGAACATGATGGAAATTTTCTTTAACCACTTCTGGACCGGAAGGATTTGCCCCTCTTAATGACCAGGCCATATTTTGAGATTCAGCACTGCGTTAATTTAATGGACAATTGCGCGATCATGCAACGCTGTACCTAAATATAATTGTTCCCCCCCCCCCCCACAAATAAGAGCTTTCTTTTGGTGGTATTGGCTCACCTGTGCAATGTTTTTTTATTCTTTTGCATAGGACTGCGGCAGACAGATTGGACCCCTGACTGACACTTTTGGGGGGACCAGTGACATTACTACAGTAATCAGTGCTAAAGACATGCACTGTTACTGTAATAATGACACTGGCAGGGAAGGGGTTAAATTTGAGCCTAGGGGAGTGATTCCAATGGTGGGTGGGGGGGGGGGGGGCGTGGCTTGTGAAATTATCATAGACCTGTTGTTCTATATAGAAGGATCACAGGGGCTCTACTCTATGATCATTCCAGGGAGAGGAATGGTCAGCTGTGTTTACAACAGCTGATCGTTCTTCTCTCTCGGGTTGGAATGACCGCAGGTGTCGGGCGGCAATGGGAGCTGCCTGCCCCTTGCATCGGCTTGCCGCTGGCTGCATGCGACCAATGTATACCTATGGCGGTTTGCGCAGGAGCGGCTGCCTGCCACAGTAGATTACTGTGAATGTGACTTTTGTTCAGGAAATTGCATTTAATTTCAAAATCTCGATGTGAAGACCATTTTTGAAGTACTTTCCCCATGTTATCAAGTGCACAGATCAATTTTGAATGGTCATTTGAAAACTTAGTAGTGTATGGCCAGTTTGTGTTTCAGTCCTGCTCAGTCTTCTCTTGACAAACTATTCAGACCAACCTACACTCCCATCTCAAGAACATGAAGGCTTAAAGGAGTTTTTTAAAGGCAGAAGGTTTTATTGTGATGTATTCTAAGATAGTTACATAGTTTGAGGTTTAAAAAAGACATCCGTCCATCCAGTTCAACCTATGGTGTGTGTGTGTGTGTGTGTTTGCTGTTAACCGTACATTGTATACCTCTGTGTGTTGTCTTTAAGGTGCCCATCTAATAGTTTTTTTAAACTATAGATGCTCCCTGCTAATACCACTGCTTGTGGAGGAGAATTCCACATCCTTACTGCTCTGACAGTGAAGAACCCCTTACGTATTTTAAGGTTAAACCGTTTTTCCTCTAGTTTTAGTGAGTGGCCACGTGTCCTATTGTATTCCCTTTTTCTCTAAAAAGTTTGTTCCTTATGCTAGGGTCGCCAGTACAGTATTTGTACATGGATATCATATTCCCCCCCCCCTCAATCGTCTCTTCGCCAGAGAGAATAAGTTCAGTGCTTGTAGTCTTTCCTCATAGCCGATGCCCTCCATGCCCCTAATTATTTTTGTTGCCCTTCTCTGGACTCTCTCCAGTTCCAGCACATTATTCCTGAGGACTGGTGCCCAGAACTGGATATCATACTCCAGATGTGGCCGGACCAGAGTCTTGTAGAGTGGTAGAATAATTTCTTTATTTCTGGAGTGAATCCCCTTTTTTTTATCCATGCCAGTATTCTGTTGGCTTTGCTTGCAGCGGCTTGGCATTGCATGCCACTGCCTGTTGGAAAAGGACTTGGGGGTTCTGGGGGACATCTTGGATTCACTCAGAGGTTTCCCCCCTAGTGAGTAGCTTGCTTTCGTGTCTTCTGCGTGAAGCCGCCTACCCAGCACCCCTTAATACTTGAGCGCCATCTCTCTCCAGCGAAGTCAGAGTTCCTTGGAGAACTTGCAGTGAATCTGCTAGGGTAATACTACTGAAAATGGGTGCGGGTACCTGTCAAAATCAGATCCTCTCCCCCCCCTAGAAGTGCCAAAAATAGAAGGGGGCATAAAGTTGAACTTCCCCTGAATTGAAATGGTTCCTGTTCCATCTTGATTGAAGTCTATCGAACATTCGACTTCTGTTAAATGGGCTTGTTGGAAAATGTCTGTTTTTAGCAGCTAAAGAATACAATGTCTCAATGGAAAGGATTAATCCATCCATCCTGATTCACTCCAGTAAAGACAATGTCAAACTTTTCTTCGGCTGCATGTTTTCACGAAGTTCAAATGCATTTTTAGCAAAAAATCCCCCTCCAAAAAAATTTAGTAATTTTAATTTTCTATTGGGATGCATTCGTAGCCATCTTGGGCCACAGGTTGGACACCCCTGCAGTTTATAATTTGTGTAAATTTTTATGTGCATTATATTGTATAGGTGTGGACAAAGCCTAAGTCCTCATTCACACCTGAGGAGACTTAAATGCTTCCAACACTTCATATTGATTTCCTTGTTCTATTGTGCCTGTTAACATCCGAGTGATGTGCTGGCTCTCTATGCTCAGAAAAAGTAGATGCTAACCCATGAAACCAGGGCAGGTATACTTATTTGTTCTAGGTCAGTAACTTCAAGTATTGAAGCCAGAGAGAAGCATGACAGCCAGATAACTAGAATGCTCAGAAAAAAAGAAATGGCTGCCCCTCATTTTGGTCACGTCACGTTTTTTTGTTTAGGCTAGTTAAGTGTTTGGACTGCAATGCATTAGTCATGTTAAATAGCTCCACACACTAAAAGCAAAGGTTTCTCCATCGTAGAACATTAGGCAGGAAAAAACTCTACTACGGCTTCGGCCTTGACTGTTTTTTGTTTTTGGGAACCTTTTTTTTTTTTTTTTTTTTTTTTTGTGTTCTTGAGAGAACTACAAGCAACAGCCGGCTGGGTTTTGGACTGGGTATCCTAGATCCCTATGGTCTCCCAGCCTGGCTACGAGCGTGAGCAGGATTAGTTTACCTGGCGGCTACTGAATCTTTCAGGAAATACTGTCTTCACCGAAGGACCTCAAAGGATTGGCTGTCTGCTGCGACCATATCCAGATGGCTGACAGACGGTGGATCAGGCTTATTTACTGAAGGGTCGGGTTCCTCCTTTCCCTGTGAAGACGCATTCTACTAGGGTGCTGAGTGCCTCTTGGGCTTTTCACCATCAGGCGTCAATGATGCAAGTTTGCAAAGCGGCAACTTGGTCGTCAGTGCACATGTTTACAGAATTCTACAAGGTAGATGTGTGGGCATCCTCTGATGCTTCTTTTAGCTGTAAGGTTTTGCAGGTTGCTGTTTAGAAACTATTATTTTTTGAGGGTGTATGTTGGTTTTAGGTGAGCTCCAGTTGTTCCTGGTTGAGCTCCATGTAACCAGGTTGGCAAAGTTTAGCCTTTGGGTATTGGGTTCTTTCTTTGCATTGTTTTTCCCACCCCTCATGCAAATACTGCTTTGGGACGTCCCAATGGTTAAGATATGGAGCTGCGTCTGTCAATGAAAAGAGAACTAGATTTTTGACTTGCCGTAAAATCCTTTTCTCTGAAGTTCATTGACGAACGCAGCACCTGCCCCTCTAATTATGAGTGGGATGGGTTTTTTCTTTGAAACACTGCTTGCAACAAAACTGAGGGCCATAGCAGTGTATGGGTGTATGCCTGCAGGGACTGTGCCCCATAGTCATTTGTTGTTTTTTGCTGCCTAGTGTCCTACTCCTGTAGGGGGCAGCCTAAACCAAATGGTCAAGATATGGAGCTGCGTCTGTCAATTAACTTGGAGAAGGATTTTACGGTAAGTCAAAAATCCAGGTTTTCTGTTTTTGGAACTGTATAACAAAAAACAATGAAGTTCTAGATCTGTATTGCCAAGGCATTTCTTGTTTTTTTTTTTTTTTTTTTTTCTCTGCAGGCAGTAAACTCTCCAGCATGAGTCTATGCAGACATAGACTTTTATCAGCGTTTTTTGGCAGGGTGTTTTCTGGCTGGAAGAAACCCAGAACTAGTGGGTTTTAAGGAGTTTTTTAGCTGTAAAAATGCTTAACGTTAAATGCTTTTGAGCGTTTTTGAGTCATAAGCTCTTGGAGTATGAGTTTAGTTTTGCTAAAAAAAAAAAATTCTAATGCAAAATTCCTTTTTAATGCTACTGGGGTATTTAGAATATCCAGTGTGCATGAGGCCTTATAGTACCAACTGTGTCAGTTTTTAATAAATTTTTAGATTGCCTTATTCCCACATAAGGCCCCTTTCACACGAGCAGTTAGATTTTCGTTTTTAGCTGTGGCTAGAGGAACTTATTTACCGCAGACAATGCATCCCCATGGCCCCATTCACACATTGTTTAGCAACGTTTTCATAACCTACGGTTTTGTGCATTTAAGAAAGATTAAAGTTGACAGCTTCCAGGAGTGATGTACCGCAGGGATCTGTATATAAATGCAGTTTATCGCAGTACAAAGAATTTACTACTGCACCAAACGCAGCTGCATGTAAACTCAAGTAATTGCATATAAAGGCAATGTACAAATGAGTCATCTTTTTGCCAGGAGTGTTGGAATTTCAAAATAACAATCAATCAAATAGGCTAAAATATGTTCTAAATTGAGTTGAAGTTCGGTGAGTAAAGTATTTGATCCCCAACAAAAGGAGTTGGTACTTGGTGGAGAAGCCCTTGTTGGTAAGCACAGAGGTAAGACGTTTCTTGTAATTACCAGGTTTGCACATCTCAGGAGGGATTTTGGCAAAATCTGCAGGAGATCAAATTTCCCCACTGTAGGAAAAGTGGACTGCTATAGCTGACTCTGCTAAGCTATATATCCTGACCACTTGTACAGAGATGAACATTTACAGTATACTAACAAGGTTAGTTTATTTTTGTAATACACAAGCTACAGTGGGCTCCAGTCACAAGCATCGCGTATGCGGTGTAGGTGTCTCGTGTGCGATGTAGGTATCCAGACACATTTTCTCAATATACCGTGCGCAATCCTGAAACTGTCAATTCCCTATACCGTTCTGCAGTATTTAGAATGCTCAGTAAATACCACATGGACAGGCATTAAACTCAATTTGCAGAAAGAAATAAAAAATTAAATGCATGCGGTAATTGATCGAGACGTGGTATTTATGGAATGTGTACTGGTTGTCATGGAGCGTGCAGCCACTGGCGTCCTTAACTAGTAAAAAAAATTCATACCAAAATCTTATCACGATTTCAAGATGCCCCTAAGGTTGTAGGGAACAGGCCCTTGTCATTAACATTGGGAAAAGGTGCTTTTGGGGGAGGAGGGGGAACTGTTCTCCATCCCCCAACCCCCCCCCCCCCCACTGAATAAGGACACTGTTGGGCCTAAACGTGGTAACTACTGTAAACCCACCAGCTGCCGCCAAGTGTTAATTTACCTCATGTTTTTATTAATAAAATACCGCATAACTTCATGAAATAGGTGCTCCATTCCGCTTTGTGAATGGAGCTCAGTGTTCCATATTAATCAGTCTCGTATGTGGTATATACTCAGGAGTGGCAGATTGTGGTTTTGGGGTGTAATTCGAAGTATGTCAGTGCTATGTGTGTGGAAAGTTGATAATTATACATTTTTTTTTTTTTTTTTGGGGGGGGTTTACTCAAAATGGGAAAGCACTCTCAAAAGCTGTCTGTTATAACATTTAATTTGGGCACAGTTTGACCAACTGACAAAGCAATATTCAACCCACAACCAAAAATGTAACTGCAGTTTCCTAGTCAGATGTGGTGGCTGTATCTGTTTTTCTTTTCTTAGGTTTTTTTTCCCAGTTTGTCATCTGGCGAGTCGGCCAGTGACACACCTATATTAGTGTGCCTCTATTTTGGATGAAGACGCAACAGAACCCTTTGAGCATAAACCTTGACCGTTTAGGGGAGATTCTCGATTTTTGAGAGAGGTTTTACATAAAAGCTGATCATTTTAAGCACCCTTAACCTAGTGTTAAATGTTTTTTCTCAGCTCTAATAGTCTACTGAAGGGTTTAGTTTTGAAGAACAGACTTACTGGCAGGATCACAGATGTGATGGCTGCGATCATTTTCTTCTATCCTTAGCTAAGATATGGTAATCAAAAATATAAATCTGGCTCTTGGGTTTAAAGGGTAACTCCACATTTGTGGGGAAAAATGTAGTATATACAAGTGTGTGTGGTGTCAATGGCCCAATATTTATGGACCATACATAATTCTAATCTTTTTGGCTCTATAATGGATTTGACATGAAACAAACAAGATGTGCTTTAACTGCAGACTTGCAGCTTTAATTTGAGGGTATTTACATCCGAATCAGGTGAAAGGTGTAGGAATTACAACAGTTTGTACATGTGCCTCCCACTTTTTAAGGGACCAAAAGTAATGGGACAATTAACCACTCAGCTGTTCCATGGCCAGTTGTATAAAAGAAAAAACTATCAGCGTATAAAACAAAAAACTATCAGCGCAGACCATACAGTGATGTCAAATACAGTGTAAAAATTAAATGTGCATAAATAGTGATATAGACCGGCAGCATACACTAAATCCAAAAAAACAATATAAGGAAAGTGATGCGCCAGACAATCAGAAAAAATGTGTCTATCAAACAGTCCATATAATATTCGTGTCCACAGTGTTAACGGAAACCAATAATCCCGTGAAGAATACCATACACCTCAAGTTGGCCAGTTGTTTTTCCCTCATTATCCCATTTACAAGGTGCAGATAAAAGGTCCAGATTTAATTTCAAGTGTGCTATTTGCATTTGGAATCTGTTGCTGTCACCTCTCAATATGAGATCCAAAGAGCTGTCACTATCAGTAAAGCAAGCCATCATTAGGCTGAAAAAAAACAGAACCAACCCATCAGAGCTAGCAAAAACATTAGGTGTGGCCAAATCAACTGTTTGGAACATCCATAAAAAAAACGCACCGGTGAGCTAAGCAACACTAGAAGACCATGGAAAACAACTGTAGTGGATGACCGAAGAATTCTTTCCCTGGTGAAGAAAATGCCCTTCACAGCATTTGGCCAGATCAAGAACACTCTCTCGAGGAGGTAGGTGTAGGTGTGTCAATGTCCACAAGCAAGAGATGTCACCAGAGTGAATACAGAGGGTTCACCACAAGATGTAAACTATTGGTGAGCCTCAAACGGGAAGGCCAGATTAGTTTGCAAAACATCTAAAAAAAAACCTTCACAGTTCTGAAACGACATCCTATGGACTGAGGAGATAAAGATCAACTTGTACCAGAGTGATGGGAAGAGAAGCGTATGGAGAAGGAAAGGAACTGCTCATGATCCAAAGCATACCACCTCATCAGTGAAGCATGGTGTTGGTAGTGTCATGGCGTGGGCATGTATGGCTGCCAATGGAACTGGTTCTCTTGTATTTATTGATGCGACTGCTGATAAAAGCAGCAGGATGAATTCTGTTTCGGGCAATATCTGCTCATATTCAGCCAAATGCTTCAGAACTCATTATACGGCGCTTCACAGTGCAGATGGACAATGACCTGAAGCATACTGCGAAAGCAACCAAAGTTTTTTTTTTTTTAGGTAAAGGAAGTGGAATGTTATGCAATGGCCAAGTCAATCACCTGACCTGAATCGGATTGAGCATGCATTTCACTTGCTGAAGACAAAACTGAAGGGAAAATGCCCCAAGAACAAACAGGAACCGAAGACAGTTGCAGTAGAGGCCTGGCAGAGCATCACCAGGGATGAAACCCAGCGTCTGATGTCTATGCGTTCCAGACTTCAAGCTGTAATTGACTGCAAAGGATTTGCAACCAAGTATTAAGTGAAAGTTTAATTTATGATTGTTAATCTGTCCCATTACTTTTGGTCCCTTTAAAAAGTGGGAGGCACATATACAAACTGTAATTCCTACACACTTCACCTGATTTGGATGTAAATACCCTCAAATTAAAGCTGAAGTCTGCAGTTAAAGCACATTTTTTTTTCATTTCAAATCCATTGTGGTGGTGTATAGAGCCAAAAAGATTAGAATTGTTTTGATGTCCCAATATGTATTTATGGACCTCGCTGTGTGTTACCATTAGCAACAGTAGACCATTCTGGCATGTTTCCAAGTGTTTTTACCACCGACAAGGACCAGTCCAGTTTCTTTGGTTTTTATTAGGAACTTGGATAGAAGGGATGAGTGGGATACTCCAATTAAACTGAACTATGCACAATATGCTGAGACGATCTAGAAAATGCTGACGGACGCTGTTTGAACTAGCCACCGCTAGGCCACTTACTTTACTTTTCCTTTGACTGTGAAAGAGTCCTTTCTCATTTCACCCTTCCAGGACGGCCTACATATGAAAGATTGTGGCTCCACCCTACAGGAAATGCCTAATTTGCAGCTGTTAAAAAGGTCCCACCCATATCTTTAGCTTGAGTTCAGTTAGGTTTCCAACCTACTTCGGAACTTTTTTTTTTTTTTTTCTTGACCTGAAGGCAAATGAGTGTCTGATAGGTACCCCTGTAAGGCAGGTATGGACGGCCACTGGGTGGTTCCTCCCTATCTGTGTCCTTTGACAAGGAGCTTACAGGTCGCCAAACATGCCAGGTAGTCAGTTACCTTAATGAGACTGTCCCTCCATACCTGAAGTCCTGCTGTCTCTGCAGGAAGGCTCCTCTGTAGCTGGAAGCGGTAAGGATTTGTATTTCCCACCAAGTGAGTGCGCCTCAAGCCTCGCTTTGAAGACCGGAAGTTCCGGTCAAGAGGAGGAGCGAGCAGAACCCGGAAGGAAGCTCAAGATGGAGACTATGCCGGACCCACGAGTAATCATGGCAGACTCTCTCTGGCTGCTAAGGGGCTGAAACACCCCAAAGAGACGAACAACCGCACATCCCATAGAGGAAAAATCGGTGGTGCCGGTGGCTGCAGGGAATTCAGAGAGACCGGGTAAGTGATTATACCGGTGATGGGGGGCCGACTGCTGTCTATAGCTTTAGGTCAGGCATGTGTTTTTTTCCCTGATTAGCAGCCGCAGTGTTAAACAAATGATGTCTGTTGTACACACATGTTTCTGTTTCTATTTTGTGCACAGGTCTTCCCTCAACCCAAGAGGCCCCTGTCAGACCCCCATCAAATTCAGCTAGCACTAGCATGTCTAAGAAGTGCGGTAATTGTGGGGACAGGCTGTCTAGATCTTACACAAAGCAATTTTGCCATACATGTATTAAGCTGCCAGGGCAGGAAGCATCTGTTTTAATGAAGGATTTTCTTAAATCCGTGCAGGATGAGATGTTGGCTACTATTCGGTCATTCAGGACTACAGCAGCTACCCCTCCGACCCCCAACACAGGCAGAGGAAATCTCCAGGGATAGTCTATCCTCCCAGGATAGTGTTTGGTCTAGAACAGGACCCTCATCGCTCCTGTCGGGGTCCCAACCCATTCCGTCGGCACAAGCAAGGGATGAGGAGGATCCAGGGGAAGGTACCAGTCAGATCAGATCCCCTTCCAGTTTAGATGAAGGGTCAGATAGCGATAGTGAGAAGGAAAGGGATAGTTCCAAAAGGAACAAGAGTCTCTTTCCCTTAGATTGTATGGAGGGTCTCCTTAAAGTTGTGCATGCCACGGAAGGGATCCCAACACCAGCCAAAGACTCTTCCATTCAGGATAAAATGTACAAAGGCTTGGGAAGAGCCCAGTGCAGAGTAATTCCCATTCACCAGTCTTTAAAAAACATGATTCACCAGGAATGGAAATTTCCTATGAATGCTCTTTCCAGGCCTAAGACCTGGAAAAGAAGGTATCCTTTTGAGGAACAAGAGTTGGCGTTTACAAAAAACCCTAAACTAGATTCACCCTTGGCCCAGCTATCAAAAAGGTCAGATTTGTCCTTTGCAAACGCCGCGGGTCACATTAAAGATGTCATGAATCGCAAAATCAAATCCTTTTTAAAGAAGGCTTGGTTTTCTAACTCCTGTAATATGACTACGGCTCTAGCAGATACCTGTATGGCCAGAAATGCAGATTTCTGGATCAAGGAACTGTCAAAATATATCTCCACAATGGAAGGATCACAAGACATACTAGATTCCCTATCTGTGATTGGGAAAGCAGTGTCTTACTTGGCAGACTCAGCGGTGGAGTTGGAAATAGCCTCTGCAAGAACAGTAGCTCTTGTGAATTCTGCTAGGAGGGCAGTTTGGGTCAAAGCGTGGGAAGGAGATGTATCTTCCAAGCTAAGACTTTGTGCTTTGCCCTTTTGAAGGGTCTTTGTTTGTTGTGATGTTTTATCCAGATCCTCAGAGGGGAAAAAATTCCCCACTAAGAGGAAGGATAAGTTGGGGAGGTATTCCTTTCGGAACTTCCAAGACAGAAACCAACAAAGACCCTTCAGGGGACAACCCAAGAGAGGGGGTCTGGCAAGGGGGAAGCAAAGGGCCAACTTGCTGTTCCTCAAACCTAGACCCAACGCCAAGGAGACAAGTGACGCCAGCGTCAGGGTAGGGGGCAGGTTAGCCCATTTCGTTCCCCAATGGGAAAACATCTCAACCAGCCCCTACATTCTCCAAATTTATTTGGGGAGGATACCGATTGGAGTTTTCCTCTCGGCCGGGGACAGAAATAACAATGACATATCCCTCAAAAGAGACAAAAAAAGGAAGCACTGCTAGAAGGTATTCAAGAGTTAGCGGAACAGGGCTTTTACTCCCACATTTGTGGTGCCAAAACCCTCAGGGAAATTTCATCTAGTTATAAACCTCAAAGTTAAACAAATTTCTAATTTACAAGAAGTTTACTAGAAGTTCTCTATGGAGAACACTTATGCAGTCAGAAAAAAATCTGACTACCTTCATGTCCCAATCTATCCGGAACATCAGGCATTCCTCAGATTTGCAGTAGTGACGGAAGGAGGGACTGCACATTGGCAGTTCAGAGCTCTTCCTTTTTGGCTTGGCAGCCAGTCCAAAGATCGTTACGAAGATCTTGACAGAAGCAGTAGGCTATCTTCATCTTCAGGGCCTAAATTTGATCCCATATCTGGACGATATGTTGATCTTTGCAAGATCAGTGAAGCAGGCCACGGCAGACACCCAAAGAGCGATTTCAGTCCTACAGACGTTAGGGTGGCTTATAAATGTGAAAAAATCTTCATTAGAGCCAGCACAGGTTGAAGTCTATCTGGGGTACCAGATTCCAGGGTGAAGAAACTTTTTCTCCCAGAAGAAAAGGTAGAAAAGGTGGTATCGGCAGTGAAAAATGTCTGTTCTCGCCCCCTGTGTTCCAGGAGACGTATTATGAGGATTTTGGGTATGATAACGTGTATCCCAGCAGTAGTGGGCCCAACTTCACTCACGAGACCTCCAATTTTTCCACCCGTTCTCTTGGAACAAGAGACAGGAGTCCCTAGACGAGAAGATTACGCTGTCCCCTCAAATAAGATCGTCCCTAGGGTGGACAGTCCCTCAAAACTTAAGGAAAGGCAGATTCTGAGGTCAAGAGCAACCCTTAAGGATCACCACGGACGCGAGCTCCGAAAGGTGGGGCGCTCACCTAGAGGGAGCTCATGTCCAAGGCACCTGTCAGTGGCGTAGCGTGGGGGGTGCAGGGGGGGCCGGCAGCACCGGGTGCAACATCTGGGGGGGGCGCATCCTGCAGTGTCACTGTCTGACATTATATATATATATATATTCTCTCTCTAACACGGTGTCAACACTGTTTGCGGCTGCCACCATCTTTAGGCTAGGAGATAGGTGGCGGGCGCCCTATAGCTGGAAAATTGCGGGGCGGAGCTGGACTGTGCCTCCCCTGCCCATTGGCGTAGCGTTGCAAGCCAAGCCCCGCCTGTCGGCGGCATGTTCTGCACAGCTCAGTCAGCTCAGTGAATCAGCAGCCTTCTTTTCACTCACAGGAATCATTCATCTCTATCTTTCCAGTTGTGGCACTCAGCCAGCACAGCGTGAAGTGGACTGAATAGAGTTGAGAGGTGAGGTGAGACCATGAGAGATGTTTTTCTGGACTGACAGACACACAAGGCATCGAGGGAGGGAGGGGGAGGGGGAGGAGGAGGGGGGGGGAGCAGCCTGGACTGGAGAGCACTGACTGCAGTAAAGTGGAACTGTAGGGAAGGTCAGTATAGGTGTCAGTGTAGGGGAGTCAGTGAAGGGGTCAATGTAGGGGAGTCAGTAAAGGGCTCAGTTAAGGGGGGTCAATGTAGGCGGGGTCAGTGTGGGGGGGGTTAGTGTAGGAGGGGGGTCAGTCTAGGGGGCAGAGAAGAAGGGTCAGTGAAGGGGGGACAGTGTAGGTGTCAGTGAAGGGGTCAGTGTAGGGGGGGTTCAGTCTAGGGGGTCAGTGAAGGAGGGGCAGGGAAGAAGGGTCAGCGAAGGGGGGGTCAGTGTAGGTATCAGTGAAGGGGTCAGTGTGGGGGTGTAAGTGTAGGGGTCAGTGAAGGTGTCAGGTAGGTCAGTGTAGATATCAGGAATGTCAGTGTAGTAATAAGGTAGGTCAGTGTAGTCATCAGGGTTGGTTAGTGCAGGAATCAGGTAAGTCTCTGTAGTGGTCAGATAGGTGTCAGTATAGTGATCAGGTAGGTTAGTGCAGGAAACGGGTAGGTCAGTGTAGGGGTCAGTGTAATTGTCAGGTAGGTTTGTGTAGTGATCAGGTTGGTTAGTGCAGGAATAAGGTAGGTCAGTGTAGGAATAAGATAGGTCTGTGTAGTGGTCAGGTAGGTCTGTGTAGGTGTCAGTATAGTAATCAGGTAGGTTAGTGTAGGAATAAGGTAGGTCAGTGTAGGTGTCAGTGTAGTGGTCTGTGTAGATTTGTGTAGGGGGGCGCAAATTACTTACCTTGCCCTGGGCGCTGACAACCCACGCTACGCCACTGCCTGTCGTATACAGATAAGTCAGGCCTCATCCAATTACAGGGAGCTGAAGGCAGTGGAAGAAGCCATAAAAGCGTTAAAGGGACATTTCAGGAAAAGAAGTCCAGATTCATTCAGACAATGCTACAACAGTAGCTTACCTGAATCATCAAGGAGGGACCAGATCAGACACCCTGTTAAGTTTAGCCCTGGATACTCTGGGCTGGGCAGAAAATAGTGATCTCCCTATCAGCGGTGCACATAAAAGGAAGGGCAACTGGGAAGCGGACTTCCTCAGTCGCCATTCCATCAAGCAGACAGAGTGGGAACTGAATCCCAGAATATTTCAGCTTCGACAGTTTGGTCAGCCGGAGGTGGATATGTTTGCCACTTGGCAAAAACAAAAAAATAAGCCAGTTCTTCTCCCTGACACAACAAGGACATGTTTGGCTTGGATGCTCTGGCACAGCCATGGCACTTCAAACTAGCATATGCATTTCCTCCTCAAAATCTGATTCCAAGAGTTCTACAGAAACTCAGTGGATGTCCGGAACTGTCTCATCTTGATTGCTCCTTGGTGGCCAAAGAGGAAGTGGTTCGACTCTAATATCCCTGTTTGTTGCAGCCCCTTGGAAACTCCCAGAGATTCCTGGACCTGTTACTACAAGGACCATTTATTGACCCCAGTCCACAATTTTTTCAATTAACAGCCTGGGTAGTGAGCGCCAAATGCTTAAAGAAAAAGGGTGTTCCGACAGGGTCATTGATGCCCTCCTCCTTAGTAGGAAGCCGGTGACAAAAGGAAAATTTTATTCCAAAATTTGGAAAAAATTCTGTACTTGGCAGAGTCAGAAGAATTCCTCTGCCTCGATCCCCGTGATCCTGGAATTTTTGCAGGATGAGGTAGATAAGGGGGTGGCAGTTGACACCCTTAGAGTACAAGTAGCAGCACTTGACACCCTTAGAGTACAAGTAGCAGCACTTTTTTTTTTTTTTTAGGTAAAAGCCTGGCCAAGGAACCTTTTAATTAAAAGATTTTTGATAGCATGGGGAAGAACTACCCCGATTGAGCTAGTTTCCCAGTGTGGAATAGAGACATTATCTAGTGAACCCTTTGAACCTTTGGATAAGGTTACCCTGAATATTTTGACCATTAAGTTAGGTTTTTTTTTTTTTTTTTCTTTTTATTTATTTATGAATATTAGTTTTTCTGTTGGCAATTACCACAACTAAAAGAGCCCTTTATGTTAATTCTCCAAGACAGAGTGATTCTTAGACCAGATCCCTTGTATCTACCCAAGGTAGTTTCTTCTTTTCACAGGAAGCAAGAGATGGTCCTGCCATCATTTTGTGAAAAGCCTATATGTGCAAAGGATCGAAAATTCCATTGCTTGGATGTAAGGTGTCTTCTCACCTATTTAGAAAGGACCAAAGGATTTAGGAGAGCTAGTCACCTGTTCTACATTCTGGACCAAGAAAGGGATTGCAAGCATCAAAACCTTCGCTTTCTAGGTTGATCAGTTAGTATGTCTTATAAAGTGTCTGGTATTGCCACACCAGCAAACTTAAAGGCACATTCTACAAGGGGCATGGCAACATCCTGGGCCGAAAAGAGCAGGAGCCTCCTGGGAGCAGATCTGCCATGCAGCCACCTGGTCCAGTCAAGATACCTTCCTAAAGCATTATCGTGTGGATGTACTGTCGCAGCAACATCTTGCCTTTGGTAGAAAGGTCTTACAGGCAGTGGTCCCGCCCGAGGGTAGGCCAGTATGGATTCCTTTATTATCCTCTCATATGTAGGCCGTCCTGGAAGGGTGAAATGAGAGCACTTACCGTTTACCGGTAACGGTCTTTCTATGAACCCTTCCAGGACGGCTGGCCTACTTCCCGCCCGGAGGTGGTGGTGAGAAAGTGTGTGTATGGAACTGTTAGTTATTGAATAACTGTGTCCCTTGGAAGTTTGGTTGGAAAGTTTTACTTTTCTATTACTGAAGCTCAAGGTATGGGTAGGACCTTTTTTAACCACTTAAGCCCCGGAAGATTTTACCCCCATTCCGACCAGGGGGTATTTTGCGATTCGGCACTGCGTGACTTTAACGGACAATTGCGCGGTCGTGCGATGCTGTACCTAAACGAATTTGGCGTCCTTTTTTTCCCACAAACAGAGCTTTCTTTTGGTGGTATTTGATCACCTGTGCGATTTTTTGATCACGCGCTATAAACAAAAAAAGAGCGTCAATTTTGCAAAAATAACAATATTTTTCACATTTTTTTTATATGAAATTCCCCCAAAAAAAATGTAAACAAAATTTTTTAACATTTTCGGCCAATTTGTTTTATGCTACCTATGTTTGGTAAAAAAAATCGCAAAAAGCGTATTTTGATTGGTTTGCGCAAAAGTTATCGCGTTTACTAACAAAGGGAAAGATTTTTGTCATTTTTGTTTTTTTTTTTTTTTTAACGCGTAATGGCGGCGATCTGCGATTTTTTTTTTTTTTTTTTTTTTTTTTTTTTTCTCGGTACTGCGACATTGCGGCGGACAGATCGGACCCTTGACTGACATTTTTGACACTTTTGGGGTTACCAGTGACATTTCTACAGTAATCAGTGCTATATATATGCACTGTTACTGTAAAAATACACTGGTAGTGAAGGGGTTAACTTTATTTGGGAGGGAGGGGCTGTGTGTGTCCCTAGGGGCGTGCTTTCTACTGTGATTGGCTGTGGCTTCAGCTGTAAGGACACTGATCAACGGATCTACATAGTAGATCCATGTGATCAGTGTCTTTGCAGCGAGGAGAATGACAGGCAGCTTGTTTACACAAGCTGCCTGACATTCTCCCTCTCCCCCGCCGATCGCCGAGTGGCCAACGGACATCGGGTCTGCTGGTCACACGCGCGGGGGGGTCCGTGACCACGCCTCCGGGGGCGCGCGCTCGCTCCCTAGACCCTCACAAGCAAGCAACGTAGCCCTACGTTAGTTTGCCTGTGAGGGGCTGACCGCCGACGTAGATAGTCGTGCGGCGGTCGGCAAGTGGTTAACAGCTGCAAATTAGTTGTGTTTCCTGTAGGGTGGAGCCACAATCTCTCATATGTAGGCCATCCTGGAAGGGTTCATAGAAAGACCGGTAAACTAACGGTAAGTTTTTAGCTTCCTAAGGTACTCCTTTCCTGAGGTAGCTGTCCTTTTATAGTAGACTGCACTGCTGAGCAACTTCAGGGCCCTTCCTGGCCCTCTAATCTTCAGGGCTTAACAACTTGGCACTCCCTTTACTGTGACACTCTGGGTTAGCTGACTTCTGGATCCCCTTGACCCCTCTGGAATGGTCCCCTCTGTCTTAGGCAGATCCCTGGGCAGATGCTTGAGTACTAACGATACGGTTTTTCCAGAAGTATTTTGCCCAGCAGCTCAACTTGGTCAGCACACTGGATCCTTCTGCAACACAGCTCAACCCCTTGTCCCTAGGCTGACTGCCTGGACCACCTTCCTCAGCAACAGGAGGAGAGACAGCCTTCACCCTCCGAATAAAATGTGAAGGTGCGCTCATTGGAGAATTGGGAAGCTGCAACCTTAGAGCCAATTATGGTGAACGTGAATATAGTGTGTATCAAGTGCGCTAACCAATAAAATAAGTGCTGAAATAACACAAATAGTGATCAGATATGTGCAATGTGCACAAACTCAAGAGGGTCCTGAATTTTCACATTTTTTTTTTTTTGTGGTTTTGTGAAAATTCAGGACGCTCTTCAGTTTGTGCACATATTTGATCACTATTTGTGTTATTTCAGCACTTATTTTATTGGTTAGCGCACCTGATACACCCACTTTATACCCTCCTCCTATGACCTGGCTTCCCGCCCAAAGACACCCTGTCACATGCTGCCCCCCCCCCCCCTCGAATTTATTCTCAATCCCAGGATGCATTGCAGCAATGCCCACCCACTGGGACAGTAATAAACTCTGGTGTGCTATTGGCTAGGTTTGGCTGTCCAACAAGGGCCCTCATTGGATACAGTGGGGAGACTCCCTAGACTCAACAGGTCACACCTGGAACCATGTGACAGGCTAACAGATCAGACCCTCCTGGTAAGCAGAACAGGGTCACATATGCTTTGCCTAGCACCTACCTAGGAGGGTGCTATATGTGTGTGTATGTGTGTGTCATATTGTAAGTGAATGTTAGTGAAAATTATCTTTCCTTTTCAGTCTGGAGCTCTTCTTTTTTTTTTTTTTTTTTTTGGAAGATGCAATATGGCTACCTGGAGGTGTTCTGTACACTCTCCTCTATGGGCAGTTGAATGCAAACGGACCAGCTATCTGGTTTTTACACATGACTGCCCTCCGATCCAGACAAACTGAATGGGTCCTTTTTTCCATTTATTTCCAGATCAGTTTGGAGGTAGGTGGTTGTAAATGGACAGGTCTGCTTATACCCGCTGCTCCATAGAGGAGACTGGAGGGGTTGGAAAAACGGACTGGCAGGCCTAATCAGACTACTCGTGTGAAAGGGGCCTTGGGGTATTTTCAGTGGGCACATATCAAGTCCATATTGCAATGTCTTAGGGATGCACCGATCTGACTTTTCTAGTCTTGATGGCTTTGTGGATCTGTTGCTACTGATACCTATCCGGAAGTATTGTTGTTATAACAATTGTGCATTCAAAATCTAAAATATAATGTAATCAAACTCAAAATTAAAAAGAATAAAATGTAGCCACAAGAGTTTTTTTTTTTTTTTTTTTTTTTTTTTACAATGTTTACTGTTTATTGTAGCAATAAAGTGCAAAATCCTGCACAGGAATTTAAAATGCAACATAGCAGCTGAACCTGAGAAATTCTCAGTGACAACTTGTTCACACAATACTGTATTACAAATAGTATTTAAATTTGTAACATGTAGTATGGTGGCGTGTGACCATGACGCTGGACTACCTGTTTACATTTCAAATGCTATTTCTTTGTGATCAAGTTGATTCACACGACACAAACATGACCTGTGAATAATTACTTAATCAGTAATGGCAAATTCTTTCTCATGAAGACAAGCATTTCTTCTCTCTTCTGTAAGTCTATTTCTCTTCTCATCCACAATGCTGGAGACTGTGCTGAACACTCACTTTCTACACTAGTGCAGGGGGCACAGGTATTTTGTGGCCGTGGCAGCAAGACAAGGTAATCTGTATTTGTTGACTCTCCAGAACTGGTATAGGTTGTCTGAGGCAGCGATGGGTTTTCTCTGCAAAATTTCCATGCAGTTGGACTGCAGGGCTCGAGCTGCTTGCTGCACTGGGATCTAGTTCAAACTCCTCCACAATGTAGTCAAACTCTTGCATAAAGCTGCTCGCTGCTGCTGCTTTCACCCAAGGGACCTGTCTTGTACTTCTGCGGCCTGTGATGCTCCAGCTGTGCTGCTCCTCAAGTCTTCCTCTAGTTCCCCTGTCAGTGCATCTTTTGCATGCTTTGCAGATTGTGCATCTGTAAAGTATCTGGAACAGAAATAAAACATGGGTTGGGCTCAATATGAAACGCTTGATGACACTAAAAAAACCTGAGGCTGATTGTAAAGGTTTCATATTATAAAGGTTATTTATGTATGTATGTGTGTGTGTGTATATATATATATATATATATATATATATATATATATATATATATATATATATATATATATATATATATATATATATATATATATATATATATATATATATATATATATGAATTTGTATCTAGATAACGAATGACCTTATTAGTCTATATCAGTGATGGTGAACCTTGGCACCCCAGATGTTTTAGAACTACATTTCCCATGATGCTCATGCACTCGGCATTGTTGTTGAGCATCATGGGAAATGTAGTTCCAAAACATCTGGGGTGCCAAGGTTTACAATCACTGGTCTATATGATAGATTTTTATTTTCCTCTCCACAATAATTGTCTTCTACTGTATTTGAGATGCCATGCTGTAAATGTAAACATTTAGCCATTCTAACACTTGATGGGCTAATGTAGTAATTGGGTTACACAATCTAATCTTGCCCGTCTTTATATCTCGGGTCCAGCAAGGTGGCAAGTGCATATAGGGATTCATCTTCCAGTGTCGAAGCATTTGACAGCTTGAAGCAGGGTTGTTTTCATTGTTTTGATGCCAGTATCCGCATTTCTTTCTTTAGCAAGGATGCGTTTGAGGACAGTGACAGCTGGAACGTCAGCGGTGGAGGCAGTCGATGAGCTTACTTTCCTTGTTAGCTCTTCAAATGGTGCTAAAACAATGCTAGTTTTTATCTAGCAAAGCCCACTGGTATGTGGTTAGTGTACTGGGCAGGTGGTCATGGTCAGCAATGCTAGCACAGAGGACTCTCTTCTGTTCCAGAAGTCTCTGTATCATCAAGTACGTAGCATTCCACCTTGTTTAACAGACGTCTTGTTGCAGGCATTTAGGTTGCATTTGCATCTGGAGCTGGATATCTTGCAGCCTTGAATACGCAAGTTGAGAATGTTTGTTTAAAATGCCCCACAATTTGTCTACTGATTGCAATGGCATTGCTCACACTCCGATATGACAGTCCCTCATTGATTGCAAGCTGTGAGCAAAGCAGCCTAAGCTCCGTACCCCCATTTTGTCTATGGCCTTTTTCATGTTGCTTGCATTGTCCCGGAGTATGACATGCACTTTATTCAAAGGAATGTGCCGCCGGTCAAGTATAGCTTTAATTGCAGCCTGAAATGATATTGCCGGTGTGTGAACCATGAGAGTTTTTAGCTTGAAGCATTGCACTGTGCGGTGTACAGCTCGTGTCCAACCAGTGGACTGTATTAAGTGACATTGGACACACATCAGAGCTCCATAGATCTTCAGTAAAGCTCATAGCCTTTATCTTTTGAGACGTGTACGCAAACTTTTTTGTAAAGTTCTGGCACTGCGGTCTCAGAAAAATACTTGCGTGATGGAAAAGTACCTCGGCTCCAAGTGGTCCAGTAGGCGACCAAAACTTTCTGTGGTGTTGCGATGCTTTCATACTTTCCATCGGATACTTTTCGCGTTGTTTAAATGCATCCTGCAAAGTTTGTTGCTGCTGGGCTGTATTGTCCGCTCCTCCTTTTTGTTTTGTTGAGCTGCAGAAATTCAGCGTGCTCCTTAGCGTGGTGTTTCTGGATGTGCTTGATTAAATTGGTAGTATTGAACTTTGCAGTTATACCACCTCCCCTCAAAACATTTACTTTGCAGACATTGAAAACGGCTGTGGAACTAGTTGGCGTGGCAAGCGTGTAATATCTCCACACAGCAGACTTTTTGGCGCGCTCCATACCCGACACACATGAGGCTGATTAGTGACGTAGGTTCTGCTGCGACGAAACCCCGGATCGGCCAGCTGTTAATTTTACCGATCACAGATCCTGCTGTTTTGTCAGTATCGTGGCCGATATCCGATCCTAATATCATATCGGTGCATCCCTAGTGATTTTTCCATACTTACAGTAAAGCCCAACCATGTTTTAGTACTGTTGAAGAATGCAGAGCCTGCATATCATTAAGCACTTATTGCTTCCCACCATTTACGTATAGATTTACAAATAGAACAGGGAAGACGCCACCCTAAGTTTTTAATGTGGTCAGTGTTGAAAGGTTGTCGACCATACGTGCAAAAGTCAAAACTGAAAATGCATACAGGGAGCAAAGCCTTAACTGCTCATGGCTATAATTTTCTCATTCAGGCATAGCGGTGGTCCTGGTTTTTGTCTGCCCTTCACCCTTTGAGAACCGGTGTTCCATGAGAATTACCTACCCGTGAGAAAAACCTACCCTCGTCACTTCCGGTTCACGGCAGTGTGTGTAACGCAGCGGTTACATTAAAACAGCTGGGCTACAATGAGTCATCTCCACTCCTATCCCTGTCACTTCCCTGATCTCGGATAGTAAATATAAAAGCGGCGGCGGGTGTATGAAAAGATAAATCACGGAGCCGAGAGCCGCTTTTATATTTACTAGCCAAGATCAGGGAAGTGACAGGGACAGGAGTGGAGATGACTCATATTGTAGCCCAGCTGTTTTAATGTAACCCCCGCGTGAGTAGGTTTTTTTCACGGACACCGTGATCTCTTCATACTAGTGCGCATGCGCACTAGTCTGATCCTCATCTGTTCCATTAGGTATCCGGGGCTGTGAGCATGCGCGCTGCTCAGCTGTTCCTGGCTGGAAGTGACGAGGGTAGGTAATTCTCACGTTACACCGGGCAACTGTTGTTTACCGGTTCCTATCCCTCTACTGAATTCTAAGTTTGCAAGATGTAACTGTCAAATGTAGATGGTCAGGAGCCAGCGTGGAGTTGGTGAGACAAGTAGCGACCGCTAAACTACGCTGACGTACCAACATTTACAATGCTTGATTCAAAATGCTGAATATGAGTAAACTGTGACCAGTTTTTATTGAAGAGGAAGTAAACCCTCCTGCAAGTTGTACCTATAGGTAAGCCTATGATAAGGCTTACCTATAGGTACTGTAACGGGTACCGTTTAGGAGATATTTACTTTACATGCAGCCAGTGACGTCACTGGCGCATGCACTTTGAAGGAATGGCCGCTGGTGCGCGGGAGTGACGTCACCGCAGCTCCGGCCAATCAGATGGCCGGATGCCGCAATCCCAGAAGACGGGACGACTGAACATGTCGCCCATCATAGAGGTGAGCGGGCGGCACGGCGGGGGCTTGTTCTGAGGTAAGTATTTCATAATGAGCTAGTATGTGATGCATACTAGCTCATTATGTGTTTCTCTTTCAGGGTGAAAAAAAAATCGGGTTTACAACCTCCTTTTTAAATGATTGAGTGATCACTATCAAACTAGTGGAGCCCTTCCTTTCTTTTTTTTTATATACTATGGATGTGGATTCATTCTGCAAAAGGGGTGGAGAAGTGGAGTGGCTTACTAAGGCGCTTATTAACAACTGATCCTTAAAGCGGAGTTCCACCCTCAGAATAATTTTTTAAACAAAAATAGCCCATTAATATTAATACATCTCGCTTGACAAAACCGCTATTTGCATATTTAGGAGTTGAACAGTGTACTTGTTTAATGAAAATCTTACTTTTAAAATCTCTGCCTGTGCGTTGTCCTCTTTACTAAGGGCATCTGAAGCTGCAGTGTAAGACTTATGCCTTGTACACACACATCGCTTATTGGCCGGGAATTTTCGGCCAACGTCCGATCGGCCGATTTTCGGCTTGTTAGTATGATGCTCCAGACAACCAACTCCGACTTTTCGGCCGAATAAAATCTGGTGTGCAGGCTATAAAATTTTTGTTGGCCGTCAATACAACGGCCGATTTTTTTTCCGTCAGTACAGATTTCGGCAGACAAAAATCTGATGAGCAAGACTGGGCATGCTCAGAAGAAAAAACACACGGAAAGTAAACCAGCACATGACGTCCCTTCTGAAGTAGATTTTTGTTGGCCGAGAAAATTCGTGTGCAGTCTAGGCACATTCCAACCAACAAACACAACTCTGAACAAAAGTCGGACGATCGGTCGGCCGATAATCGTGTGTACGTAGGATTAGTGACCTTCCTGCTTGCTGTTCATTCTGGCTACCCAGAATGCAGCAGGCAATCCCTCACATGGGCAGTACTATGCTTTAGGCATAGTACAGGTTGCTATAGAGACGTCGGTTGAGGAGGAAGTTGATGCCCTCTATATCTCTTCCCCCGCCTCCCGGAAGACACGTGCAAGAGTGTGTCAGACATATACAATGCAAACTATTTTTTTTTTTTGTTGTAAGGAAATACCGTTTTTCTTATTCATCCACACTTCCGGGTCCGGCCGCCTTTAGGCGATTACGTCACTCGGCGATTCGCAAGCGCTCCTGGGATAGCGGCATCATGTATCCCAGCAGCCCTTGCGAATCTCCTAATGACAAAATCTCACGTTCTTTCCAGACCGGTGTCCTGTGGAATAATGCATGCGTGGGACGGAAGGGCTTATTCTTATGTGAGATTCATAGTGAGAAATGGCGGGAATATTGTCCTGATTACAGAACAGTCACACAGCTCTTATCGGGCACATTAAAGGGGAACTCTCACCGCACGGGGACACTGGTGTAAAGGAGATCTCTCATGGAGACACGGATGTATAATAAGGAACAATGGGATACGAAAGGGGAACTCTGACTGGGACACGGATGTGCCCCTGTCAGAGTCCTTTACATCAGAGTTCCCCTGAGAGTTCTCTTTTACATCAGTGTCCCCGTGCGGTGAGAGTTCCCTTTAATGTCCCCCGAGCTGTATGACTGTTCTGTAATCATATAATATTCCCGCCATTTGTCAATATGAATCTTGCATAAGAAGCTGTACAGCGATAGTGCAGAGAGCGAGGCAGAATCTGACAGATTCTCTCCCCTCTGCTCTGTCTATCGTCGGATAATGCATCCGACAAACTGCCCCACCTCCTCTCAGTGAGCTCTACGGGATGTGATGCTTTCCGTCACTGAGAGGAGGCGGGGCGGAGCACGGACTGAATGCAATACATCCCTGAGAACTGGAAATCACACAAGATTTCGTCACTAGGCCAATTGCAAGGGCTTCTGGAATACATGTCCCAGGAGCCCTTGTGAATCGCTGAGTGACGTAATCGCCGAAACCAGCAGGACCCGGAAGTGCAGATTAATAAAGAAGATAAAAGGTATTTCCTTAAAAAAAAAAAATAGTTTACATTGCCAAAAGCATATTGGAAGGGGATTACATGCATCTCAACTTGTAAAAATGGGTAGAACTCCACTTTAAGTGTATTTGCCCACTCCTGGGAATGGGGGGGGAGGTGGGGGGAGAGAAATGCAATACGATTTGGTAAGTTCTTCTGTCTTATAGTAGTGGGTCAGATGTGACAGGTGGTTGAATACTTGGTGACAAATTTCCACTAGAACGTCACTGGGGTTCACACATCTGCATGGAAATACTTTCAGAGGACTTCATTGGACTTTGCACTATTTGATGTTTCTCTGATCACTGATTTTGGTTGTGTGTTCGCTACTGTGGACTTCCATTGATAAGGCATATTTAGTTTACTTTTTTTTGTATTTTCACTTGTATGGACATATTTATTTAAAGTAGCAGCACGTGATATGGTATTTTTAAGGGTTTTCATATTTGAGATATTCGAAGCGTGGAGGACATACAATTTATATAATAAAGCTTACCTGAAGGCATTTCAGGAGATATTTACTTTAGGCTGCATTCACATGTCGGCTTATAATCGCGGGCAGAACCGCCGCGGTTCCGCCCGCGATTCGGAGATTTATTGCAAATCACGGGACGCCTAGCGTTGCCCGTTGATTTGCAATAGCCCCCCAAACGCCGAGCGATGCCGCGATTTACGCCTGCCGAATCGCGGCAACATCGCGCAAACAAAATCGCGGGACGCAATACGCTCCAAAAAAGTACAAGATCTTCTTTGGAGCATATTGCGTCCCGCGATTTTGTTTGCGCGATGTTGCCGCGATTCGGCGGGCGTAAATCGCGGCAACATCGCTCGGCGTTTGGGGGGCTATTGCAAATCAACGGGCAACGCTAGGCGTCCCGCGATTTGCAATAAATCTCCGAATTGCGGGCGGAACCGCGGCGGTTCTGCCCGCGATTATAAGCTGACATGTGAATGCAGCCTTAGTAGCAGGTGGTGATGTCAACAGTGCAGTGCACTGTCCATGACTCCCATGCACATCCCGTGAGTGATGCAATTGCAGCTCGGCCATTAAAACAGCCAGGGCCTGTGAACTCAGAAGGAAGACTGGGTGAAGATGGAAGCCCTGTCAGCAGTAGCAACAGTTGCTGTTGGAAACCTTTTGTTTTAAGGTAAGTCTTTCATGATGTGCTAGTATGCAATGAATACAAACATATTATGATCTTAACCTGAAGGGGGAAGTGTTTTTTTATTTTTTATACTGTATAAATCCCCCACACATTTACACTAAGACTGTAACATCTATACTGTGTAGGCACTGCTGTGTCACACAGAGGTGGTGAGGCAGAGTCGGTACAGGAATCGCTGCTTGCAGGCAGCAATGTTGCCATTTTATCTATAGTTCTTAGAAATTGAAAGTAGAAGGCAAGCTGCAAATCATGCAGGGAGTCCAGTAAGTTGTGGAAAGAGATGAACAGCAGACAGGCAACACAACATGACAATCCAATTTAAGCTTACTTGCATCAACATCTTCAAGTTACCACATTGCTGATGCTATATGTGAGCCAATATGCTGTGATCCTACATTGTAGAACTCCTTTAGCCCCGGTTCACATTGGTGAGGAGAATGGCACTATCCGAATCAGTGCTACGCCGACTTTACTATGAAGGATCGGAGTAATGGGGGTGGGCCTGGGCAGGTCTAGGCATATCGGTCTAAGACCGACAACCTTTTCAGGAAGTGAAAGAGCTTAGCAAATTCAGATGAAGGGAGATGGCTTCTTTCTTTGCACTGAATTTTGTCTAGTTTAGATTTTCTAAGCTACACAAGCAGCTAGCCTGAAAATGAATATCGAATATAAAGATATATTTTAACATACTATTAGAAGGAAAAATGTCAATTTTGCCTGGAGTTTTCCTTCACATGATTCTCATTATATTTAAAGTGATAAATCCAAAAGCTCACCTATGTATGTTTTTCCACTGAGCAAGCTGACCTGCAGATGTAGCAGCGTTTGGACCAGGGTTCTTCAAACGATGACCCTCTAGTTAAGGAGCTACAATTCCCTTCATGCCTAGTCATGTCTGAATATCAGTTTGTTGAGGATCCCTGGTTTAGACAAACCATTAAATGGTTTTCCGATGCCAGGGGTGGGGACGAGAAGTGCTGTGAAGCCGGGTTAAAGGAGAGCGCTGGGACTGAGTGGGTTAGAGCAGACGAGGGGCTATAAAGTTGTGGGAAGGGTGGGTTGGGGGAAGGAGTGCAGCTTACTGGGGGTGGAGTGGAGCCCCTGGCAGGAAGTGTGCCCTGTGCAGCTCTCCTCATTCCCGCTAGGTGCGCGACTAGATCGACTTGTCCATGGAGACCCTAGAGCAGGAACAAATGGCGCTGAACAGGCTCAGCAATGGCCCAGAGCTGGGCACCACCTCGCAGGGATCCCCCAGGCACTCTGTTCCCCCCTTGATGAGCTCTGACTGCTGCTCTGGTCAGCCCAAGAGCCCCCTACCTCCTGGGCAGCCGATGTGGCCACCTGTTAGTGCCCAGCAATGCTGCCTTTTATTAGTGCAGACTTCATGCCCGTATTGGTGTCCAGTGCTGCCTTATTAGTGCTGCTTCATCAGTGCCGCATTCAGTCCCAATTAATGCTGCCTTATCAGTGCATTGCAAAAAAAACCTAGTAGTGATGAAAAAACCACCAGAAGAGAACTCGCTCAGGCTCAAATATAATTAGAAAAATTTAATTTGGGTACAGTATTGCATGACTGCGCAATTGCCTTCCCTTTCCACCCAGGCCAATTTTCAGCGCTGCTGTACTTTTTGAAAGTTTGTTAGTTGGCAAAAGGTTAAAAAAAGGCTCTAACTTTTAGCTGGCTCCTAGATTCAAAGCAAACTTTTCAAGCCCTGCTGTACACGGACATGCTTTTCAGTAATCCAACATTTCTGTATTAAACTTACTTTTATGAGATACGGAATTTTGGGTTTTCACTAGCTGTAAGCCATAATCCTCCCGAATGAAAAAATGCTTGAAACATATCACTGTATCGAACGCATCTATATAAAATATTTTGAGTTTCACTTTCACTTTTTTTTTTTTCAATTGAATTATTGAAATAAACTTTTTGATTTTCTAATCCGTTTGAACATGAATTCAATGATTAAGGAAAACAGTTGGGGTCCCCCCAACTATACCAGGCCCTTAGTCTGGTACAGATTTTAGGGGAACCCTTCTCCAAAAAGAAATTGGCTCAGCTTCTCCCCCTCCCAAAAAAAAATCCATACCAGGCCCTTATCCAAGCATGCAGCCTGGCAGGCCAGGAAAGGAACAGGAAAACTAGTCATGTGTAGTAGGATTTGTGAAGTATACAAAATGAGATGATCTGTGTGTGGGATTATCTGTTTTTTTTTTTTTTTTTCCCCCCATGCTAGTCTTCATATCGAAAATGAAGAGGTTACTAAAATACAAAAATTCTCGTATGACAGAATAAAAATTAGGAAGTGATGTGTTCTCAGATGAAAACTGTACTAATTGAATGAAAATCGTATAAGTTTTTCGTCTTTGTCCCTTCAAATAATTTTGGCTGAAAGCTGTGTACGAATCAGATTATCGATCACTTCAAAAGCGTTTTTTTTTTTTTGTATGATTTTTCTGATCGTGTGGGCGCTTTTAGTTAACTCATTGTTCTGCAAACTAAATTTTGGATACCCAAACTGCAGATTATAAAGAAGCATTTAGTATTGGTGGTGGTTTAACCATTTACCACTGCTAACTGCGCTGCTACTGCGGCAAAGTGGCTCGTTAAGGTCTGGCGACGTAGATCTACGTCATCAGACTCTCTCCCTTCTCTCGGAGGGGCTCACTCCCGCTGTATTCAGACACAGCGGGAGTCGGGCCAGGGGAGGAGAGGCGTTGATCACCTCCGCTCTTCCCTGATCGTCGGATCGAGTGAGGAAATCCGTCCATGTGTGTTAAGTGTGTAAACAAAGCGGGCGGATCTCCTATGGGACAGATTACAGAATTCAGCATAGCTGAACCTGCGATCTGTGGCTGTCGCCCAACCCCCTCCCCCCCACACGTCAGTAAACATGAGGCATACATTTAACCCCTTGATCACCAATAAAGTTAACCCCTTACCTGCCAGTGTCATTATTACAGTAACAGTGCATATTTATAGCACTGATTACTGTAGTAATGTCACTGGTACCCCCAAAAGTGTCAAATGTCAGTTATGGGTCCGATCTGTCTGCCGAAATGTCGCAGTCCCACAAAAAAACGCAGATCGCTGCCATTACTAGAAAAATAAAATAAACAAAATAATTACATCTTTCCCGAAGTTAGTAAACGCAATAACTTTTGCGCAAACTAATCAAAATACGCTAATTGTGATTTTGGTAAAAAAAAAAAAATGTAGCAGAAAACAAATTGGCCTAAAATGTTAAATTTTGATTTATACATTTTTTTTTTTTTTTTTTGGGGGGAATGTTGTATATCGTAAAATCAAATGAATAATAGCCCAATCTGTGCGTCTCAGTTCGTTCTATCATACATTCAGCGGCGCTTCAGCACACACAATGTATGTGTGCAAGTATATTAGTCAGTTCCTGCAGTGCTTCAGAGCCTGCAATTGCAAACTAGTCCCAACTCCACAGGATGAGCAGTCACAGCCAGCAAAAAGATTTCTCCTCTGATGTTCAGCACCAGTGATTGTACGCACAGTATCACTAATCCTTCACCACACCGACTGTGCACCCCTATGAAGTGGCCACTCACCAAATTGCCCTTGAAATATCGCCTTTATGCATAAGCTGCATGAGCCCTTGCTTCTGGTCGGTCTGTCGTCTCTTGAGCACGTCCAGATCCTATCCGTCCACCAGGGGTCACTATCAGGCTGTATATCTGTGGCTGTGCAATTTGTAAGCCAACGACATGAAGCAAGAGTAGTGTAATACTGTTTCGACTTTATTAATTAAATAAAACTTCCCTCCCCTTCAGCGTATATGCTTGCATTTCAATCACCCTTTGCAAGCATATCATAGACACAGAGGCTTTGAAAGGTACCGCCGACCGCGAGCTAGTCCCTGCTGTGGATTACAGCGCTCCTGCGGCTAACAGGCGAGATCCAGAACAGCGGTATCCTCCCTTCGTCTCCTCAGCAGAAGCGTACGTGCATCCTGACCGGTTTCGTCTGGTAGACTTCAACAGAGGACTAACGTTCGCTGCTGCAATCAAGATTAATGTATGCAGCAGGAGGACCTCCCTCCCATCATGATTGGTTTACACCACTGATGGGTTCAAACGCCTCCATTGCCATTTCCTGGCCTGAAGGAAATTCAATATGGACATACCATAGAATCATTTTCTAAATACCGGAAAAACAAGATTAATCGATACAAAACAAAGTTTAATACCGCTATTAACTCTCATTACCGCAACCAGTATCTGAATGGGTATTCCCCGGGTTTGAATCACACAGAACCCCAGTTTTTCAGATTGGCCATCTATGCCCGATCTGAGCATGTATGTTCAAAATTTCCAAACCTATCGATTTGTAAAAATTGGTCATGGAGTTCTTTCTACCCCTAATTCTACATGCCATCTTGCCCTATCCGGATGCATACATCTAAAGTACTACTAATATTTAAAACGGTTATGCTAAAATCCATATAACCAAAATTTGACACAAATAAACCTACAGCACCTGGTATTCCCAGGTGGTCTCCCATACAGGTACTAACCAGGCCCGACCCTGCTTAGCTTCTGAGATCAGATGAGATCGGGCATGTTCAGGGTG
Organism: Pelophylax lessonae; assembly: GCF_965119305.1. NCBI lineage: Eukaryota > Metazoa > Chordata > Amphibia > Anura > Ranidae > Pelophylax > Pelophylax lessonae. The sequence continues at coordinate 219,515,114 of NC_138772.1, forward strand.
ATGTGGCCCTAGGTAAAACGTAAAGTGCATTCTAATGGTGAAACCATCATGTATGACCACTGTCCTCAAGATGTCATACTTATTACATAATTTAGCACATGTCATGTAATTTCTGATATGTTTTAAAACCAGTAAATCTTAAATCATTTCATAAATAGTAGATACATAATAAATAAATAAATACATTAACTTTATAAATAATAGGTACAATTACAGGAGCGCTGTAATCCACAGCAGGGACTAGCTCGCGAGCGGCGGTACCTTTCAAAGCCTCTGTCTATGATATGCGTGCAAAGGGTGATTGAAATGTAAGCATATACGCTGAAGGGGAGGGAAGTTTTATTTAATTAATAAAGTCGAAACAGTATTACACTACTCTCTTGCTTCATGTCGTTTGCTTACAAATTGCACTGAGGAGATATACAGCCTGATGGTGACCCCTGGTGGACGGATAGGATCTGGACGTGCTCAAGAGACGACAGACCGACCAGAAGCAAGGGCTCATGCAGCTTATGCATAAAGGCGATATTTCAAGGGCAATTTGGTGAGTGGCCACTTCATAGGGGTGCACAGTCGGTGTGGTGAAGGATTAGTGATACTGTGTGTACAATCACTGGTGCTGAACATCAGAGGAGAAATCTTTTTGCTGGCTGTGACTGCTCATCCTGTGGAGTTGGGACTAGTTTGCAATTGCAGGCTCTGAATCACTGCAGGAACTGACTAATATACTTGCACACATACATTGTGTGTGCTGAAGCGCCGCTGAATGTATGATATAACGAACTGAGATGCACAGATTGGGCTATTATACATTTGATTTTGCAAGTTTTACGTTTACAGTGGCAGCTAGTGCATTAAAAGGATGCACAGAGTGACATGTTTTACATGATTTTATCTACATGATTTTATTTACTATTTATTCATGATTTGAGGAGATATATTTATTTCTTTATACCTTACACTGATATATATATATTTTAGGGCGGGTGGTTGACGTTTTTTAGCATCAGTTACCTTTTACAATGTTTATCGGAATGTAAAAATTTTTTTTCAAAAATTAAAAAAATCGCACAGGTGATCAAATACCACCAAAAAGCTCTATTTGTGGAGGGATAAAAAGGACATGTAATTGGGTACAGCGTCGTATGTCCTCGCTATTGTCCATTAAAGTAACTCAGTGCAGAATCCCAAAATATAGCCTGGTCAGGAATGGGGTAAAATCTTCCGGTCTTAACCACTTAAGCCCCGGAGGATTTGGCTGCTAAACGACCAGGGGGTATTTTGCGATTCGGCACTGCGTGACTTTAACGGACAATTGCGCGGTCGTGCGACGCTGTACCTAAACTAATTTGGCGTCCTTTTTTCCCACAAACAGAGCTTTCTTTTGGTGGTATTTGATCACCTGTGCAATATTTTTTTTTTTTTTTTTGATCATGCGCTATAAACAAAAGAGCATAAATTTTGCAAAAATAGCAATATTTTTCACATTTTTTTTATATGAAATTCCCCCCAAAAAAATGTAAAAATCTAAATTTTTTAACATTTTCGGCCAATTTGTTTTATGCTACCTATGTTTGGTAAAAAAAAATCGCAAAAAGCGTATTTTGATTGGTTTGCGCAAAAGTTATCGCGTTTACTAACAAAGGGAAATATTTTTGTCATTTTTGTTTTTTTTTTTTTTTAACGCGTAATGGCGGCGATCTGCGTTTTTTTTTTTGCGACATTGCGGCGGACAGATCGGACCCTTGACTGACATTTTTGACACTTTTGGGGTTACCAGTGACATTTCTACAGTAATCAGTGCTATACATATGCACTGTTACTGTAAAAATACACTGGTAGTGAAGGGGTTAACTTTATTTGAGAGGGAGGGGCTGTGTCCCTAGGGGCGTGCTTTCTGCTGTGATTGGCTTTGGCTTCAGCTGTATGAACGGTGATCAACGGTTCTACATAGTAGAACCGTATGATCATCTCTCATACACAGGGGAGAATGACAGGCAGCTTGTTTACACAAGCCGCCTGACTTTCTCCCCCTCCCCCGCCGATCGCAGAGCGAGCGGCGGACATCGGGTCCGCCGGTCACACGCGCGGGGGGGGGTCCGTGACCACGCCTCCGGGGGCGCGCGCTCGCTCCCTAGACCCTCACAAGCAAGCGACGTAGACCTACGTCAGTTTGCCTGTGAGGGGCTGACCGCCGACATAGATAGTCGTGCGGCGGTCGGCAAGTGGTTAAAGCGGTTAAAAATATGCTCATTGAGAATTTTTTTTGGCAGACATGTAGCTAAATACATTTTAGCCTAAATATGACAAAAATTGAATATATTGGATATTTTTTAACTGTCAAAATAGAAAATGTGTTTTTTTTTTTTTTTTTTTTTTTGCAAAATTTTTGCTTTTTTTAATCACTAAAAATGAAAAGCGCAGAGGTGATCAAATACCACCAAAAGAAAGCTGTTTGTGGGAAAAGGATATCAATTTCGGTTGGGTACGGCGTTGCATGACCGCAATTGTCAAAGTCGCGCAGTGCCAAGTTGCAAAAGTAGCCTGGACGCAGGAAAATCCTCCAGGGCTAAAGTGGTTAAGTTCTATTCTACAGTTTAGATTTCTTCACTAATGTGGCATATACTTGCACACAACTCGCAGGGCTGCTATTTTTTTTTTTTTTCTCTTAGCAGTCTGTAAAATAAACCATTATAGCATCCTTGAACAAAATTTCCTGAAGTTTGTTCCCAGTGCCCTATCTTCAGATTGGGCACTTCCTTCATCAGAATATTGCACAGGGTTGTTGCCTATAACATGCAAACATTCACTGCTGGAGGAAAAAGTAAATGAACCTCCTTTGACATAGTGCTTGCAATAGCTCTGGATTAGACCTGCTTGATGTTCAGAAGGCATTTTTGACAATTCTGCTTACAAAACTGCTCCAGCTCCGAGACACTTGTAGGATGGTATGACCTGCTCTTGAGGTCATCCACAGCATCTGTATGGGGTTAAGGTCTTGACTCTGACTGGGCCACACCAAAAGGTGCATTTTCTGTTTTCGAAGCCTGTCTGTGGTGAATTTAATTTGATGCTTGGGCTCATAATCCTGCTGCTTCACCCAGCTTCTACGAAGTTTCAGCTGGTGGATAGCCACCCTGACATTATCCTGTAGAATATGGTAAATTTGGGAATTTTCCCATTGATAGAAATTGTCCCGAGGCAGCAAAGCAACCACAAATCATGAGATTTCCCTCCACCATACATTCCCATTGGGAATACTTTTTGATGGCAAGTTGTGCCCCTATTGCCACATACATAGGGCTGGCTGAGTGTTCTTCCCAAGCAACTTTGTCATCAGTCCACAAGACCTTTTTCCCAGTAGTTGCAGTTTGCGCTTTGGCAAGCTTCAGGCCCTGTGTGTGTTTGACCAGCGGCTTCTGCCATGGTGTTCTTCCATAGACACCCTGCCTGTTCAAAGACATGCATATGGTAGACTCATTAATGTTTGCCTTTTTTTAAGCATTTCATAACCGCATATGTTGAATCCACATATCCTTCAATATCAAATTCTTAACCACTTGACGGCCATGATAGTTGAATGACTGCTACAGCGCGGACAGCTAGTTCTGAGAGGCCATCCAACGACTGCCTCCTGTGATCGCTGCTGTGCGCGTGTGGCGCGCTATGTGATCAGTGTCCGGAGAACACTGCTGCTCACAGATCAGGGTATCTAAGTGTCCAATCACAGATGTAAATAGAAGCCGGTATTGGAACTTTTCCTAATGCTAACATGCATGAGGAGAGGAAGAGAGCCAATAACTGGTTTCTTTAAAAGGGACAAGTACGCTGATCAAGGCACTGATTATCAGTGCAGGCCAATGTGTGCCACCTACCAGTAGTGCATATCAGTGAAGGAGAAAAATTACCGGTTTCCAAAATTCAATAAAACTGTTTTTGAGGAAGAAAAATTCATTTTTTTTCTCTAATCAAGGGCAGCACCTGAGATGGGCTCCTACCCCACCTAAAGCAGGAAACCCATTAGTTTACAATTATAAAAGTCAGTCATGCCTCAGTTTGCTTCCTCTGGACCCACGAGAGCTGCAACAGTTTATTTTTCAGTATTTGCCAGAGGCTCCCTGACCAGCCTCCCCATTCATCTCGGGCCCCCCCGCCTGAGGTTTTGCCCTGCTGAGAGATGTGCAACAATCCCCCCAGCTGTCAGGATGTCGCTAAAATGATGGCCAAAGTCACAGGGGTTGTTCCAAAGATATGCTTAATTCTTTTAAAAGGAGATTAAAAGCACAGTTGGTCCCCTTCACACAACCATAGAAAAACTGGAGGATCCTGCAAGCTCAAGTCGGGCCAGCACATCAGCCATTCCGCTCATGCAGTAGGGAATCAGCTGGAGCAAGGATCTGATGCATATAGCTTGGAATCAGATCACGAAGGGGGCCTTTGCTCAGATTTAGATAAGGACCCAGCATCTTGGAAGACACAGATAATTTACTGAGAGCCATTTAAAGGTGCAATGGGTATCAAAGAGCAAAATATTGCAGTGCTTTCTCTACACAATAAAATGTACAAAGGTTTTCAACCCAAAAAAAAACCTAGAACATTTCCGGTACACGAGTCCCCCCAAAAAAAAAAAAAAAAAAAAAACTTGGTTAAATGGCTAGAACCGGAAAATAAGTTCTCTTCCCCAGCTGCAATAAACGCAGGTTCACAGAGGATTGTTAAACCTGGGCTAAATACCCCAGGGTAGATGCCTCTCGCTAGAATCCTTAATCAAGCTGAATTGGCTTTTGACGACTCCAAAACTCTCAGCGATCCCATGGTTAAAAAGATAGAGGCACTTCTAAAGAAGAGCCTGGGAAGCTGCAGCTGCAAATTTTAATCCAGCCATAGCCTCTACCTGCACGGCCAGGACCCTATTTGTCTGGCTGACACAGCTGCAAGAACTGCTAGAGGGGAGACCTCAAGGGGAACTGGTAAACCATTCCCACTCTAACCGGAGCGGCAGCTTTCCTGGTGGATGCATCTGCAGAATCCGTAAGGATATCGGCCAGAACCACTGGCCTTATTCAGCTAGGAGAGGCCTGTGGCTGTAGGAGAAATCACCTCCAACAGATTATGTGGCATCTAAAAAACAAGTTCCTGCGAGCTACCCTTCAATAAGATTTTTAAAATGTCGCAAACACTTCACTTCTCATAAAAAGTGTAAAAATCTAAAATCTATATTGCTGTGTTGTGCAGAATAAAAATCTAATATTAAAACAAATAAGCCGGTGATAGTACAAATGCAGCCTATTATTTAAAATCTACTCAATAAATATGCTGATGCCACTGTGGGTACAATAGGATGAATTACCACTGTCCCTCCTAATTAATGGTCTAGTGTATAAATAATTATCAATGTAAACTGTATACAATAATTGGTGAAAAAAGTGTTATAAATGATATAAAAAATATGATCTTAGCCAATCCTATAAAAATTAAATATAAAGTGCAGAGTGCAAATCCTGTGCAAAATGCCTTAATATGCAATCCACCGTAATCAACAAATTAAAGCCTCATAAATAGGTCCTATAAAAACGTGCAAGATTCATAAATAAAACATGTGTTTTAATATAATGTCCAAAAAAGAAATAAATATACATAGTGTCCTTTAAATAGGAATAAATCAAGTCCATGTGATTCAGTGCAAATAACAGATTCTTGCTGTGCTCATAAACCAGCAGCGGGTGGCAGGTGCTCCCCAAATTAGTGAGTGACCTGAGTTTCACAGATCCTGCTATTGCTGTGCACCCCCTCGTGATTAAGCGCTCACCTTAAGAGGATAAATATAATCTCTCCTCTGCCGATTCAGCCACCTCCCCCTGAGGAAGACACGAGGTCCCTGTGTCACGCGTAGGGGAGGGGCTAGGACGGACGGAGCACTTCACTGTTTGTGAGACTGCCTGGCTGCATCGGCAGAGGAGAGATTATACAGCCACAGTCTCCTGCTTTCCCATCGCGGCTTGAATGTCTGACTGTATACAGCCTGTCAAAGGTGCATGTTTGCACCGAAAATTGTGAGTTTAACCACTTAAGCCCCGGAGGATTTGGCTGCTTAAAGACAAGGGTTTTTTGCGTTTTTTTTTTTTTTATTTTTCTGCTTGACTTTAACGGACAATTGCACGTCGTGCGACGCTATACCTAAACAAATTTTGACATCCTTTTTTCCCCACAAACAGAGCTTTCTTTTGGTGGTATTTGATCACCTGTGCGATTTTTTTTTTTTTTTTTTTTTTTTTTTTTTTTTTTTTTTTTTTTGCGCTATAAACAAAAAAGAGCGTAAATTTTGCAAAAATAACTATTTTTCACTTTTTTATGAAATTCCCCCCCAAAAAATGTAAACAAAATTTTTTTTAACATTTTTGGCCAATTTGTTTTCTGCTACCCATGTTTGGTAAAAAAAATCACAAAAAGCGTATTTTGATTGGTTTGCGCAAAAGTTATTGCGTTTACTAACTAAGGGAAAGATTTCTGTCATTTTTTTGGTGTTTTTTTTTAAACGTGTAATGGCGGCGATCTGCGTGTTTTTTTTTTTTTTTCGGTACCGCGACATTGCGGCGGACAGATCGGACCCTTGACAGACATTTTTGACACTTTTGGGGTTACCAGTGACATTACTGCAGTAATCAGTGCTATACATATGCACTGTTACTGCAAAATGACACTGGCAGGGAAGGGGTTAACTTTATTGGGGAGGGAGGGGTTAAGTGTGTCCCTAGGGGCGTTCTTTCTACTGTGATTGGCTGTGGCTACTAGTGTAGAAACAGTGATCAACGGTCCTACATAGTAGAACCGTCTGAACACTGTTTCTACACAGGGGAGAATGACAGGTGGCTTGTTTACATCAGCCGCCTGACTTTCTCCCTCTGTACAGACGATCGGCGGACATCGGGTCCGCCGGTCACACGCACTAACTTCCCTGTGAACGAGCCGCGGCGGGCGCCTGCCCGCTATTGGCTCACAAGGAAGTGACAGGCAAGTGACGTACCGATACGTCACTCTGCCTGGCCGGGGCTGACCGCCGCAGTATATAGTCGTGCGGTGGTCGGCAACCGGTTAAACCTTTTTGTTCTTTTGAAATAAATGCTTTGAAGGGCATACCTTCTGAGCTACGGATCATTGAAATACTGGGACCAGGAAGGGTTATCCCTATCAAGGAGCCCCGATTGATGAGTCTATATTTATTTGCACTCTGCACTTTATATTTAATTTTTATAGGATTGGCTGAGATCATATTTTTAAATTTATAACACTTATTTTTTTCACCAATTGTATACAGTTTACATTGATAATTATTTATACACTAGACCATTAGGAGGGACAGTGGTAATTCATCCTATTGTACCCACAGTGGCATCAGCATATTTATTGAGGAGATTTTAAATGGGCTGCATTTTTACTAGCACCGGCTTATTTGTTTTAATATTAGATTTTTCTTCTGCGCAACACAGCAATATACATTTTAGATTGTGGCATCCCCTTTACAGGCAACTTACTTCGGACCAAATCTGGAAACTGGTGGATAGAACTGCAGCCAAAAACGAGGGATTTCCACAAACCAAAGATTAGGGGGGAAAACGCCCTTTTGCCAATCCAGAGGGTTTGATAAGACTGGTCCAAAAAAAGCACTTGACAAGACGAAACAAACCCGGAAAAGAGGAGTTCATCCTCAAGCCGTCCGTGCCTGAGAACAAAAAACTGACGGTCCCCAGGTGGGGGGGGGGGGGGGGCTCCTAGACTGCCAGGGGTGGAAGTCCAGGAAAACAATGTTTCTCCCTGGCCTGATAGCGGTAGGCTACTTGATAGGGCTTTCCTGTTGTGACCTCCAGCCCCCCCCCCCACACCAAACAAGGACCTAAGTATCTTCCTATCCAGTGGATCAGCAGGAAGCGCATTCACATGTACTGATAGGAAAAAGCTGTCCAAGATGCCTAAGGTTCGTGGTGCTAGGGCCAGCTTCCCCTCCACATCTTCCATACATAGCCCTGCTGGTTGGCAGTTTGTCAGTACCCAGGATCTGCTCACAGCTAAGGTCCAAAGCCTTATAACACCTAATACAGCTAGTCATAAGACTAGGGCCAGGTCCAGACAAGCTGCTAGTTTGAATCAGCAGGCTAACAATGCCAGTCTACAAAAAAAGCACAGCTTGCTTGGGGGGGGGGGGGGGGCAGAGCATAGATGGACTAAAGTTGCTACCATCCCTGAGATCCAATGCAGGAGCGTGCCAGAGGGGACTGCTTCAGTCACTTAAGGAACCTCTGCGTAAAGCCTCTAGTACTTCTAGGCATACCGTACTTCTGTCACAAGAGTTGATTAGCCATCCGAGCCACAAGGTCATGAGTTATTCGGCCTGGTGCCTGAAAGGGCGAGGTTGCAGAACAAAGGTCTGTCTAACAGGGTGATTGACACCATCTTAACCAGCAGAAAACCGGTGACTAGAGCCATTTAATGGGGTTCTTTTGTTCCTACCAGAGGACAAACTCCCTTTCTCATAAAGGGGCTATTCAGGCAAGCTTAGATTTTTTTTTTTGTTTTCTTTTGTTTTTGCCGGTAGAAGCGGTCAAGGGTTTTTCTCAGAACGCTTTGAAGGCTCAAGTGGCAGCCCTATCTTCCCACCTAGATATTAGGCTGGCGGAAGACGCACTCCTAAAGATTCCTGCTCTCATTAAGGAAAGTCACACCCATGAGGTGCAGCAGAACTCTAGCATGGGACCTTGCCACGATACTCAAGGGATTCCTCTTGGCACCCTTCGAACCACTGGAGGATAGTTACTTACACTAAAAACAGTACTTGTGGTTGCATTGGTATGGTATCCGCAAGAAGAGTCAGTGAAATTTCAGGCTCTATCCTTGATGGAACCTTTCTGTTTAATTCTGGCAGATAAAATGATTTTCAAACCAGAGCCTTCTTTCCTACCAAAAGTCTAACTTTCTACAGAACTCCGGAGGTGGTGATTTCCTCCCTTTCAAATTCTATGGATAGTGGGAAAAGAGTCACTGATAAAAAGCTGGATGTAAGAAAGATCCTGATAGCTTATCTTGAAAGAACTAAAGCATGGCGTAAAACCACGCTATTCACCCTTCATGCAGGAGTAAACAAAGGGAAGTCGGCTTTGAAAAGTATGATAGCCAGATGGATAAAGCTTGCTATTCAAACAGCTTACCAAGCACTAGACCTTGCCCCGCCAAGTAGAGTCACAGCCCACTCAACCAGGGCTCGGGCATCAAGTGATGACAGTACCAAGGCTACACCGGAGCAGATCTGCAGGGCAGCGACATGGTTGAGTTTCAATACCTTTTTTACAAAGCATTACCGTATCGACCAGCTTTCCTGCCAAGACCAGATATCTGGTCACAAGGTGCTCTAGTCTCCCCCCCCCCCCCCCCCCCAGTAGGTATTGCTTGAGACATCCTCTAAGGTGCTGCCCTGGAAGACGATTGGAGAAAACTGAGTTGGGTACCTGGTAACTTTTTCTAAGGTCTTCCAGGGCACAATCAGTTTCTGCCCTAAACATTAGAAAAGGGGCTATGAGGATTTAAAGAGCTTACTGAGGTGTCCCTCAGTACTTTGATATTTATGAGGCTGAAGGTATGATTGACTTTTTTATGTTGGTTGACTGTTTCAGGTGGGAGAAGCCTATATCTCAGGTGCTGCCTTGGAAGACTGCCTGAGTTGGGTACCTGGTAACATTTTCTAAGCACAGTCCTGTAACCAAAGCGTGACAGCACTGAAAGCTGAAAATTGACCTTGTAAGGAAGGGTTAAAAGTGCCCAATAGGCAAGTGGTTAATGCATAATCCACATTCATTAGAATTCTGTCCGATCCAGTAAAATTAAAACCTAATCCCAGTAAGCATGAACAATCGTTCTTTAATGCAAATCGCCACATGTGCACCCCTTCTTAAAAGTTCCCTTCCCAGATCCTATTTGACCCTATTTCTGAGGTCAGATTGTTTCTATCCGGCCCTTTCTCCCACATCTGAAGTTGTGTTTTTTATGGCATGCATATTTTCCTTCAATTTATTTACTACACTGAGCATTGACATGACACTGGCATAAAAACTTAAAATCCTTCACATTGACCAGTGCTTGCCAGCACTGTTTTTTAAGTGTTAATTTAACCTGCTATCTCCATCTGCCAGGAGCAGGTAAGCTGTTTCCTGGTGACAATCGGACTTCTTGTTCTGTTTTTTTTTTTAACTAATTTAGGTGTGGTGTGACCAGAATTGCTACACCTACCAAATACTGTATACATGGATTAAATATACCCCAGTACTAATTAAATCCAAATCCTAATTACTGGACAGGTCTAGCTTCTCCTTTCCTAAAATTTTATATTTTGTTTCAGCGTGGTGGATATCTGCAAATGTTTACTAGGAAGCTACAAGAGGGAGCAGGACAGATTTCTGGCTTGTCTTTGAAACTTTTATTGGTTCTTCAGCTTGATGGGTAGCTAAAGTTCTACTATAAATATCTACAAGAAAGGGCATGCCAGCCCTAGTTTCCAAACTAAGATTTGACTTCCTAGAAAGCAGTTTACAGTAAGGATAAGTTCACCTTTGGGAACATGTTACATGTTCAATCGATGCTGAACAAAATTATAAATGTGACACTTGTGTTTGCCCCCATTTTTAATGAGTTGAACTCAAAGATCTAAGATAACTTTGATTCATCCATGAAGAGAACACTTCTCCAAAGTGCCAGACGCCATTGAATGTGAGCATTTGCCCACTGAAGTCAGTTACGATGACTAACTGCTGTCTGTTCCAGACCCAAATGAGGATGACGAGCATGCAGATGAGCTTCCCTGTGACTTTCTGACAGTTTGTACAGAAATTCCTTGGTTATGCAAAGCAATTGTTGCAGCAGCTATCCAGGTGGCTGGTCTCATACGACCTTGGAGGTGAAGATGCTGGTGTGGTTACATGTGGTTTGTGGTTGAGACCAGTTGGATGTACTGGAACTCCTTTGGAGACGGATTATGGTAGAGAAGAGAAATGAACATTCAATTCACGGGCAACAGCTCTGGTGGACATTCCTGCAGTCAGCATCCCTCAAAACTTGTGGCATTGTACTGTGTGATTAAAACTGCACATTTTAGGGTCCATTCAGTTTTTTTTTTTCATTTTTTTTCCATTTTTTTTTTTACAGACACTGCTGCACCTTTTGGAGGGTCCGTTCCGTGTGTCTGTTTTTCATCCATCGGTTTGCGGATGAAAAGCGGACATAATGTATTTCTATGGGATTGCGGATGACACCGCTGACCTCAGTTTTTGCGTCCGTTACGTTTTTTAAACAGAGAACCCTATTTTTCCTCTTCAAAAAACTGAACTGAAAAGAATGCAAAACTGATGTCCGCGGATTCATCCGCTGACATCCGCAATCCCATAGACATACATTATGTCAGTTTTTTTCATCCGCAAACTGATGGGATGAAAAACGGACATACGAACCGCCCGTGTGAAAGGACCGTTTTATTGTGACGAGCCTAAAGTGGGGTACATCCTAGTAGAAAATCTGCCGAAAAATTCCTGTCTGAGGTACAATCGTATGATTTTCGGCTAGTGTTTACACAACTTTAAGCAGCCGATGCCGACATTTTCAACAAAAAAAAAAAAACGGAGGGACAAACGCCAATATTTTTATCGTCCGTCCCCAGACAACCAATTTTCGTTTTAATGTGTATGCATTACGTCTGTGAAACATCGGATACGAAAGACCACGCATGATCTGAAGTTCCTAGACTTCCAGGCCGTCAGCAACAGATGTCCCAAAAAAAAAAAAAAAATCGGACGAGAAATTTTGTCAACTAAAAACGGTTATGACTGCTGAGCATGAGAGAGAAAAATCGGACGATTTTTTTGTCAAGTGTGTACGAGCCTTTAGCCACACCTGTGCAATAATTCTGCTGTCTAATGAGCATCTTGATATGCTACATCTGTGGATGGATTATCTGGGCAAAGAAGTGCTCACCAACACAGATTTGTGAACAATATTTGCGAGAAATAGGCCTTTTGTGTACATAGAAAAAGTGGTTGAGTTCAGCTCATAGAAAATGGGGGCATAACAAATGCTGCGTTTTTTATAATGTTCAGTGTAATTTTAGGGTGGAACAGGTTAGCACTTTATGTCAAGAATAATGTAAGGGTGATAGAGAGGAGTGATATTATGGAAGGGCTGAGTATGGAGTTAGAATCTGTGTGGGTAGAACTCCATAGGGAAGAAGTAAAGGGAAAAGTAATTGTGGGGGTTTGCTATAGGCCACCAACCAAAGGGAGGAGGTAGAGCTGGAATTTTATATCACTGTTGGGTAACATGGCAAAACTAGGATCAGTCGTCATATTGGGGGACTTCAATTATCCCGACATTGACTGACTGGGAAGAGGGGACTACACACTCACAGAAGGGGCTGTCTATTCATGGAAACATTACAGGACATGTCTCAGTTGGTGGATTCTCCTACTAGAGAAAAGGCAGTCCTGGATCTAGTGATCACTAATGACCCAGACCTAATCTTGGAGGTAGGAGTCCAGGACAACCTGGGCTCTAGCGATCACAGGATGATCACATTTAGCGTGAATAACAATATAACAAGGCAAGTGGGGAACAGAAGAACCCTAAACTTCAGAAGGGCAAACTTTCCTAAATTATGCTCAATGATGGAAAGGGTAAACTGGGACCGAACACTGACCACAGAGGAAAAATGGGAATGCTTTAGGAACATATTAAAAAAAAAAAAAATGCATCTCGCAGTGCATTCCTATGGGAAATAAATTTAGAAGAGACAAAGCCAAACCTGGCTGGCTAAACCGTAATGGTAAACTTGGGGGAAAAAATGGCCTTCAAGAAATATAAATCAGAGGGCACAGTATCTGCTTTTGAGCAATACAAGGAGGCAAATAAGAAAAGTAAATACAAAATCAAAATGGCTAAAATCAACTTTGAGAGACAAATAGCGAAGGATAGTAAAAATAACCCAAAGAAATTCTTTAAATATATCAACAGCAAAAAAACTAGGGCAGAGCATATTGCACACATAATTGATGATAGGAGGATGGTTACAGAGGACACTGAAAAAGCAACCGTGCTGAACGCCTTTTTCTCGTCAGTCTTTACACAGGAAAAGGAGGGGTACACTGACCATGACTGCATGGCTAGTAGTAATACACAGGACTTGCCGCTATGGCTAACAGAGGGTGAAATCAGGGAAAGGCTGGATAAAATTTACACAAATAAATCACCAGGCCCGAATGGCGTACATCCGAGAGTACTCAAAGAACTTAGACTATATCTAGGGGGAGAGGGGGGTGATTGGTGTGGGTCACCAATAAAACTGCGCAAATGAATGTGATAAATAAACACTAGTGAAATTAAATTGAATGAAATTAGATTAAACGTAAATCTGTGTATATAATGAAATTCCTTTCACTCCGTGAGCTGCAACATAAACGTGATAACGTGACAAAATGAGAATAGAAAAAATGTAGCGCTCAACAAATCCCAATAATATTCCAATATTATGAACCACAATAGTGCTATTGACATGTGCATCAAACATAAATTGCAAATGATATATAAATCAAAGTCTCTGGTGCTCCAAACATCAAAGTGTTAAACGAAATTACAGCAGCTGATGGAAAAACAGACTTGATAGGAGTGTATTTCACGTTCACCCAGTGCTAATATATGTATTGCGTACCAGAAGTACAGGACCCATTGATTATTGGGGGTCACAAGCGCATATTGTATCCTCACTTAATCCAACCAGACACTTCACCAATGTAGCGTGGTATTTTGTATGGACCAAGTGCGATTGTATGAACCAAGCACTCTCGCACTATCGAGAGTGTGTAGCCAGACCAAGGGTTAATTTCAGGACCAAGCCATAAGTAGAAAAGACAAGAAGGCTCTCATGGTGCAGTAATTCATGATAAAAGACCATTTATTGCTTAAAATCGCACTTGCTACAATCCAGAAGTTAAAAGCCTTGAATAACAGAAGTCTCGGTTCAGATAGTGAGAACGCTGCTCCTTGCCTGCGTTCCACCTAACCGGAAGTTACGGTCTCACGTTCCCTAGGTTTTTGTTTTTCTTGGTTTGCTATGTTTAGCCTTGTTGGGAATTATATGTATTGGTGAGTTTTCCCACCCCTCATGTTGATACTGCTTTGGGACATCCCAAGGGGCTAGAAGACATGGAGCGGTATCCGTCAGTGAATGAAAACTGGATTTTTCTTATGGTAAAATCCTTCTCTGAGGTTCACTGATGGACAAAGCACCCTCCCCTCTGTTGGGTTAGTTGGGACATTGACACAATTCTTATCTTTTTGGCTCTATACACCACAATGGATTTTGGCTCTATACACCACCACAATGGATTTGAAATGAAACAAACAAGATGTGCTTTAACTGCAGACTTTCAGCTATAATTTTAGGGTATTTACATCCAAATCAGGTAAATGGTGTAGGAATTACAACGGTTTGTATATGTGCCTCCACTTTTTAGGGACTAAAAGTAATGGGACAGATTAACCATCCTAAATCAAACTTTCACTTTTTAATACTTGGTTGCAAATCCTTTGCAGTCAATTACAGCCTGAAGAATGGAATGCATAGACATAACCAAATGCTGGGTTTCATCCCTGGTGATGCTTTGCCAGGCCTCTACTGTAACGGTCTTCAGTTCCTGCATGTTCTTGGGGCATTTTCCCTTCAGTTTTGTCTTCAGCACGTGAAATGCATGCTCAATCAGATTCAGGTCAGGTGATTGACTTGGCCATTCCATAACATTCCACTTCTTTCCCTTAAACTCTTTTGGTTGCTTCCGCTGTATGCTTCGGGTCATTGTCCATCTGCACTGTGAAGCACCGTCCAATGAGTTCTGAAGCATTTGGCTGAATATGAGCAGATAATAATGCCCGAAACACTTCAGAATTCATCCTGCTGCTTTTGTCAGCAGTCACATCATTTAATACAAGAGAACCAGTTCCATTGGCAGCCATACATGCCCACGCCATGACACTACCAGCACCATGCTTCACTGATGAAGTGGTATGCTTTGGATCATGAGCAGTTCCTTTCCTTCTCCATACACTTCTCTTCCCATCACTTCTTTTCCCATCACTTTGGTACAAGTTGATCTTGGTCTCATCTGTCCATAGAATGTTGTTCCAGAACCATGAAGGCTTTTTTAGATGTTTGGCAAACTCTAATTTGGCCTTCCTGTTTTTGAGGCTCACCAATGGTTTACATCTTGTGGTGAACCCTCTGTATTTACTCTGGTGAAGTCTTCTCTTGATTGTTGACTTTGACACACATACACCTACCTCCTGGAGAGTGTTCTAGATCTGGCCATCTGTTGTGAAGGGTGTTTTCTTCACCAGGGAAAGAATTCTTCGGTCATCCACCAGTTTTCCATGGTCTTCCGGTGTTGCTGAGCTCACCGATGCGTTCTTGTAAAGAATTTCCAAACAGTTGCTTTGGGCACACCTAATGGTTTTTTTTTTTTTTTTTTTTCAGCCTAATGATGGCTTGCTTTACTGATAGTGACAGCTCTTTGGATCTCATATTGAGAGGTGACAGCAACAGATTCCAAATGCAAATAGAACACTTGAAGTTAACTCTGGACCTTTTTATCTGCTCCTTGTAAATGGGATAATGAGGGAGTAAAACACACCTGGCCATGGAACAGCTGAGCAGCCAATTGTCCGGTTTTTACTTTTGGTCCCTTAAGTGGGAGGCACATATACAAACTGTTGTAATTTCTACACCTTTCACCTGATTTGGATGTAAATACCCTCAAAGCTGAAAGTCTGCAGTTAAAGCACATCTTGTTTTTCATTTCCAATCCATTGTGGTGGTGTATAGAGCAAAAAAAGATTAGAACTGTGATGTCCCAATATTTATGGACCTAACTGTATTCTTCTGACACTACTTGTTACAAACTGAAGTCCTATAGCAGGAAGCGATGGTATACCCCCGGAGATTGCCTCGGGCATAGCCAAAAGTGTTTCTGCCTAGTCCTGCTTTTAAAGAGAGCAGCATAAGCCCAAGGGTCTAGACGACATGGAGCTGCGTTTGTGACCCTCAGAGAAAAGGATTTTTTCCGGTAAGACAAAAATCAAGTTATCTTGATCACAAGGAATGTAAACAATCACTTTAAACAGGCAGTAAAAGCTGTTCAGCAGGGAATGACGCGCCTGCACCGGAAGTGACGAGCAGGGCCGGTGCAGGCAGATTGATTCCTGGGATCGATGGCGCTCATCTCCCAGGAGTCAATGCAAGGAGGAAATGACGTTGGTGGTTGTGTCCACAGAGAGAAAGGAAGGGAAGTATATTTTCTTTAACCACATCCCGCCCGCCCTATAGCAAATTGACGGCGGGATTGTGGTTGTATTATCCTGACCGGACGTCATATGACGGCGGCAGGTTCATACAGCTCTGTGCGTCCCCCTGTGCGTCAGCCTGACACCCTGCATCTCCGATCTCGGTAAAGAGCCTACCGACGTAGGCTCTTTACGATGTGAACAGCCATGTCCAATCACGGCTGGTCACATAGTAAACAGGAAGAGCCGTTGATCGGCTTTCCTTAGTTTGTGCCTGACTAATCGGATCATTGATTACCAGTGCAGACCCTCGGGGGGGGGGGGGGGGGCTGTACCACTAGATCCACCAGGACCCCAGGGATGCCCACTATGGCCACCAGGGATGGCAATCAGGGCTCAGGCCCCCATTGCCCTCCCCATCAGTGCTGCCCACCAGTGCCCATCATTGCCATCTATTAGTGTCGCCCACCAGTGCCCATTATTGCCCACCAGTGCTGTCTATCAGTGCCCGTCAGTGCCGCCCGTCAGTGCCCACCAATGCTGCATATAAGTGCCTCCTCATCAGTGCCTGTCAGTGCAGTCTCATCAGTGCTCATCAGTGCAGGAAAAAACGTATTTATTTACAAAATTGTATAACGTAAACAAACTTTTTTGTTTTCTCACACTTTTCGGTCTTTTATTTGTTTAGCAAAAAAGAAAAAACCCAGAGGTGATCAAATACCACCAAAAGAAAGCTCTATTTGTGGGGGGGGAAATGGCATAAATTTGGTGTAGGTACAGTGTTGCATGACCGCAATTGTCATTCAAAATGCAACAGCGCTAAAAGGGGAAAATTGGCCTGGGCAGGAAGGGGGTGAAAGTGCCCGGTATTGAAGTGGTTAAAAACAAGGTAAGTGAATAAAAAAAAAAAAAAATGTAATAAGCCAATTGTTTCAAGTAATTTAGAGCAAGCGCACGGGGAAAAGTTCATTTTGAGGGTAGAACTCCGCTTTAATCATGCACCTCAGCACTGTGACTATATCAGTTCAAGATCACAATAACATTCCAGAGCTGGACGGAAGGGCCCCTGATAACAGGTCTCTATCAGTGATGATCAGGAAGCTTGTGAAATTCCTATATTTTTTGTTTTCAAATATTTCTAATGGCTGGCATAAAAGGTTAAGGAGTTAGGTTAGACTAGTTTCGTGTAGAATTCTGGGTTGTACCCCCCCCCATCATTTTATGCAGTTTACCACTGTTACAAGTTAAGCCATAGACAAAAAAAAATTACTCAATTCCTCCATCACTGTTGATGGGGGATGCCTTCTGCAAAGCTATTCTCCTGACTGCTAGCAACCATTACATTTTAAAATCTCATGTAAAATCGACAGGCTGGTTGTACCCATGTTGCTCAATCAACTTAGCCGAGGTTCAAACCATGTATGGGCAAGCTGAATGTGCCTAATTCCTGCTGAACCAGCTGATGTTCAAGCTGTGTTTAGCCTGCCCTAGTGACTCATCCCCCTTTGCTGTGTCCACATGAGGCCATCTAGCATTTTAATCAGGGAGACTTGATTTAACCACTTGCCGACCTACCCACGCAGATTTACTGCGGCTGGGCTGCACATAATCGCGTAGATCAGGGATTCTCAAACTACGGCCCTCCAGCTGTTGCAGAACTACACATCTCATGAGGCATTGTAAAACTGACACTCAGACATGAATGGGATGATGGGAATTGTAGTTCCTGAACAACTGGAGGGCCATAGTTTGAAGACCCCTGGCATAGATCTACGTGATTATGTGCACGCGCTCCTGCTATGATTAGACACAGCGGGAGTCAGACCACGGGAGGAACGGGCTCTATTGCCGCCGGCCTCCTGCGATCTTCTGACACTGACAGAAGAGCCGCCTGCCTATGTAAACAAAGCAGGTGGCTCTTCTGTCACAGGCAGAGATCGTGTGTTCCAGCTTGATACTTGACACTGATCTTTGCCCATCGGTCTCCCCCACAGTTGGCAAGCACAAGTAGGCATACAATTAACCCCTTGATCACCCCCAGTATTAACACCTTCCTTGTCAGTGTCATTTATACAGCAATATATTTAGCACTGATTACTGTTAATGTCACTGGTCCCCAAAAAGTGTCAGGGGTCTGATCTGTCCGCCGCAAGGTTGCAGTCCCACTAAAAATGCTGATCGCCGCCGTTACTAATAAGTCCAAAAATCTATCCCATAGTTTGTAAATGCTATAACTTGTGCAAACCAATTAAACTACGCTTTTTGTTTTTTTTTTTTTTTTTTTTTTAACAAAAAATTTTTACAAAAATATATGTAGCAGAATACACAGCCTAAACTGATAAAGGTACTCTTTTTAAAAAAACAATTTGAGAATGTGTTAAAAAAACAATTTGGGAATGTGTTATAGAAGAAAGTAATTCCCCCCCCCCCCCCCCCAAAAAAAAAAATTGCGGTTTTTAGCTTTTGCGCTATAAACAAAAAAAGTGACAGAGGTGATCAAATACAACCAAAAGAAAGCTCTATTTGTTGTGAAAAAAGACCTCAATTGAATTTCGGTACAGCTTTGCACGACCGCGCAATGGTTGTGTAAACTAACGCAGTGCCGAATCGCAAAAAATGGCCTCGTCATTAAGGAGGTAAAACCTTCTGAAGCTGAAGTGGTTAAATCACTAGTAAAATGACTTGACTTAAATCCACTCTAATTAAATCATATTTTTAAAGGGCAACTGTCTTCTCTGTCCCGCAGCGGCTCCTCCTTTTGACCCCCTGTTGACTCATGACAGCCCTATTCACTTTAATGGGATGGCTGGTAATGCGACAGTGATGCAACAGGGTGAGAAATGTGGTGATAGCAGGTGAGCAGATGCCCACTAACACACTGCCATGATGGATCTGAAATGACAGCTGCTCTTAAAATGTAAGAACTTATTCTTGCTGGTAGTTAGAATCTTTAATATTTGCAAACAAAATGAAGGTTTCCCATTTAGAATAAGCTGTCAGGTTCGTAAAACAGCAATATCAGAGCTGATTCAATCGTTTGTAGTGTACATAGATTTGAAAAACATTGGGATAAAGGAATATTCCTGAACTTTTTTTTTTTTCATAGTTACTGTGAAATTGTGTGAATGCATTTCTGGAAGAACCAACCTGATTTTAATCAGGTATTTGACCGTTATACAACAATGTATGGGGTGGGTGGGCAGATATGGTTGGTACCTGTGAAACAAGAGAAATTTGACCACTTGCATGTTTATATAAATGTATATAATGTGGTAATTTAGTGCTTCATATAATATCCAGAAATGATTTTTACATAAGAGGGAATGTGGAGGAGTGTGTGGGTACTCATGACCTATACCTGGACTGGCGTGACGCGAAGGTGAGCACTTCACTGCTTGGACCGCCTTACGAATATCTTGAGTTTGATGAAGTTTACTTGACCTTTACCTTTTTTACCTGTGCATTATGTGTAACCAGTTTCCTTTTATATCACAGCACAATTTTTGTTCATTGCTTGCTAAAAACTTGAATCCTGTGATGCTATTTCCCCCTTCCTTAAGCTGCATGACATGTAATCAACAATTTATGCAAAATGTGCTGTAAACAATTTGTAAAAATTGAATAAAAATGAAGTTAAAAAAAAAAAAAAGATTGTGTGAATGCATCAATGCAGTGCATGTTTTCGCTTGCAGAGCTTGGATTAATTGCATGAGTTTACCAAAAAATGTATATATTGCAGAATATACAGCCTCATGCTACATAACTAAGCTCAAATTAATGATGAATAAACTATATCTTAAATGGAAAACTATTTTCTTTATTACATTTTATTTTAATAAAATGCTTCTGGAGTAAAAAAACTTTTTTTTTTTTTTTTTTAGCTGTGGTCATTTAAAAAAAAAAAAAAAAAAAAAAAACATTAAGCCTTCTGACAGAATTTTTATTTTTTAAACTTTCTTTACCTCTTCCCCCCCCCCGCCCATATTGTCAGTAGTGCAATGTCACCATAGTGACACTGTACTAATCTGGGGGTTGATCAGGAATGTTGATTAGTTATAAGCAATAGTTTTAATTCGTGAATAGCTTTCTTGACAGGCTGCTTACTATTGTGATGCTGTGATTGACTACAGTGTATTACATGGTACAGGGTCTTGACTTGCCCAGGTACCAAGTGATAGCTGTGGGCCAATAACAATATCCCAATGGTAAGCAAGTAGTTAGAAATGGCTTCTATTCATGGCTGCTTTACTTGCATGTAATCGTGTGATCGCTATGATCAATGATACCCTGGCCGCTCAGTGGCTGGATAGTGGAACACTGATCTGGACACAGCAGTTACTGGATTGAGCTCACAGGGGAAGTGCCAGTGCGTATGTGCTCAGCGACATACTTGTACGTTGCTGATCCTGGAGCTGCCACCTGCACAAGTAAATCCAATCCACAACAAATTTTCCAAGTAAATCAGCATGGAAACAGCCCTTTAGAGGGGGTTTAATATGGCTTGGAATACATATGCTTCAGGGGTTTGTAGTGTCGTGTTGGATGGCCAAATTTAAGAATTGACTGTTCGCATTAACACAGCAGTCTTTAGTTTTGGGTCCTCCCTGTAATCATTAAAGGGTGATCGAACAAGTAAGCTTTTATTTTTTACACTTTAGTTTACTACTTTCTCCCTGCAAGGTGAGAGAAGCAATGTTTCTCCCCCTCCATTCAGAGAAAACACAGGGATGAGCTGCACAGGGAGTCATCAGGTGCTGTGGAGCCAGGATTCTTGGGTCCCGATAGTTAGTACGGGACCTGGGCCTCCAGGTGAGAGCCTGGTCCTGTGCTGTGGTGCACTCCCAGTACTAAACCTGATTAAAACATAAATGCAGACCCGTGGATAAAGGCCCGCTTACGTGAGTAATATTTACCATCGGCAGATTAAAGTAGAACTAAACCCTCCTAAACTGCCATCTTGCCCTCTGTTTTATCTGCGGTGCTGCACACGTAATCCAGTTAGGTCATGACCATTTGATTGTATCCGTTTTGAGAGCAGAATCCATTTTGACAGATATCATAAATGACATACCTTAAATATATTTTTGAAACCAATATATTGATGGGTTTAGTTCCACATCAACAGACCATGCTGTCTCCAGTAAACGTGGAAATGGGTTGAGACAGACCATTTAACATGGACTGGGAGTGGAAGGGGGGGGGGGGGATGTGCTTACAATGTCGACTTCTTCTTTCAATTGGTACTGCTTTAAGGTGGGTGGTGTTAAAGCAGTGTATACCCTGCAAATTATTCATTCAACCAGCAGGTCAAACAAATAACATGCACAGATCTTGCATTTCACACAAGCGATGTGGTTGCAGTGTATTTCCCACTGCATCACTAGCATGTTAGTAAACGTATCCTTGAAGTATACTTTCTGTGAAGGCTTGCACTCTGCACTTCCTCTTGGATGCATGGCAGGCAAGAAATATCACAAATTGTGTAGATCATGCACTGGCTATTCAGGCCCTTAAGTTTAGAGTACTCTAGTTAAAGTATTAATGATGACCTGGACATTCAGGCAGGTTAAAGCTGAGCTCTGGGCAACTGCACCCACTGCATGGGTTACCTGATTATTATATTCTAGGGAAGAGGACATCTAAAATGTATACTTGCCTGATCAGCTGATTCTTTACGCACAAGACTGGTTCAGCACTCCTGTGGTCTTAAAAAATGGGCTGTTCCTGATGTCGGCATGCTCAATAGACAGGAATAGTCCCCCGCTTCTGGAGGATTAGTGGATCAGGCAAGTGTAAACTTGGTGCTCACTCCCAAAAACAAACAAATAAGCTGTTGACCCTCTGCATTTTATTTATTTATTTTTTTTGCCTGTAGATACAAGTTGTGTTCCCCGCCCTCAGTCGCTCAAATAGGTTAGTTTAAAAGCCCAAGCTTTTTTGCTATAGTGTTAACCACTTAAGCCCTGGAAGATTTTACCCCCTTCCTGACCATGCCCTATTTTGCGATTTGGCACTGCGTGATTTTAACGGACAATTGTGCGGACGTGCGACGCTGTACCTAAACTAATTTGACCTTTTTTTTTTTTTTTTTTTTTTTTTTGTGGGACTCCGACATTGCGGCAGACAGATCGGACCCTTGACTGACATTTTTGACACTTTTGGGGGTACCAGTGACATTACTACAGTAATCGGTGCTATACATATGAACTGTAAAAATGACACTGGCAGGGAAGGGGTTAACTTTATTGGAGAAGGAGGGGTTAAGTGTGTCCCTAGGGGTGTATCTGGACTTTGCAAAGGCCTTTGACACTGTTCCCCACAAACGCTTACTGTACAAACTAAGGAAGGTAGGTATGGACCATAAGGTGAGTACCTGGATAGAGAACTGGCTCCAGGGGAGAGTCCAGAGGGGTGGGCAACTACATGGCAGATGAGATTTAATGTAGAAAAATGTAAAGTAATGCACTTGGGGGCCAGAAACCAGAAAGCAAGCTACTCACTAGGGGGGGAACCTCTGGGTGAGTCTAGGATGGAAAGGGACCTGGGGGTACTGGTAGACAACAGGCTTGGAAGTGGCATGCAATGCCAAGCCGCTGCAAGCAAAGCCAACAGAATACTGGGTTGTATAAAAAAGGGGATTCACTCCAGAAATAGATTATTCTTCCACTCTACAAGACTCTGGTCCGGCCACATCTGGAGTATGCTGTCCAGTTCTGGGCACCGGTCCTCAGGAAGGATGTGCTGGAACTGGAGAAAGTCCAGAGAAGGGCAACAAAAATAATTAGGGGAATGGAGGACATCAGCTATGAGGAAAGACTACAAGCACTGAACTTATTCTCTCTGGAGAAGACGATTGAGGGGGGATATGATATCAATGTACAAATACTGTACTGGCGACCCTAGCATAAGGAACAAACTATTCAGAGAAAGGAGATACAATAAGACACGTGGCCACTCACTAAAACTAGAGGAAAGGCGGTTTAACCTTAAAGTGCGTAAGGGGTTCTTCACTGTAAGAGCGGTAAGGATGTGGGATTCTCTTCTGCAAGCAGTCTTATCAGCGGGGAGCATTGATAGTTTCAAAAAACTATTGGATGGACACCTTAAAGACCACAACATACAGGGGTATACAATGTACGGTTAAAAGCAAACACACACACACACACATCATAGGTTGAACTGGATGGACTTGTGTCTTTTTTCAGCCTCACTAACTATGTAACTATGTAACTATGTTTCTAACTGTGCAGGGATGTGGCTTTTCATGTAACAGCAGAGATCTACGATCCTACATAGCAGGACCGTAAGATCTCTGCTGTTACACAAGGGAGAATGACCGGCGGCTTTGTTTACATTAGCCGCCTGCCTTTCTCCCTCTGTAACTGACGATCGCAGGTTACCGGTGGACATCGGGTCCACCGGTCACTCACGCGGAGTAAACAAGCTGGGATGGGAGCGCGCCTCCTGCGGTGCACGCTGGCCCCCTATTGGCTCACAGGCGAGTGACGTACCCACGGGGCTGCCCGCCGCAGTATATGTACGGTCGCCAAGCGGTTAAGGAGATAAGATGGGTATTCCTGTGCCCTGCTAGGGAGAAATATTTGCCCCTGTGATCCTCGTCGTCTAGAGGGAAAATGAGCATGGCCATTAAAACCGAAATAGAGGGGAAATATTCCAGTGAGTCGCCTGGATGGGACACAGATGAGTCACTCTACTGCTATCCAAACAAAGATACTCAGTTTGTTCAGATGGCTACCACTCCAGGTCAGTCCACAAAATCCTGCTGCAGCTTAACCTGTGTCACTCCAGAATGTTACTGCTGGAAAGTATATTGAGCATACAAATGAGCATACATTTGTTGTTACTGAAGACTCTTTGATTATATGCCAAAAAAGTACATTGGATCCCTAGATTCCCCCTCTGATGCATTTCATACTAAAGCTGGGTACTGTTCTCTAGCGAGGGCTACACATGCTGACATATGCTTGGTTCCTGCTGAACTGACTAAATTTCATTATGCAGATACCTAACTTAATAAAGTACTTGATCTGTTAATCATACCCACATGACAACTGTAGATGAGAAGATGGCCGCTTCCTTGGCTGTAAAAGATTGGAGGGTTTAGTTCCCCTTTAAATGAATGATAAACTGAGTGTAGCCATATTTGTATGTGACTTGCTGTAAAAGCAAAATCACCAGTTTTTGAACCCATAGACCTTTGTGTTTTTTTTTTTTTGCTTAAATTGTGCATCAAAATGCTCAGGTGTGAATGGGGGGGGGGGCACAGACATGGTAATGTCTTTGTTCCTCTGTACTTTATTATCTGTGAAATTTGTTTTGCACGGGGCTACTTTTACCACTGAAATTCGCTTGTGCCTTGCAGGGCAAGAGCCGCAAAGACAAAGATGGTGTGGCCTGGGGGGGGTGGGTCCCAGAAAAATGTGCCTCGTGTAAACAAAAGATGGCTTCAACCTGGAAAAAAGTGTTATGTCAGGATTGTATTGATGCCCTAACTAAAAAAGGAACCGGGCGCTATGTTTAAAAAAATTATTTGACACCATGAATGCAGAAATGGTTAAACATTTCAAAACAAACATTCAGGTCTTCCCTTCAAGAGTCCGGCCCAGCGGACGCATCTCCGCCTAGTACTTCAGGCACTGGCATGGCCCCACAGGCCCTTCCACGTGCTTTGGTTCTGGTAAAACAAGGTGTCGATCAATTGGAGGAAAACTCCAGTGACGTTTCCAGTACAGAGGGGGAAGATGAGGCTAGTCGGATCCAAAAGTTCCTTTTTTCCCTCTGACGAAAGGGATGATTTACTAAAAATCATATGATGCGTTAGAGCTAGAGGAAAAAAGAGCCAAAGCCTGTTGGTACACAACAAACTGTATGCAGAGTTATAATCAAAGGATGTCAGAACGTTCCCCATGCATGCCACGCTCAGATACCATATTACAAGAATGGAGATAGTCGGAAAAGGGTCCCCCCCCCCCCAGAAATCTGAAGAGAAGACTTCAGTTCAAGGAAGAAGACACAGCATGTGCCCCAAATTAGACACGGCATTGTCAAAAGTAGCCAGAAAATCTGACCTAGCGTTTGAAGATGCAGAAACGCTAAAGGATGCAATGGATAGAAAAGCAGAGAGCTATCTGAAGAAAGCATGGGATGCGGGGGCGGCCAATTTTCAATCCGGCCATTGCGTCCACTTGTGTTGCAAGGACTCTGGACCTTTGGTTGAAACAATTGCAGATCCTCTTGGAACAAGACACTGCAAGGGAGGAAATTCTGGACTCGTTCCCTATTAACCAGGCAGTTGCCTCTATAGCGGACGCTATTCGATTTTCAACACATTGCACAGCACTCATCAATGAAGCCAGGCGTGCGATCTGGCCTAAAGCCTGGGTGGGAGATGCGGCTTCTAAGGCCAAGTTGTGCTCTCAACCCTTTAAGGGGGGTTTAAACTTCGGCGAAGATCTAGATGCAGTATTGGAAAAGTCGGCGGATAGAAAAGGGTTTCCTAATCCGATGAAAAAGCAGTTCAACTAGCCTTTTCGTCCTTTCAGGAAGAATAATAAAAGGCGCAGCCGGGAAGGACCAAAGCAGGCCCTGGCAACAAAGGAAAGGAAGGGCAAGGGTTGGGGGGGGAGGGGGGTTTTTTGTTTAATCCATCCTAGACCAAATTGACCTCTCTAGCATGAAGGGGCACCCTCACCTGTGTTAGGGGTGGGGGGACATCTGCGCTTCTTTCAGGAACCCTGACTTCCTTCATTCAGGACAATTAAGTTTGCAAACGGAATTGCTCCGGGTACAAGACCAAATTCTGGTCTTGGCCAGAGGACAGGTTCTTTCAGTTGAATCTTCACCTGTCTCCGGAGCGTTTGCAGGATCTGCGGGAGGCTGTGCAAGATCTCCTGGCTCAAGGGGTGGTTGTGCCGGTTCTTCCGCAGGAATGTTCTCAAGGTTTCTATTCAAACCTGTTCACTGTGCCCAGAAATGAGGGCAAGGTGCGTCCTATCCTGGAACCTCAAGGCTCTGAACCGCTTTGTGCGGGTGCAGAAGTTTCGAATGGAGTCCATTTGGTCGGTGGTGGCATCTTTGAATCAGGGATTTTCTGGCTTCCATTGATCTCAAAAATGTGCATCTCCACGTCCCTATATTCGAGGACATCCGCAATTTCTCCGCTTTGCGGTGGCAGAGGATCCCTTTCAATTTCTGGCGTTACCCTTTGTTCTCACCTCGGCTACCAGAGTTTTTACCAAGGTGCTGGCCTTGTTACTTCGGCAAGGTATCTCCATTGTGGGATATCTGGACGATCTCCTGTCGCGCGCAGTCTCCCATTCAGATCTGCTGGACAACATTTCGATCACCATTCAGGCCCTTCAAGAATTCGGGTGGACGATCAATGTCACCAAATCTGCCCTGACTCCATCCGTGCAGGTCACTTATCTGGGGCTGATCCTCGACTCTGCTCTGGCGAAGGTCTTCCTTCCCTTGGACAAGCTTCAGAAGTTGCAAAGGGCGGTCCGGTTGCTGATGGAGGCCGATCAGTCCTCCTTGAGGGCTTGCGTCGGGGGCTCTGCGTCTGATGGTCTCGACCTTCGAATTGGTCCTCATACGAGACAGTTGCAGAAAGATTGTGTCAAAATGGAACAGAGATCCTCGGTCATTGGATCAAAAGTTTTTTGATTGAGCCATCTCACAAAGTCGGCTCTTGGTGGCCCCAGTCACCTGTCCTGTGCCAAGGCAAGTCCTTCCTACCAGTGTTTTGGATGGTGGTCACCAGACGCCAGCCTGTCAGGCTGGGGTGGAGTGCTGGGGAAGCTCTGTGCCCAGGGGACTTGGGCAACGGAAGAGTCTTCCTTGTCGATCAATATTTGGGAGCTGAGGGCGATAAAGCTCTGCCTGCTTCACTGGACGAGTCAGTTATGCTGTTCTCCGGTTCGGGTCCAGTCGGACAATGCCACGGCTGTGGCTTGCATCAATCGAGGGGGCACCAGGAGTGCGCTGGCGGCCAAAGAGGTGGGCGGAACGCAATGTTCTGGCTCTCTGCAGTCCACATTCTGAGTGTGGAGAATTGGCAGGCGGATTACCTGAGTCGTCAGGTGTTGGCTCAGGGGGAGTGGTCCCTGCTTCTGTAAGGGTTTCATCTCCTGTGTGCCTGGTGGGGGACTCAAGAGGTTGATCTGTTTTGCGTCTCGCCTCAACAGGAAAGTTCAAAGGTTTGTGGCCAGGTCTCGGGATCCTCTGGCCGACTCCAGACGCTCTAGTGGCTCCTTAGAGTCAGTATCGCCTGATGTCTTCCCTCTTCTAGTTCTCCTGCCAAGGTTTCTTCACGGGGTGGCGATGGAAGGCATTCAGGTCAATCTGGTGGCACCAGACTGGCCTCGGTCTTGAAACGCAGAGATGGAAAAATGGTCGTGGATCCTCCATGGCGTCTTCCTCTGCGGGAAGATCTACTATCTCAAAGACCGACCTTCCATCCTGCTTTAGGCTTGCTGGCTTTAATGGCTTGGCTGTTGAAAGCAAGGTGTTGAGGGATAGAGGTCTCTCTGATTTTAGTTATTCCTACCCTTTTTTTGAAGGCCAGGAAGTTGACATCTAGGAAGATATATCATTGTACATGGAAATTGTACTTTTCTTGATGTGACTCGCTGCGGCTGCACCCTCGCTTGTTTTCTATAGCTAGGGTTTTGGCCTTTTTACAAAAAGGGGTTGAGCAGCGCTTGGCGTTGGGTACTATAAAGGGCCAGGTTTCGGTCTTGGCCATTTACTTCCAACGTCCGTTGGCTACTAATAGTTTGATCCGCACCTTCATTCAGGGGGTGCGTCATCTGGCCCCTCTGAGGAGATACCGATCCCCATTACTGCCGTGGTATCTTAATCTGGTTTTGTCTCTTCTTCAAAACCCTCTTTTTGAGAATATTGGGGAGTTTATCTGCTTTGTCGCAGAAGGTTGTCTTGCTAGTGGCTATCACTTCTGCTCGCAGAGTCGGAATTGGCGGCGCTGTCCTGTCCGTCTTATTTGGTGGTCCACAGGGATAAAGTGGTCCTCCGACCTAATCAGTCTTTTCTCCCTAAGGTGGTGTCTGATTTTCATCCTAATGAGGACATTGTGTTGCCTTTTTTATGTCCCAAGCCTAAACATCCCAAGGAGATTGCCTTGCACTCTCTGGATGTGGTTCGGGCAATAAGGGTTTATCTGACGGTTACTGAATCCTTCAGGAAGTCCTCACAAAGGGTTTGGCTGCGACTATTTTGAGATAGATCAGGCAGACCGTTAAGGCTTATTCACTCAAGGGTCAGGTTCCTCCTTTCCCCGTGAAGGTGCATTCTACTAGAGCGCTGAGTGCCTCTTGGGCTTTTTGCCATCAGGCCTCTGTTGTACAAGTTTGTAAGGCAGCGACTTGGTCGTCTGTGCACACCTTTGCAAAATTTTACAAGGTGGATTTGTTGGCATCTTCGGATGCCACTTTTGGCCGCAAGGTTTTGCAGGCTGCTATTTCAGAAGAGAATGTTCTTGGGGGTCTTTTACTTGGGTGGGCTCCTATTTTTTTTTGAGCTTTGTTGGCTAGGTTTAGCCTCTTGGAGTTGACGTTACCGTCTGGCAGAGTTTTCCCACCCCTCATGCCTATACTGCTTTGGGGTGTCCCATTAGCTCATGGAGAGGAGGCAGCGTCTTGTCGATGGACGATAGAGAAAATAAGATTTTTGTAAGATCTTACCATAACTTTCTGATGTCCATCGACAGACGCAGCACCCACCCCTGTTTGGGGTTGCTTCTTTTTGTCTACACTGCTTAAAAACTAAACTGATGTGCTGGGCCGTGGCAGTGGGGGTTATGCCTGAAGGGACAGCTCTGAGTGTACATTCAAATTTTCCTGCCTAGACTACTCCTCCTGATGGGAGGAGCATAACCCACTCGGCTCATGCGACGAGGCTGTGTCTGTCGATGGACATCAGAAAAATTTTACAGTAAGATCTTACAAAACTCTTATTTTACCCTAATAAAATTACTTTACACTCCCAAACCTATATTTTCTGAAAGCGGGAGGTCCTGTAGAAAGTGGCACTTTTTTTTTTTTTTTAACTAGTAATGGCTAGTTTAAAAAAAGCGGGACTGTGACATTGCAGCGGACAGATCGGACCCCTAACTGACATTTTTTACACTTTTGTGGGGGCCAGTGACATTACTACAGTAATCATTGCTAAAAATATGCACTGTTACTTTGACACTGGCAGGGAAGGGGTTAACACTGGGTGAGCAAGGGGTTAAATGTGAGCCTAGGGGAGTGATTCTAACTGTATGGGGGCAGGGCTTGTGAAATGATCAGACCTGTGATCCTATATAGCAGGATCAAAGGAGCTCTATGATCGTTCCAGAGAGCCGTCAGCTGTGTGTTTACAACAGCTGACCGTTCTCTCTCCGCAGGGAGTGATCCCGGGGTCAGGTGGCAATCGGAGCCGCCTGCCCCGTGCATCAGTCCCCGCTCCCGAGTGGGGGGCGGGAGCATGCTGGCAGTGGTGCGAGCTCGCCCCCCCCAGCTGCAGCTGCGTGACTAACGTAGCCCTACACTGGTTCGTGCAGGAGGGCCATCCTGCCACAGTATATATGTGGTCTGGAACTGGTTAAGGACCGGAAGGTTTTACCTCCTTAGTGACCAGGCCATTTGTTTGCAATTTGGCACTGCATGACTGGTTGATTGCGCAGTCATGCAATGCTGTACCCAAACAAAAGTATGTCGTCTTCCCACAAATAGAGCTTTCTTTTGGTGGTATTTGCTATTACCTGAAAGTTGACCGCTGCCTGTAAAAAAAAAAAAAAAATACAAAGATGATGCTTAAACCTGCAGGCATCCTCCTGGTATGACCACTCAAAGTTCAACGATGTACCAGTATGTTGCTGGCCCCTGTTTGGCATATATTGTACATTTTTTTCCCTCTCTGCCAGAAAGTGTGGTATTGCCCACCATTAGACCTCCCAGCATCCACCCACTTCTAGATGGGCATACATGCAATGGTCTCTTTTTTTTTTTTCCATTTTTGCCCATGGGCTGAACAAAAAACATAAGATCCCTCTACTCACCTCAATTGATGTAGATGAAAAAATTCTCTGCCAAGAAAAGTGTTAAAACAATTTGGTGAAGCATAGGGGAGATCCACCCTCTGTCCACCCCATCTCCTATACTTCGCTATATATGCTCTTTTTTTTCTTCTAACTGCAGTGGTGAAATCGCCTCCTACAGCGCTGCAATCATTGATTTATGTATATGCTGAGAGCAAATGCTGTTGTCAGGATAAACAAATTGGTGCTGCAGCTGATGGGAGTACCTGCAAAGCAATCAATGGTTAACAATAGAACGCAGTAAAAAAAAAAAAAAAAAAAAAAAAACACTATAGACTAGTATACAGTGCAGTAAAACAGTAGAATGGTGGTATCTGCAAAGCAAGCTATGGTTAACAGTGAAAAACACAGCAACAATAAAACCTTACATTATAGCATAAAGTAAACCGTAGAACAGCGGTATCTGCAAAGCAAACAGGAAAACTCAAGACCACTGTTTTTGGATGGGGTTTTTCTTTTTTTACTATGATATTTTTATTCAAGGAAAAATGATGGGACAAGAAAATACAAATCAAACAAACATGGAAAAATGGGATTGAGAATATATAGTATATTAAGTGTGTGTGTGTGTGTGTGTGTGTGTATATAGAGAAAAATATCTGAAACTGAAAAAAAATTATTTCCATGGTGTAAACTTTGATTAAAATGGCATAGCTTCTATAATATAAGCACTTTAAAATACACACTGGCTTAGAGCTGTAAGATCGCTAAAATCTCAATACCTCCCCCCACACACTATCTTAAAATGTTATTTCCTCGATTTTCATACAGAGCTGTTCTCTGCTCACTCAAGCTGAAGAAGGAAAAAGCCTCTGGCAAATGTTGATCAACATTAATGCTGCTAGATACATTCGTTCTTCTAGAGCAGGGGTGGGGAACCTGCGGGCCGTGTGCGGCCCCCGAAGTCATCTGATCCAGCCCCCTGTGCTAGGGTGACCAGACGTCCCCGGACTGAGCACACTGTCCCCACTTTGCATGGCTGATCCTGGGTGGGGGTGTCCAGGGCCAGCCCTACCATTGGGCTGCCTCCGGAGGGTAAGGGGAGGGCGAGCGCCTCCGAATTACAAAGAGCTGGGTTCTTCAGCTTACCCAGCGCAGCCGCTGTCATACGAAGTCATGGCTCCTACCTATGATAGACAGCACAGTGGTGACGTCTATCATAGGAGTCGTTCCAGGAGGTGTGACTTTGTATGAGCGCCCGCAGCGGGTAAGCAGAATAACCCTGCTCTTTGTAATCAGGAGGCGCTCTAATTCCCAGGCACTAATCACTCTGCATTGATGGGGGCACTAATCACTCTGCATTGATGGGGGCACGAAGATCCAGCAGTACCAGCCAGAAATACCCTCAGCAGTACCCACAGCAGAGCCAGCAATACCCACAGCAGAACCAGCAGTACCCACAGCAGTACCAGCCTGAGCCAGCAGTACCCACCAGCAGTTCTTTTCAAAACTTACCACCACAAAGAGTCAACTGCGCTCCAGACTGACCGATGCAAACCTGGAAAACCAGTTGCCAGTAGCAACATCAATACCAGCTAACATCACACACCTCCTCAAAGAGAAGCAGTTGCAGCCATCACATTGTAACTTTAGGGGTGAGTTAATTAAATGACCAAATATAATGGGCACATTTTTAAGTTGATAATTTTGTACGGACCCCAAATGATTTTATAAGTACCCAAATGGCCCTTGGCAGGAAAAAGGTTCCCCACCCCTGTTCTAGGCAGGAAAAAGGTTCCCCCACGACTGTTCTAGAGCAAAGGAGTGAACTTCAGTCTGTAAGAGGGCAGTTTAACCTCTTAAGACTAAGTCCCGGTTCACACATCGCATACAACTCGCAGACAGTTCACACGGCCCTATTAAAAAATCACTGAGAGTGTGAATACAAAGGTAACATCCCCCAGATCAGTTCGCATATCACAATGCGAACTGTCAGTTCGGACATGAAACAGATCGCGTAGGTGTTAACACCCATGCGACCCGATTCATGTGTGGACCCAAAAAAGGGTCCTGTGTGAGTTGTGTTCGCGCATCGCACACACTGAATGTGATTTGAAGAGCAGTGTGCTGTGAATCACATGCAATGTCTGTCATCGCATATATGTGAAGCGGCGCTTAGCCTTTTTCTGACACTTGTTGCTTAGGAGTTGATTAGTATTTTTTGCTAGAAAATTACTTGGAACCCGCTTTTAAAAAATATAAAAATGAAGGAACACTAATTTTTTAATTGTTACAAATAATTTAACCGAATATGTATAAAGGAAATCAGTGATGCAAAAATTCAAAGTGAATGATGGATTGCAAAAGATAGGACAAACCCTAAAAAAATTCTTCAAATCTAATAGTAAAAAGGTTAGGTCTGAACATGTAGGCCCTTTACAAAATAATCAGGAGTGGGTGACTGGGGACAAAGAAGGCAAATTTATTAAATACATTCTTCAGCTCTGTGTATACAAAGGGGCATGGGGGAGCTCATGACAATGAGGATGGTATTGACACAGCCCCAAATGATCCACAATGGCTCAAGTGATATGGTCCAGGAATATTTAGATAGAATAAGGGAGGGTGGATAAAGCGCCTGGACCAGATGACCTCCACCCACGCATCCTAAAAGAATTGAGCGCTGTAATTTCAGGGCCTTTGTTTCTAATTTTTAGGGACTAGTTAAAGCGGTAGTGTACTCATTTTTGTGACTTGCCTACAGGTAAGGTACGTGCCGGTTTAGGAGATGTTTGCCCTGCATGTAGCCACTGATGCTAGCAGCGCATGCGCTCTGAAGGTCCAGGGACCTTCAGAGTTCCACGCCGGGCACTTGCTGGAAGGGAGTGACGTCATCGCAGCTCCATCCACTCACAGCGCCAGGGCCGCCTAACTCGGAAGAGACGCCGAGGGAGCATGTCGGCTCCCACAGCGGTGTCCGGGGTCCGTGTCGGGGCTTTGTAAGTATTTCATAATGAGCTAGTATGCATCTCATTATGCCTTTTTGTCTTGCAGGGTTTTTTTTTTTCAGTATACAACCGCTTTAAGGACTGGAATAGTACCACTGGATTGGTGTAGGGCCAATGTGGTGCTTATATTTTAAAAGGGATTAATGTCTTTGCCAAGTAACAATAGACCTGTTTAACTTCTATAGTCAGGAAGATACTGGAGAGTTTAATAAAAGACCACATAGATGAGTTCTTGCTGGAAAAAAGCAACCGAGCATGGATTCATGAAGAACAGAAGTTGTAAAACCTGATTTCTTTTTATGAAGAGGTAAGTAAAGCTTTGGACAGAGGGGTGACTGTGGTCGTAGTATACTTGGATTTTGCAAAACGTTTGACACAGTTCCCCACACACGGCTAATGGGTAAGGTAAAGTCTACAGGCTTGGAAAGATCAGTTTGCAAATGGATAGAAAATTGGTTAAAAGATAGAATTCAGAGAGTAGTGGTAATGATTCTTACTCTGAATGGTCTAAGGTTATCAGTGGTGTACCCCAAGGTGGTGTTGGGATCCTTACTTTTAATCCCACACCCCATTTCATTTATAAAGATATTAAAAAGTATCATTTCAGTCTTTGATGACACCAAGCTTTGCAGTGGAATAACTTCTTTACAGGAGATCTCCAATGCCCAGAAGCTGTTTAGCAGGGAATGACGCGCCTGCACCGGAACTGATGAGCGGGGCTGGTGCAGGCGCATTGACTCCCGGGAGCGATGATGTTCAGCTCCCAGGAGTCAACGCAAGCAGGAAGATATGGCGTGGGCCGTAGAGTGAGGAAGTAGAAGGAAGGTAAGTATACTTTCTTCAAAAACAAGATAAGTAATAAAAAAAAAAAAAAAAAATTGGAGTATCCATTTGTTTTTTTTTAGGGGATTTGAAGCAAGCAGATGGCCCAAAGTTGTTTTTGAGGCCGGAACGCCGCTTTAGGAGGGATATGATCAACATGTATAAATAAGGGGTCCATATAGTGAACTTGATGAGTTATTCACTTTAAGGTCAACACAGAGGCCAAGGGGGCACTCTTTGTCTAGAGGAAAACCCATTTAGTCTCCAAATACAGAAGGGTTTCTTCACCGTAAGCTGAAAAATGTGGAATAGACTCCCGCCAGCGGTGGTTATGGCTAGCTCACTAGATTGCTTTAACCACTTGCTGACCAGTCAAGTTGACTGTACTGCAGCAAAGTGGCTTGTTATCTGGTGACGTAGACCTACATCGCCAGACATTCCCCTCTCTCGGCGGTGCGTGCGCGCCGCTGGAGGCTTGCTCCCGCTGTATTCAGTTACAGCGGGAGTCGGGCCAGGGGAGGAGCGGTGGTGATCACCACCGATCTTCCCCGATCGTCGGGGATCTAGTGTGGAAATCCGCCCGCTTGTGTAAACAAAGCGGGCGGATCTCCTAAGTGACAGGCAGGGTCAGATTGCAGGGCTCAACATAGCTGAACCTGCGATCTGTCCCTGTGTCAGCTCCCCCCCCCACACGTTAGTAAGCACCAGGCGTGCATTAACCCCTCCCTCTCCAATAATTAACCCCTTCCCTGCCAGTGTCATTTTTACAGTAACAGTGCATATGGGGGTACCAGTGACATTACTACAGTAATCAGTGCTATACATAAGTGTCAAATGTCAGTCAAGGGTCCGATCTGTCCGCAGTCCCGCAAAAAGAAATCGCAGATCGCCACCATTACTCATTAAAAAAAAAAAAAAAATGACAAATCTTTCCCTTAGTAAACGCAATAACTTTTGCGCAAACCAATCAAAATACGCTTATTGCGATTTTACCAAAAATATGTAGCGGAAAACAAATTGCCCTAAAATGATAATGATTTTGATTTTTACATTTTTTTTGGGGGGGGAATTTCACATAAAAAAATGTGAAAAATAGTGTTCAAAATTGTGGCTCTTTTTTTGTTTATAGCGCAAAAAGTAAAAAGCACAGGTGATCAAATACCACCAAAAGAAAGCTCCATTAGTGAGGGAAAAAAAGAACATAAATTTAATTTAGGTACAGCGTTGCACGACCGCGCAATTGTCTGTTAAAGTAACGCAGTGCCGAATCGCAAAATATGGCCTGGTCAGGAATGGGGTAAAACCTTCCGGTCATAAAGCGGTTAAAAATACGCTCATTGAGAATTTTGTCAGACATGTAGATAAGTACATCTTGGCCTAAATATGACAAAAATTTAATATATTGGATATTTTTTAGCTGTCAAAATAGAAAAATATTGTTTGTTTTTTCAAAATTGTTGCATTTTTTAATAAATATCGCAAAAAAATTAAAATCGCACAGGTGATCAAATACCACCAAAAGAAAGCTCTGTTTGTGGGAAAAAAGTGTGTAAATTTTGCTTGGGAACGGCGTTGCATGACTGCGCAATTGTCAGTTAAAGTCGCACAGTGCCGAATCCCCAAAAAAAAATGCCTGGATTCTTGGGTGGCCTTAATAATATAAGTGGGTACTAATATTTCTAGGTAAAGTTGATCCAGGGAATATCAGTTTGTCTCTCGGGGGATCAGGAAGGAATTTTTTTTTCCCCTGCTGTAGCAAATTAGATCATGCTTTTGCTGGGTTTTTTCGCCTTCCTCTGGATCAACTGCGGGGTATAGGATTGTGTAGATGTGATTATATGGTGGGGTTTTCATTACATTTTTTTTTTTTTTTTTTTTATTGGTTGAGCCACATGGACTTGTGTCTTTTTTTCAACCTAAGTAGCAAATTAGATTATTTGTATATGTATGTATGTGCATTGGTCCTGATGTGGGTCTGCCATTGTTACCGGTGACACCTTCAGCCCATTTAAGCTGAATACCCAAGTGTGAGATTGGGACAGTAACCATTCTGGCATCTTGGTTTGATTTTGTTTATTTGATCATGGGGATGGGTGAAGGGAATGAGTGGGATACTCCTCCGGCTCAACTAGGTACAATCGGGACACTTTTCAGAAAAATGCCTGTTACCGCTGTCTTGACGCCAGCTGAATGCCAAACCAACGCTTCCTGGCGCTTGAAAAATACTGACTTGCTGAACTTGTGCTTGAACTTGACTTTTGACACTCTGGTTAGTTGAAAAGTCCTGTAAACTGCTCCCTCCAGCCCTTCACTGACTGAAGTAGCTCTTTGTAACTGCTTGTGCTGCTGCAACTCTTAACACTGCATGCTGTACACTTTAACTCTTCAGGGCCCAAACGCTGGCACCCCTTTACACTTCAGGGTCAACACTGGTACCCCTTTTACAGCTAGCTGGCTCCTGGTTCCTTCAGACCTTCACCGAAGTGATGCCCTCTGCTAGGCAGATCCCCAGGGGCAGTTTACAGTACTCACGAACTGGGAATGCTTTCCTGAAACTGGACCCCCTCTACTCGGCTGGTCCTCAGCACACCGGATCCTCTCTGCAGGTCAGCTCACTCCGTCCCCTCAGGCAAGCCGCCCGGGACACCCGATCCTGCTGACAGGAGGAGAGAAAGCTGTACTCTCCCTCCTGGTACTCTGCTTCCCACCAAAGACACGTCATGCGCTCCTCTCAAACCTTTACCCACTCCCAGAGTCCTGTGCAGCAGAATCTGCTTTCTGTGGTAGATACAGGCCTGAGTGTGCTATTGGCTGGGTTTTCTCCTCTGCCCAATGAGACCCCTCTCATGGATCACAGTGGGGAGGCTCCCCAGTCAACAGCTACACCTGGGAGAAATGACAGCCCAGCTGAAAACCGTGCCCCTGCTGTTAGGCAGCTAAGGCCCACTATACTTTGCTTAGCACCTACCTTGTTGGGTGCGATATAGATATCTATATCTCTGAGACCCTGGAGAATAAAATGGTGATCGTTGCAATATTTTATGTCACACTGTATTTGCGCAGAAGTCTTTGAAATGCAGTTTTATGAGAAATACTTAAATGAATTTTAAAAAAATGAAACGGTTATGTTAGCCTAATTTTTTTGTGTAATGTAAGACGTTACGTGATCTTTTATTCTAAGCAAAAATCGTGATCTATCCAGAAATCGTGCAGCTCTGCTATGGTTATTTTATCTTTCAAGAAAGAGAGTCCAGAGAATTTCTCTTGCGTCCTCTGACAGTCGCCGCCCGTTCAGTTAGCCTTCATTAGTGGGAAATTGCACCTCTGCAGGAGCAGGCTAGGCAGTAAAAGGTTAAAGTGGAGTTCCGGCCACAAAAAAAACTTTTCAATGAACATACCCCCGGGACAGTCAGGGCTAGTACATTCCACAATGGCTAGCCTCTGATCCGTCCCGGGTTCGCACTTACCTGCAAGAAGAAATACTCGCTTTTAAAATTTCTTCTCCAGCGTTGCCATCTCTGATGTGGGCCGCTGAAGCCAGCGCGATCCTCTTCTGCGTCCTCTTCCGTGTCCTTCTCCCAGAATGCGCCTGCACCGGCCCCTCTCGTCACTTCCGGTGTGGCGCCGCATTCCTCCAGCTTCTGGGCATACCCAAAAGCGGTTTAGCAGGGAATGCGCCGTCGCACTGGAAGTGAAGAGCGGGGCCGGTGCCGTCGCATTGATTCCTGGGAGCGATTACGTTCAGCTCCCAGGAATCATTGCAAACCGGAAGTGACGGCGCGGGCCGCGGCCGTCGAGGGAGGAAGTGGAAGAAAGAGTATATCTTTCTACAATAACAAGGTAAGTAAAAAAAAAAAAATCGTTACTATCCATTTCCTTTTAGCAAGCGGATGGCCACAAAATCGATTATGTCGATTTTGTGGCTGGAACTCCGCCTTAACAAACAAAAGCCTTTACACATAAAACACCCCTAGGGGGCTGTTCCTCAGCTATTACCCATCAGCCACTAGTTGTTCTCCAGTTTTATGCTGCCTAGCGTCAGGAGTAGGCTAGCTCTTCCATGCTTTGATCTAGCGTCTGTTTCTCTGTCGCTCATTGACAGACTTAGTCCTCGGTGATTCAACACCCTCGGGTTATGCTGCCCTCCACAGGAGTAGGACTAGACAGGAAAGAAAATACTCTGGCCACACCCTAGGGGCAGTCCCCGAGGGTATATCCTTTCTCTCTCTCTCTGCTACAGCAAATCAGTTTTTTTTTCTGTCTAGTCAGGAGTAAGGACCTAGATACCTTGCTGGGATCTTCGGTCCTGGCAGGATTTTTTTTTTAGAAAGATTTTTTCTTAGACAGCTTTTTTCTCCAGTGTTCCTGTGAGATCTTCAAGCAAGAAAGCTGAACTGGGCGACGGGCTGGATGTTGAGATCCAGTGGTCACCCCAGTTCAGCCTGCGAGCGCGTGCAGGCCATAGCTCCTCGCTGGGTCGGCCGCGACATAGTTCCACTGGACGGGGACTGACCCTGCGAGTTAAACGTCTCGCTGAAACGCCAAAGACCATGAGTCACGGCGTCTGTATTGGTCGACAGCCCTCCCACCCCGGTGGAGAGGGGTACTGTCAGGAGTTGGCGCTTGCCTGGTTCCGGTATGGTGAGTAGTATGTTCCCCCCTTTCCCCTGACGGGTCTTGTGGTGAACGCGGGCCCCTCTCTGTATGGTAAGGATGGGTTCCCCTCTATCCTATAACATGGCACAGATTCTCCTATTGAGTGTGATTTTTGTGTACAAAAAGCCAGGAGGCTTGGTTTGACAATCTAATTGCAAGTATGTTTATATGATTGTAATCAGTGGCAGTACTAGAATCTTACTGTGATAGATATGGTATCCTACCTGTCAGAAGCCACAGGACATGTATACTGCTTTCCAGGTCATTCCTCCAGCAAAAGCATGCCTCCCGTCGGCCACGCGGTCCGCCAGGGTCCGGTACCGCCGGCCACGCGGATCACCATGTAGAGAGGTTTATTGATGCCGAGATACTCTGCAGTCACGCCGTTATCCTGTAAAAGGCCGCCGCCATTGTTTGGTAGATCGCACGAGGCCGCCATTTTGGCGTAGCCTCGTGTCTCCAGCATGGGGGCGGCCATGTTTGAGGTGACTCAAACACCTCGTGGAGCTAGGGGAGGCGCCGGAAGGCGTACAGAGGGGCGGAGCCTCCTCCTTTCTTCCCGGGCAGCCAGCCAAGAGACTTCCTGTCTGTTCTAGACAGTGCTGAGACAAGTTGCAGTAAACTCTGAGCATCAAGTGGTGAGCCTAGGGGTCTCTCACACATTGAGGGGCTTTGTGGCGCTGGGGGGTCTGAAAAAAAAAAAAAAAAGTTTATTTCTTTTTGGATTGATTGTTTTCCGGGTAGTAACTGGAATTATCATGGACCCTGCCACACAGGTAACCCCACCTGTTTCCCTCGAGGGGGCTGCGGGACCCGCCGGTGCACAGAGTATAGATGCATTTACAGCAGTTTTGGAGTCTTTGGTGGCTCGGGTGGAGACGGCCTGTCAGGAACGGGGGTCAAGAAAGCGACCCCCGCCTACCCCTATATTATCTGACACTTCAGACTCAGATTCTGAGATGGTCATTGCAGCTGCAGGTCCCTCTGCAAGGGCTGTTGTCTCAGGTAAAGTTCCTTCAGACAGTGAGAAGGACGTTCATGCTTCCGCCATAATTCGGGAAGAAGCATTGGTGGACGCACTAGTTGTGGCGGTTCGGGAAACCTTAAGACTTGAGGTTTTACCGGCAGAGGCAACTGAAACAGAGATTCCCTTTGGTACTAACAAACCCACCAAAACGGTGAAGGTTTTTCCTGTACCCAAGTGTTTTGGTAATAAAATTAAAGAAGAATGGGAGCATTCTAAACGTACCTTTACTATTTCCAAGCGTATTGCTAGACGCTCTCCGTTTGAGGAATCCCTCATTAAGAAATGGACGGTACCACCAGTGGTGGATACACCTATTTCCAGACTGAATAAAGCCACGGTTATTCCAGTGGAGGACACTTCGTCCTTTAAGGACCCGGTGGATCGGAAGGTAGAAGCGGAGTCCCGCACTATCTTTTCCCTGATAGGGTCAGCCTTTAGACCAGTAATTGTCATTGGTCTAGTTTCCCAGACACTAACGGAATGGGCGTGATTGGTGCGCCAGGACCTGAAGGGGAAAGATATCCCCCAGGGAACATCTGAATTGATGGAACAGATCATACAAGGACTACAGTTCGTCTGTGACGCAGCCTTGGATGCTACCCCCCTATTAGGGCATGCATCTGTCAGCGGTAATCCGCAGACGTGTGCTGTGGTTAAAATGCTGGTCAGCAGACCTAGGTTCCAAAAAGACCTTGACTAATCTCCCCTTTCAGGGGAATCGCATATTTGGGGCCACCCTAGATGAGATCATTAAGGATGCCACTGGGGGCAAGAGCACTTTCTTGCCACAGGCTGCTAAAGCTAAAGGACTTCTTAACAAGCGGGGACCTTTCTTTACCGCCCATAAAGGGTTTGTGCGCCCGACTGCTGCTAGCGGGAAGGGCAAGGCTCCTCCAGGAGGGTTCAAGAAGGGCTGGTCGGACAAACAAAAGACCGACTCAGCCAAACCTGAAGCAAAGGATTACACAGCCTGAAGGTGCGCCCCCACCCGGCTTGAGGGTGGGGGGACGTTTTCACCGGTATTCAGGGCATTAGATCGAGCATCGACCACTGCTACCGGTGCGATTCTTCCCTTCCAACATTTAAGTACTACAGGGAGCGGTAGTTACCGTTCCCTGAACAGATCTTTTTCTTTACCTTTTCCAAAGATTAGTCTCAGTTCCCCACAAGAATCGGATCCGGTTGAACAGACAGACCAAGAAGCCTCTAGCCGGGTGACTTCGGTCCCTGAGATTCAACCAGGAGAGATCACTGTTCCTGATAGGAATCAGGTGTCTGATAAATGTGTGGGAACGGAGAACGATCAGACTTTGTCGGATGGTCGGGACCAGATAGCTCTAGGGCCACCTGGTTCAGATCCAGTCAGCGCCAGTGGTCCTAGAAATTCTAGGCTAGCCTCGTCAAGCCGATCTACCCGACTTGGACATGCAAGTCGCGGACGTTCCTTGGGAACTTCGTCTCAGGGAGTGTCTGCGGTCTCAAGGACCAATCTTCCATCGTGCTTTACAGTCGCTGGTTTTAATGGCCTGGCCATTGAGACCCAGGTACTGAAGGACAGAGGGTTGTCGGCTTCAGTTATTCCTACCCTTATTAAAGCAAGGAAAGCGACTTCCAGCAAGGTCTATTATCGCACATGGAAGACTTGTATCGCGTGGTGCGAATCTTTAGGGATTCCTCCACGTACCTATTCGGTGACCCGAATATTGGCCTTTCTGCAAAAAGGGGTTGAGCAGAAACTAGCCTTGAGCACCATCAAGGGTCAAGTTTCAGCATTAGCAATCTTCTTTCAGAAGCCTTTAGCTACTAAGTCCTTGGTGCGGAATTTCATCCAGGGGGTGCGGCACCTGGTTCCACCCGTCCGCGCGCCCTTACCGCCCTGGGATCTTAATTTGGTTTTGTCGGTTCTACAGAAACCTCCCTTTGAAAACATCAGGGAGATTCCCTTGCTTACTTTATCCCAGAAGGTAGCCTTCTTGGTGGCTATCACGTCTGCACGCAGGGTGTCAGAACTGGCTGCATTATCATGCCAGTCCCCATACTTATAAGGATAAGGTAGTGCTTCATCCTAAGCCATCCTTTCTTCCAAAGGTGGTTTCAGATTTTCATCTGAATGAAGATATTGTACTACCTTCCTTGTGTCCTCAGCCCAATCATCATCGGGAACATGCGTTGCATTCCTTGGATGTGGTTCGGGCAATCAGGGTATACCTGAAGGCGACGGAATCGTTCCATAAAACGGATTCACTTTTTGTGATCCTGGATGGCCCCAGAAAGGGGTTGCCTGCATCTGCCGCGACTATCTCCAAATGGATCAGACAGACGGTGGTACAGGCTTATTCTATTAAGGGTCGGAATCCTCCGTTCCCTGTTAGGGCGCACTCCACTCGAGCGCTCAGTACTTCCTGGGCCTTCCGCCATCAGGCATCAGTAGTCCAGGTATGCAAGGCGGCCACTTGGTCGTCGGTACATACCTTTACAAAATTTTATAAGATTAATGTGATGGCATCGGCGGATGTCTCATTTGGCCGCAAGGTTTTGCAGGCCGCAATTTGAGGAGACCGGTGGTCTACCTCGAGGGTTTTTTTCTGTTGAAAAATTTCTGTTGAGTCTCATCATTGAGGATGAGCATTGTAAACTTCTAGTTGGCACCGTTTGGGCCTTCTAGATTGGATTTGATTTCCATTTTCCCACCCCTCATTTGTGGTACTGTTTGGGACGTCCCGAGGGTGTTGAATCACCGAGGACTACGTCTGTCAATGAGCGACAGAGAAAAACTGATTTTTGTAAAATCTTACCGTAAAATCCTTTTCTCTTAGCTCATTGACAGACTTAGTACCCGCCCCTCTGTTTTTGAGTTGGGTCGGGTTAAATTCTCTAAACACTGCTTTGTGACATAACTGATTTGCTGTAGCAGAGAGAGAGAGGATATACCCTCGGGGACTGCCCCGAGTATTTTCTTTCCTGTCTAGTCCTACTCCTGTGGAGGGCAGCATAACCCGAGGGTGTTGAATCACCGAGGACTACGTCTGTCAATGAGCTAAGAGAAAAGGATTTTATGGTAAGATTTTACAAAAATCCGTTTTTTCTTTGTTTTTTTTTTTTTTCTTAAATGTTTTTCTTTTGAAATTGGCTTTTTATTTTCTCACTATCGATAGTCAGGGAATTTTCCGTGAGGACTTCGAGTAACAGCAGAGCTGAGCCTCGCACTGAATAATATAGATCCTTATGGAGTCCCAGCCTGCCAACGAGCGTCGCAGGTCACTGGTGAGCCTTGGCCTCACGACAGTGACCCTAGGGATGGAGTCGAGCCTGCAGAGTTCCATCTTGTCCGGGGGTGTAAACTCCGGAATGGAGCATCCCTCCTTGGCCGATGGCACCCCAAGTTAGGGTGGGAGGTCTCGCGTATCAGAGCGGTGCCCGCATTCTCTGGACTGGTGAGTACTACTACCCCCTTGTCCCTTGGACTAGGACCGGTAGGGGGGTTCTGGGGGCCCACTCTTAGGGATGGCAGTGTTTGTGGTCTCTGTGATATCCCCCTTCTGGTCAGCATGGTAAGTTTCCCTCCCTCCCTGGCCCTGTTGAGGACGCTGTGCAGTGCACTTTGCTGTACCTGGGGGGCATGGGGGCTCTATAGCGTCCAGGGATTCTCTTTGGGGTTCCCTGTGGTGGCCAGATAGTGATTGTATGCCTAAATTGGCACAGTTTTAGCATGGCCGCCATCTTGGGTGAGGGCAGGCTGGCTGGGCTTATTGTAAGGGCAGCAGCCATTTTAGATCCCTGTTCTGGCGCCATCTTGGGTGTGGGCAAATGCCTAGTAAGGGGGCGGCAGCCATTTTGCCTGTGATTCCTCCCATTGACTTTCATTTAGCACCATTTTTTTGTGGCTCGGGGTGGGGATAGGCCTCTAGGGGGTGAGGTCACTTCCTCCTCCCTCCTCTCCTCCTCTCCTCTCTCCTCTCCTTTCACTGAGCAGCGTGTGAAACACACTGACACTGTGGGGGATTTTTGCTGTTTTCTCTGGCATTATCATGTTTGCTGTTTTCTCAGGCATTATCATGTTTAACAGTTTTTTTCGCTTGTGGCTATCACCTTCTCTGAAGGGGCTCCACAGGTATTGCAAGTCGCAGTTGATGCGCTCCTTAGCTCCGTTAGGGAGACTTTAAATCTTGATGATGAGCCCTCCCTGTCGGGTAAGTGGGTTTCCTTTGGGTCCCGCACAGCCCAGATGTTGGGTCAAATTGCTATCTTTTTCCTCTTAAATCCGGAAACCTAATTTATAGCCTGTTGCTCTGTCAGAGCTTCTACATCTTGATCTCATATCTGGCAAGCTTTCTGGGCTGAAAATTTAATCAGGGACTCAATACAGACAGCTTGTTGGGGGCGTATACAAGGCTGCAAAGTGATTTGAGGGGCCAAATTTTGTGGAGCCAGTCATATCCAGGGTCACCCCCCGAGGACGATGGAGTTCATTGTCATTAAAATGCATGAACTGCAAGATTTGCTCATATCTAGTCCTGGCCATGGCAGCAGAGAACCTAGGCATATGATGAATTGGGTCAGTGGACCAATATGACCGCAACTCACGCTTTTTAATTATGCC
Source organism: Pelophylax lessonae (assembly GCF_965119305.1). Lineage (NCBI taxonomy): Eukaryota > Metazoa > Chordata > Amphibia > Anura > Ranidae > Pelophylax > Pelophylax lessonae. The sequence continues at coordinate 219,559,648 of NC_138772.1, forward strand.
CATGAGGGATAGGCCCAGAAAGGTTTTACATTTTGGAAATCCTGATCCGTTTCTATGTAAATTCTCTGGCAAGGGTCTAATTGAATTTGCGGTGATTAATTGATTGGCATATAAATTATGTTGGGCCAAAATAGATCTGTAAAGAACTTCCATGAACAACAGCTCATAAAAACCATAGGGAGTAAAATCTGCAGTTTCCACCTCGTTTCCGAGTTGGCCAGTGAATGGGGGAAGTACAGGCGCTGCAGAAGTGCTGGGCTCCCAATCAGGATTTGCAAGTGCATCAGGAAGGACTCTACGGGCCTGTCTTCGACTCGTTTGGTGGCTGTGGGACACTACTTGTGCTAGCCACCGCACCAGCTTGAACTGCACTTATGGGACTCGCCTCATTACCAAGTGTTACTGCAGTGCTGGTTTGACTACCACCAGGATGTGCTAGGCCGCTGGTGCTTGCCAGTACACCAGAAGGTTGAGCGGCACTAGTACCGACACTCTGCTGCATACGAGAACCATGTGATTAGTTGCACCTCAGTTACAGAAGAACAGGGTCGGTTACGCCTGACCTTAGCTCTGACAGAGTAGTGGTCCCTGCTATCGGTCCAGGTGCCGTTACTCTCCACAGGTTGGAATACTGAGCCTGTTTCTTACAGTGAGACAGTGGAATGAGACTGACATTACCCATGATACTAATACAGTGATCAGAAAAAAGATCTGTACACTTGCACTGTGACAGGGCAGTGAAGGGGGTTACTAGGGGGGGTCGGGGTAAGTCTTTATTCGGGGATATATGGTGGGTACACTAATTTGGGACAGATACTAACATCTGCTCAGACTAACTGGCGTCACCAGTGACCCGAATACAGTGATTAGTAAATGATCTGTATACTGTATATAGGGACACGGAGTTAGTTACTTGGAGCGGTCATCAGGGGGTGACAAATGTGTCTGTGTAGTGCTTGTGGCCTCACTGTCTGATGCTTTCTCCTCCCGCTGGATCTGAAAAGGGCTCCAGGAGAGGAGATTGTATCGTTTCCTGTGCCTGTGTTTACATTACACAGGCACAGGAGGGTCTGTCATTGGTCAGACCTGATCATCAGGTCCAGGCCTAAATCATTGGCCTGGACCTGATGACTGATCAGTCTTGAACCGAATCAGATCATCACGGGGACGGTGGGTGCACGCTCTACCTGCACGTGACCGACTTACAGGCACTTCTGTTCGTGCAGCCGAGCCACCTTGCTGCAGTACAACTGCGGCGGGTGGTTGGCATCTAGTTAGTTAGTCTTTAGACTTTTAAGAAAGCTAGTTCTTCTAATGAGAGGAAGATTACAAACTTACAGGTACCTTGGGTGTACAAAAGTGTGTAGGCATGTAAAAGTGATGCAAACTTAATTAGGTCTATTTGGTTGACATTACAATTTATTAAATGGCACTTGTTTATTGCAAAGTGAAGCTGCAATTTGTACAGTGCGTTTTTTATAATTGACTATTGCATACATAGTGGAACTTCACTCTCCCAAACAACGTTGATTATTTTAAATCCTCATGCTGATGGCATTAAAGTGATTATAAAGTCTCGTGTTTTTAGAAAAAAAGTTATACTTGCCTCCTCTGTTCAGTTGGTTTTGTACAGAGCAGCCCTCTTCTTGGGTCCCTCAATCCTGTGCCTGGCTCCTCCCCTCCTATTGAGTGCCCCACAGCAAGCCGCTTGCTATGGGGACACCTGAGCCGAGCTGCATTTCCGTGTCCATTCAGACACGGGTCTGCTGTCTTGCCCCACCCCTCTCTCCTGACTCACTGACTTTGACAGGCGCAGGAGCTAAGGGGCAGTTGCTGTATCTCAGCCAATCGGGAGGGAGAGTCCCAGGATGGCATATGGACTCTTAGACATCGCTGGACAGGGAGGGGCACAGGTAAGTATAAGGGGGTGCTGGGGGGCTTCTACACACAGGGCTTTATTAAAAAAAAAAAAAAAACTTCCCGACTTTACAGCTACTTTAAAAAATATCTGAAAGTAGATCCTATTTTCCTTTTTTTTTTTTCCATAACATGTCTTCAGTTCCTGTTTTTTTGCCTAGGTAAATGTTGTTATACATGGCAGGAATCTTCCAGAGGGGAAGAGGGGTTTTCCCCAGCTAAGCACACTCCCTTGCAGGCATGCTGGAGCGAAGGGCAGATGGATTCCAGGAAGAAAATGCTACATGAATGTGCCCTTAAGATGGCCATGGCCAGAAATGCTAGGGGGTGTTTTTTCAAAGTGATTTCTCAACAAAATAAAGTATAGACATGAATGGATGGGGGGAGTTTTTGGTTTGTGGCACTCGGATGCAGTGAAGTTCCACTTTAACCTCCTGTAAAGGATAATGAAGCATGTGTTTTTTGTAGTTAAACTCACAACAAGGGGCTAAGACAGGGCTTGACAAATTTACTTAGAATCTAGGAGCCAGCAAAAAGTTAGGGACCAGTTTTTTTTTTTTTTTAAATCCGCACCCAGAACTGCATGTCCGGGGCGTCTTGCAGTAAGAATTGCTCACGTCTGGTGCCAAGTGATTAAAAAAACAAATTGGGGGAAATAAGTGGCGCTGATGAGCGACACTCCCCGTCCACTCAGCAGCAGTAAGGAAAGGGCGACTGATCAAGCCCATCTGTCAACCTGTGAAAATTGATGTCTGAGGTGGACAGGCAGTGAGAACAAGCCCCGCTCATCACAGCACAGTCCACCAGAAGGTGCCGTGTTCACATAGAAACGTGTATCCCGCTACAGCAGGCCGCAAAGCTGCGACCTCCATTATCGACCAGCCCGATGCTAGTTCGCACCCCCTCAGGTAGACCACATGGGAGGATCCTGACCACTGCTGTAGTGTGACCCAGTCACCAGGACATGATTTCTAGAAGAACATTGCGACCTGATGCCTGGGTTTTGACGAGCCCTGGGCTAAGAATATGGCATAGCATTGGCAGCTTACAGGGCCTCCTTATGGAGACATCAGGGATTTCATCTGGGCAGCTAAAGGTCTTCTTTATTGGACCAACCCCCCCCCCCCCACCTAATGTCTTCTCTCCAGTGTAGCATATCAAGCACAAATCATGCTTTCTAAATGACACACCCCCCCTCCTGCAATAGCTGGGAAATGACTGAACCTGGAAGTGATGGAATACAAGCTCCTCTGCTTTCAGTGCAAAGATCAGGGAACCATGTTTCCCAGACTCCTCCCTTACAACATGGTCAACCTCCGTCCTGTGTCTGAACTTGATAGCTTCAGGTCCCTTGGCTGAACTCCATAGGAGCTCCCAATGGGGCCCCGCTCCTTCCTCACCCACTTTCATTGAGGATACTGTGTATAGTTTACACTGCATGTAACATGCTATGGGAATATGGTAGAATCTGATTGCCAAGATTCTCCCATATTCATTTGGCTTAACATGCAGTGTAAGTAATGCACTTGCTTTCCCCCAGTGAAGTAGAGGGAAGCGGGTCCCTGTTGGGGTCTTCAGCTGAACTCACTAGACTACCCTATTTAATCTCGGTACTCACTTCTACAGTATCTAGCACCCAGTATTTCTGGGACATTCATTAGTTAAGTTGTGCCTTTAAAACTGTAGGGGAAAAATGTAAGCTAATGTCTGCTTTAAATTGTAGCAAAGCTGTCTTTTTTTTTTTTTTTATTTGCCTGTGCTGCGGTAGGGTTGAGTAAATGTCAATCCAGACTAGAAATGTAAATCTGTTGGCAGATGACACGTCCTTTACGCATTTCAGCTGTATATTTTTTGTGCTTACCTGAAGTTTTTAGCTTTAAATAAGATACTTTTGCCTTCACCATGCTAGGCAAGCAAGTGCTTGTATGTTTCCTGAAATAGTACGACGTGTGTTTGTGTGCTAAAGGAATGTGCCGCGTTCAAATATCTATTGTATTTTCCATAGGTTCCTGCAGATTTTTTGAAACTTAAATCAATGAGCAGATGGCTTTATCTGGATGTCCAGATGCCTTTTTACACCCTTATTACCAGGTATGTTGAAGTATACTTTTTCCAAAGTAGAACTCCTGGTTTTTAAAAGTAGAGTTCACTGCAATGTGCAGGACTGACTGTTTTGTGCTTCAGCAGCTTATTTACCGAAATTTGAAAAATGAATCTGGAGTTCTTTGGCTTTTTTTTTTTTTTCCACATGTTTCAAATTGCTTGTCATTTTTAATAGGCAGAATTTGTTCCCAAATTTGTTGCCAGATTCAAAAGTATTCCTGGAATTCTGTGACATCACCATCCTGCCTCCATCTCATCCAATCATAGAATGCTTTGCGTTCATTCAAATACAAAGCATTCGTGTCCGCTCAGCATGGAACCTGGAAGCAAGTGGCGAACACTGGAACAGCTGCGTCTACTTCAGTGCATTCCAGCTTCCAGGGGTACCACACCTGCCATTATATGTGCATTGGTCCAAACTGGACCAAAGTAACTGTATAAAATCAAGGGTGTGGCATTAAAAAAACTACCTTTTCCCAGGGACCGATTGGGGGCCCAAATCTACTAGCCCCTCAGCAATCTATTTTAATCCGTAGTTGGGGAAAGATCTCCTTTTTACATAAAAAAAAAAAAGATAATGTATGGCTTTTGTTTTCATTTAGTAAGAATGAGACAACTGATGTCTCATTAGGTTATATTATTGAATGAGACTAGGGATTTTCAGTGGATGGATGTCACTTTTTAAACCTTGAAATGGCTTTGCCAGGATGGAAAATATGAAGGGTTGAGGTTTTAGGCAGAGGTGCTTTTAGGAATATCTGGGCCTTCATAGCAACTTAAACTTTTAATGTTTTTAACATTGTGCGATTTATATCCTACTCGTCTCCCTGTCTCCGCACCCGGGGACTAGCAAGGAGGGGAGAGACCTTGGAGTGTGGAAAGCATTGATTGGGTGCTAGCCAGGAAAGGCGGGCTCTCAACGCTCAGCACAAATGCATCTGCTGAGCGACCAATTGAGGCGCTGGCCCCAATGAGGAAAAGGTTATTCCTTTTAGGTTACTCTTGCACACTCTTGCACACAGAAGAACTTAGAAACTCATTACAAGCGCATGCTAAATCAAGCTCCATTGTCTGCTCCATTAACCACTTGCCCCTTAGCTTTTTTTTGGCACTTTGTTTACATGTAACAATCAGTATTTTGTTTTTCCTAGAAAACTTCTTTGGACCCCCCCCCCAGGCCCTAGAGAATAAACTGGTGGGTGTTGTGGTATGAGCACGGCGGTATTTCAAACAATGTTCTAATGCAAAAAAAATAAATAACCCCCATTTTTTTGGTAAAGTATAAAACCTGATGGTATGCCGAGTAAATAGATACCAAGCATGTCATGCTTTAAAATTGAACGCCTCTGCAACGAAGACAAATAACATGCATAAGTTTTACTATCCATAGGCGACCTTTAAAAGCCTTTAAAGGTAACCACTTTAGATTTACTGAGGAAGGCTAGTGGTAGAATTACCGACCAGGTTCTGACATTGGTGGTGATACCTCATCTGTGGGCTGATCACTGTGTGCGTGCGGGATAGACACGTTCTCCTTTGCACGGGTGCACTTCAAAGGCGTTTTTGTGTGAGATATAAATGTATAGATATTATATATAGATATAAAAAAACTGATTCCCAAAAAGTTGGGACACTACAAATTGTGAATAAAAACCGAATGCAATGATGTGGAAGTTTTCAAATTTCAATATTTTATTCAGGACACAACATAGTTGACGTATCAAATGTTTAAACTGAGAAAATGTATAATTTTAAGGGAAAAATTTAAGTTGAATTTTAAATTTCATAGTATCAACACATCTCAAAGTTGGGACAAGGCCATGTTTACCACAGTGGCATCCCCTCTTCCTTTTATAACAGTCTGCAAACGTTTGTAAGAGAACCTCAGTGAACAAAAAGCATCATGAAGGCCAAGGAATACACCAGACAGGTCAGGAATAAGGTTGTGGAAAAATTTAAAGCGGGGTTAAGGTTTAATAATATAAAAAAAGCTTTTAACATCTCACGGAGCACTGTTCAATCCATCATCTGAAAATAGAGTATCGCACAACTGCAAACCTACCAAGACCTGGCTTACCACCTTAACTTATTGGCCAGATCAGAGCATTATTCAGAAGTAGCCAAGAGGCCCTCGGTAACTCTGGCAAAGCTGTAGAGATCCACAGCTCAGCGGGGAGAATCTCTCCACAGGAGAACTATTAGTCATGCACTTCACAAATCTGGCCTTCATGGAAGAGTGGCAAGAAGAAAGCAGTACGTCCCATTTGCAGTTTGTGCGAAGCCATGTGGAGGGACACAGGAAAACGTGGAAGAATGTGTGCTGGTCAGATGGGACCAAAAATTTTACTTTTTGGCCCAAAAGCAAACCTTGTGTGACAGAAAACGAACACTGTGCCTGAGCACACCATCCCCACTGTGAGTGGCTACATATGGATTGAAATTCAGCTGGTGCTTGCCGAACTGGATGAATTTCGATCCATCTATGGCCAGTTTAAGGCACTATACCTCTGACTGCAAGAATTGGCAGTGTCACTTTGATCAAACCACTTTCTTTGGTCTCCCATGTAACAGTTTTATTACCGGTCGACCTGTGGCTCCCCAATCAGTTTCCAGGACAAAATGATTGATTATGGCTTCCTCCAATAAATCCAAGCAGAAAGTGTAAAGTTTCTCCCATTCCCCCCCCCCCCCCTTCCCTGGTCTTGGTTTGGATTATTTTCCAGCATTATCCAGCTCACAACCATTTAGGTTTTTCTAGATGATGGGAAGGTCAGCTTCCAGATGTGGCTGTGGAGCAGTGTTAATTTCGTCGACTAAAACCGACTAAAACGTTTTCGTCGACTAACACAATTCAGATGACTAAAATACGACTAAAACTAAAATGGCATTTTAGTCAAAAGACTATAACTAAAACTAAATCGAAATTTGCTGCCAAAAATTAACACTGGTGCATGCTCAAAGCATAAATAATAACATATTAGATTTTTCACTCCAGGACCAGCAGTAGTATATAATGAGTTTGGAAATTGTAGAGAAATGCTTAAATAATGCATTACAAATTACAATTGAACTACACCCATTTGATTATAGATGACTAAAATTAGTTTTAGTCGACTAAAATGTAGGGCGTTTTAGTCGACTAAAATATACTGGAGTTTTAGTCGACTAAATACGACTAAAACACTTGCAGAAGACTAAAATGGGACTAAAACTAAAATGCCATTTTAGTCCTAAGACTAAAACTAAAACTAAATTGAAATTTGCTGCCAAAATTAACACTGCTGTGGAGTTGTCCACTAGAATGGCCAAATTATTAAATTCTGCTAGAAGCGATCAGAGGTTGTCACCATTCCAGGGATTTAGAAAAGTCCAAAGTATGTGGGGTCTTTTTTTAAAAGTAACTTGCCTTTTTCTGCACACCTGCATGAATATTCGGCCCACAGCCAAAACGTAATGGAAATGTCACAGGATTTTTGTGGGTCCCAAAACCAATATCAAGTATCAAAGACCAAAAGCGCCAAGGAAGTTGCTAGAGCAAAGCAGTTTTACTCCTGAAGAAACCTCCCAGTAAAGACGAGGGATGCTAGGATTAGCTTCCTGGAAGGCTCTAACATTGGGAAGGAAATGGACACAATACATCTCAAAACTTTGACCAGTTTGACCGTGTTCCTCGTATATATGGCAGCAGGGTGACCGAGCTGCTCTCGACAGCTCAGTTAACTATCGGTAGTTGGAAGGCATTGCCCTTTATCAGCATTGTGTAGCCAATCGCACTGTGGAAATATTGGGAGCCCAGCCTTCTAGCTTGGGGACAAACACATTTTAAAGCACAGGCTTTGGCTGATGTAAAGGTTAACTGAAGGGTTGTGACTTGAGCCTGTAGCCCCTCCCCCACAAACTTTCTTCTTAATCTGGTCACAGAAGGACCTGGTAAAGGCAGCCGTCTAGAACGACTACAAAAACCCATTTCTCTGTTCATTGACGGACGCAGCTGTTCTTATTCATACTCATAGGGTTATGCTCCTCCTTGGGATGGCCACTAGGCGGAAAAAAGGCTTGTCCACGCCTATGGGGGCTGTCCCAGCAGGCATAACCCCTCGGGCTCTGCTAGTCAACAGTTTTGTTCTGCCTAGTGTCAGGGATAGACCTAGTTCCCTGCTGGGACTTCGGTCTTGGCTGTATCAGGGAAGAATGTGTGCTTTATTTTTTTGGACTAGTTAGTTCCTGAGGACCAAGCTTCAGAGGAACTGCAAGCAACAGCCGGCTGATATTTGCACTAGATAATCTAGATCCTTAAGGTCTCCCAGCCTGGCCATGGAGTGTGAGCAGGTTAAAGTCCAGAACTAGGCCTCGCCATGACAGTGCCCCGCTGGATGGGGACGAGCCTGCGAGTGGATAGTCTCGCTGGGACGCAAATTACATGGAATGACCTGAGTCGCAGCTTCCCCTTGGCCAACAGCACCCCCATCCCGGATGAGAGGTGATCTGTTTCGGAGTGGCACCCACCTGGTTCCGTGGTATGGTGAGTAATATGTCCCCCCCCCCCCCCCCAAAAACCCTTGGGGGGCGTGGGGTGGGTGTGGGCCCCTCCCTGGAATGGTCGGACCTTGGGGGCTCCCTTGGTTCCCTGGCATCTTTTTAGGATATACCTCTTGGCTTTTTCCTTCCCCTTGCAGGTTTTTTTTATCTTGGAGGCGGTAACAATGTGGCTGTTTTGGGGCTTACTTGGGGGGGGGGGGGGGGGGGGGAGGTGGTTGTCCTGAGTGGATCCCTGGTTAGAGACCCTTTTGATGCCTTCTATTTTGGGTCCCGGAGACCGAATGGTGCGTGGCGTGGGCCGCCATTTTGCTGTAGTTCAGTTTCTGTTCCTTTTAGTTTGTATGGGCAGCAATTTTAGGTTTTTCTGTTGCTGCCAGCCGCAAACGTCCTATGCCCTCACCTCCATCGGCAGGATCCTCGGACTTTGAGATGGACTTGAGGGGTCTGTGTCTTTGCATTCGGACGATGAAGAGGACCTGTCCTCATCAGCTGCCACGTGGGAACGCGCATTGGTGGAAGCCCTGATAGTTTCTGTGCGGTAAACTTTTTAAAAATGGCTGAACCCACAGCGCCAGGTACGCAGGTGTCTTTTGGCTCCCAAAATCCTGTAATTCGGGCAAGGTATTCCCTTTTCCAGAATTGTTTCATACTATTGTGGATTAACAATGGCGTCACAATCACATGTGGGTGGTGCCTAAGCGTTTTGCAAGCCGTTATCCTATTGCGGAGGCAGTGTCTAAGGTGGACTGTACCACAGAAAGTAGATTCTTTGGTGGCCAGGTTGAATAAAGCGACTCTGGTACTGGTGGCAGTCTCCTACCTTTCCGGATCCCGTGGATAGACTGGTGGAATCCTTGTCCCGCCATTTACACCTGGTAGCAGGTCAGGTGTTAACTTTGAATGTTTTAGTAGCGCAGACTGCTACTGAATGGGTGAAGTTACTTAAAAGTAACTTGGAAGCTGAACGCTTCCCCCCCCCTGTGGTGCTGGATCTATTGGACCTGTTGGCTCAAGTCCTGGTGTTCATGTGTGATACATCCTTGGATGTTACCCAGTTGGGGGCCAGAGCGTCAACAGTGGGGATTGCTATTCGGCACACGGTGTGGCTTAAGAGCTGGTCTGCTGACCAGGCTTTCAAAAAGACCTTGACTGATCTCCCCTTCACTGGGGAGAGGCTGTTTGGATCCTCTCTGGATGAGTTGATCAAAGACCTCACTGGGGGAAAAGAGTACTCCTTCCCCCCAACCCTCTAAGGGCAAGGCACCACGTGTTAGAAGGTGGTCTTCTTTTGCTGCTCGTGGGCGGCCAGTTCGTACCTCCGGGTCGCAAGCGAATGTACAGCTGTTCAGGTTTTCTGGGGGTTTTCGAGGGGTTCCGAGAAGACCTGCTCAGGTAAATCTGAGACGGACCAGTCTGGATCTGCAGATAATCGTGTACATGATAGGGCACCCTCACCCGTTTCTGGGGTGGGGGGGACATCAGATTCTTTCCGGAGCCGGGCCCCTCAAGCACACACGTTATCTGGTGGTACATAGAGATAAGGTGGTACTTTGACCTATTCAGTGTTTCCTTCCTAAGGGGGTTTCTGATTTTCATCTGGATGAAGACACAGTATTGCCTTCACTTAAACCTCATCCGACGGAGCATGCTTTGCATTCTTGGCTGTGATTCAGGGCGATCAGGGTCGATTTACAGACCTGAGTCCCTTCAAAAATCAGATGCTACTTTGTCCTTTTTTGTTGGACCTCATAGGGTATGGCTGCATCTGCTGAGACCATTTTCCAGATGGACGTGGCAGATGGTGGTACAAGCTTTTTCACTGAAGGGTCAGGTTCCTCCTTTCCCAGTAAAGGCTCGCTCTATGAGAACGCTGAGGGTCTCTTGGGTTTTTTCGCCATCAGACGTTGGTGTTACAAGTTTGTAACTTGTTCGTCTGGGCATACGTCACTAAAGTCTACAAGGTAGATGTATTGGCATCTGCAGATGCATCTTTTGGCTGCAGAGTTTTGCAGGCTGCAGTTTAAAAGAGAATTCCTTCGTTTCTCTGAGGGTTCCATTGGTTCCAGGTGAGCTCCAGTTGTTCCTGGTTAGGCTCTATTCTACCTAGTTGGCTACTTAGCCATTGGGGAAATCTTTTTTTTTTTTTTTTTTTTTTTTTTCTCTTGTTCGCACCCCTCATACTGCTTTGGTACATCGTAATTAGTCTATGAATAGGAAGAGCTGCGTCTGTCGAACGATGGAGACCTGGATTTTTGTAAGAACTTACCGTAAAATCCTTTTTCTTACGACTATCGACAGGCGCAGCCTCATCTTCTTCAGGAGCTGAGGGGGTTATGCTGCCACCTGCAGGAGTAGTCTAGGCAGTATGTTAGTACAAAGCTTTTAACAAACACGCCAACCGGGCTGTCCCTCCAGGCATAACCCCCCACTGATTGAATCCAAACTGGAAAAAGACCGCTCCAGGTGAGGTGGTGTCAGGTGCTGGTCGGATCTGTAGTCCAAGTGCCGTTCGAAAAGAAATGACCGCACTCCGATGTAAAAATTAAGCAGGAGTGTATTTATTCCACATCAAAAAATAGGCATAACTTCAAAACTTCAAACTGTGAGAACATAGGACAAAAGGTAGACGCGTTTCACGACTAGAAATGTCGCTTACTCATTACCAAGTTCATTCTGAATGTGCACAGACCACAGATAAAGGTACTTATGCAGCTCAGAATAATCAAATTGATTAGATGTTCATTGGAGTAAACTGCTGCTAAATGTCTGTGGTCTGATTGCATGAACAGAATGGCCCCAATCAAAAACCAAACACATAATAGTGATTGAATTTAAAACATGCAAATGTTAAAATATGCAAATCAAAAATATAAATGATCACTATAGACACAAATATTGCCATATATTTCACATAAGTATATTATCTCCATGTATGCCCATATTTCTATGTTGAGTGCAAAAATGTATATGAAATTGAATGGAGGATATATTAAAGAGATATATGTATAAAAATTAATTAAATCATATGTGAAAGATATGAAAAAAAAATAAAAAAATGAAAAATGTATATACAGTGGGTACGGAAAGTATTCAGACCCCCTTAAATTTTTCACTCTTTGTTATATTGCAGCCATTTGCTAAAATCATTTAGGTTCATTCTTCTTCCTGATGAATGTACACATAGCACCCCATACTGACAGAAAAACACAGAATTGTTGACTTTGTTGCAGATTTATTAAAAAAGAAAAACTGAAATATCACATGGTCCTAAGTATTCAGACCCTTTGCTGTGACACTGTCAACAATTCTGTGTTTTTCTGTCAGTATGGGGTGCTATGTGTACATTCATGAGGAAGAAGAATGAACCTAAATGATTTTAGCAAATGGCTGCAATACAACAAAGAGTGAAAAATTTAAGGGGGTCTGAATACTTTCCGTACCCACTGTGTGTGTGTGTGTGTGTGTATATATATATATATATATATATATATATATATATATATATATATATATATATATATATATATATATATATATATATATATATATATATATATATATATATATATGCGCCAAGTTCTCACCCTCCCTAGCCAACCTTTATATGGGTTGGTGGGAGAGGTCCCGCATCTTTGGAGGTATGAACCCATACAGGGAACATGCCTTTTTGTACCTTCGTTACATAGACAATTTACTGTTTGTGTGCCATAGGTCTGTTGATCTTGATACATTCATACATTTTTTTGAACGATAATGACCTAAACCTCGTTTTTTACGGGATCTTCCAGCCCGGATAAAATGATGTTTTTAAACAAGAATCGTCCTCCTTATATCAATGGTTTCTCCAGAGAGGCTATCCCAGATGGATGCTGGACAGAGCATACCATCTGGCCCTGGAGAAGGACCGAACTGACCTTTTGCAGCTAACAGGGTCTAGTCAAACAGTTATACATCATGACCCTATCCTGGATTCTTCACAAGCGCCAACGGAAAAGATCATATAAACCTAAAAAGAAAAATAACAAAGATAGAATTATACCCTCTCTAACGCTGGCACTTCCCTACAGTTTCGAATTTAATGACCTCAAATCAATAATCGGAAAACACCTGCCAATTTTGCATACTGACAACATATGCGAGAATATTCTGGGGAAGGGTGTGAACATTGTAGCAAAGAGCAGACAACATCCCTTCCTGTGCAGTAATTTCCTGCTGCTAAGCCGAGGTCACTTCTTGCCTTTCTCTCAATGCTGTGGAAGATCCAGGAGGCTGGTTTGTCTGGGGGGGGGGGGGGGGTACAGTATTTGGTGTCCCTGCGGGCATATCTCTGCACTTTCTGCTGTCACTTTGGTTTACAGGGGTTCCCGGCAGACTGCGGCGATCGGTGGTGGATACCGCGATCGGCGCTCTTAAAGTGACAGTACATAGTTTTTTGAAAATTGCATTATGGAGTTGCATATTGGAGTTCCAAACTATGAAATCACTCAGACCCACTCAGTCAGAATCGCAGTCGCTAGCCGCGATTTCAGCAGCCCTGGAAAGCCTGGCGACTAAAGTTGATTTAGTAATGGAAAAAGGTTGATAGCCGAAAATGTTCTCAGTCAGATGGTGACGAGGACCTGTTTTCAGCTGCAGCTCGGGAACACACCTTAGTGGAAGCCCTGATTTTTCAATGCGGGATACTTTAAAATTGGCTGACCCCACACTGGCAGGGATGTGGGTGGCTTTTGGCTCAAGTCTCCAAAAGTCGACAGGGTTTCCCCTTGTCCTGACACCTTTTACGATATTGTGAATGACCAATAGGAGCACGTTAAGCATGTGTTAGTGGTGCCTAAACGCTTTAAAAGCTGGTACCCTATTGCTGAAAAGGTTTCCAACCGTTGGAAGGTGCCACCTAAAGTGGACCATCCTGTTTCCAGATTGAACCTACCCTTGTGCCTGTGGAAGATTTCCCAGTTTTTATGGGTTCAGTGGACAGGTGGGTGGAAACCTCTTTCCCGCCATCTTCAAGTGCTGGCAGGTTCCCTTTTGAAACCGGTTTTTATGTCTGCATTAGTCTCAGACAGTAATGGAATGGATTAGGGGTTTGCGGGAGTCCTTGGACCCCGAGACTGTTCCTCTGGAACAGCTGGAACCGTTGGACCAGGTGATCCAGGCTCTGGTGTTCCTGTGTCATGCTTCTATGGATGCGGCTCCCCTTGTGGCCAGGGTTTTGGCCGTGAGCGTTGTTTTGAGCCGCATGGTTTGGTTGAAGAGCTGGTCGGCTGACCAAGCTTCTAAGAAAGCCTTGGCTGATCTCCCCTTTCTGGGGGACTAGTTGTTTGGCGACTCATTGGATGAGTTAATCGCCAAAGGGCCTGACTGGTGGGAAGAGTACTCTTCTCTATTCCTCCGAGGGTAAGACTCCCCGTAGTAGAACTTCTGGAGAAACTAAGAAACCCTGGGGGCAAGCCCAAGGCTGGTCAGTCTGGTGCTGCAGACAAGTCCTCTTCAGCTTGAAGGGGTGCCCTCACCCGTCTCAGGGGTTTGGGGGGGGCATGTCTGCGCTTCAGGAGCCCTGGACTTCCTTCATTCAAGATGATTGGGTTTGAAAACTGGTTTGCTCCGGGTACAAGATCGACTTTTAGTCTTGGCCATGGAACAGGTTCTTTTAGTCGAATCTTCTCCTCTCTCCAGAGCGTTTGAAGGTTCTGCGGGAGGCTGTGCGAGATCTCCTGGCTCAAGGGGTGATTGTGCCGGTTCCTCTGCAGGAACACTCTCAAGGTTTCTATTTAAGCCTGTTCCCTGTGGCCAGAAAGGAGGTCAAAGTGCATCCAATCCTGGACCTCAAGGCTCCGAACCGCTTTGTGCGGGTGCAGAAGTTTCAAATAGTGTCCATCGATCGGTGGTGGCATCTTTGAATCGGGGATTTTCTGGCTTCCATCGATCTCAAAGATGCGTTTCTCCACGTCCCCATATTCGAGGGACATCAGCGATTTTCTCTGCTTTGCAGTGGCAGAGGAGCACTTTAAATTTGTGGCATTACCTTTTGGTTTCACCTTGGCTCCCAGAGTTTTTACCAAGGTCCTAGCCCCCGTGCTGGCCTTGTTACGTCGGCAAGGTATATCCATTGTGGGATATCTGGACGATCTCCTGTTGCGAGCAGTCTCCCACTCAGATCTGCTGGAAGTTTCGATCCCCATTCAGACCCTTCAAGAATTCGGGTGGACGATCAATGTCACTAAATCTGCCCTGACTCCATCCGTGCAGGTCACTTATCTGGGGCTTATCCTCAACTCTGCTCTGGTGAAGGTCTTCCTTCCCTTGGATAAGCTTCAGAAGTTGCAAAGGGCGGTCCGGTTGCTGATGGAGGCCGATCAGTCCTCCTTGAGGGCTTGCATGGGGGCCCCAAGTCTGATGGTCTCGACCTTCAAAGTTGTCCCATTTGCTCAGGCTCATAGGAGACAGTTGTAAGATTCTGTCAAAATGGAACAGAGATCCTCGGTCACTGGACCAGAAGATTCGGTTGAGCCATCTCACGAAGTCGGCTCTTGGTGGCTCCAGTCACCTGTTCTGTGCCAAGGCAAGTCCTTCCTACCTGTGTTTTGGATGGGGGGTCACCACAGACGCCAGCCTGTCAGACTGGGGAAGTTCTGTGTCCAGGGGACTTGGACGACAGTTCTTCCTTACTTATCAATATTCGGGAGCTGGGAGCGATCAAGCTCTGGCTGCTTCCCTGGACGAGTCTGTTACGCAGATCTCTGGTTCGGGTCCAGTCGGACAATGCCACGGCCGTGGCTTACATCAATCAAGGGGCCCCCTGAAGTGCCTTGGTATCTAAGGAGGTGGCAGAGATTCTAATGTGGGCGGAACACAATGTTCTGACTCTTTCCGCAGTCCACATCCCGGGTGTGGAGTATTGGCAGGCGGGATTACCTGAGTCATCAGGTGTTGTATCAGGGGGAGTGGTCCCTGCATCCAGAGGTGTTTCATCTCCTGTGTGCCCGGTGAGGGACTCCGGAGGTAGACCTGTTTGCATCTCGCCTCAACAGGAAAGTTCAGAGGCTTGTGGCCAGGTCTTGGATTCTCTGGCCAATGCCACGGACGCTCTAGTGACTCCTTGGAGTCAGTATTGCCTGATGTATGCCTTGCTTCCGCTCGTTTTCCTGCAGAGCTTTATTCGCAGGGTGGCGATGGAAGGCATTTCAGTCGGTCTGTTAGCACCAGATTCGCCTCGACGGTCTTGGTACGCAGAACTGATAAAAATGGTCGTGGATCCATGGCGTCTTCTTCTGCGGGAAGACCCATCTCAAGGACCGATCTTCCATCCTGCTTTACGGTCGCTGACCTTAATAGCTTGGCTGTTGAAAGCAGGGTGTTGAGGGATAGAAGTCGTTCTGATTCGGTGATTCCCACCCTTTTTGAAGGCCAGGAAGTCTACCTCTAGGAAGATCATCCTACGTGGAAATCGTACATTTCATGGTGTGAATCGCTGCAGCTGCACCCTCGCTTGTTCTCTATAGCTAGGGTTTTGGCCCTTTTTTACAAAAAGGGGTTGAGCAGCATTTGGCACTATCAAGGGCCAGGTGTCGGCCCTGGCTATTTACTTTCAACGTCCGTTGGCTACTAAGTTTCATTCGCGCTTTCATTCAGGGGGTTCATCATCTGGCTCCTCCGTGGAGATCCCCGTTACCACCGTGGGATCTTAATTTTGGATTGGTCTGTTCTTCAAAACCCTCCTTTTGAGAATTTGGGAGATTTCTTGGCTTTCTTTGTCACAAAAGGTTGCCTTCCTAGTGGCTATCACTTCTGCTCGCAGAGTCGGAGTTGATGGCGCTGTCCTGTCCGCCTTAATTGGTGGTCCACAGGGATAAAGTGGTCCTCCTGACCTAATCAGTCTTTTCTTCCTAAGGTGGTGTCGGATATTCACCTGAATGAAGACATTGTGTTGCCTTATGTCCTCACCCTAAACATCCCAAAGAAGTTGCCTTGCACTCTCTGGATGTGGTTTGGGCGATAAGGGTTTATCTGACGGTCACTCAGTTATTCAGGAAGTCAGACTTTGTCCTCCCGACGTTCCTCGCATAGGTTTGGCTGTGTCCGCTGCTATCATTTCGAGATGGATCAGGCAGACGGTTGTTCAGGCTTATTCACTCAAGGGTCAGGTTCCTTCTCTCCCTGTGAAGGCGCATTCTACTAGAGCGCTGAGTGCCTCTTGGGCTTTTTGCCACCAGTCCTCTGTTATACAAGTTTGTAAGGCAGCGACTTGGTCATCTATGCACACCTTTACAAAATTTTACAAGGTGGATTTGTTGGCCTTCTCAGATGCCTCTTTTGGTCTCAAGGTTTTGCAGGCTGCTGTTTTCATAAGAAAATGTGTTTTTTTTTTTCTCTTAGGGGTCTTTTGCCTGGGTGCGCTCCTGTTTGGTTGAGCTCGGTTTCCTGGTTGGCTAGGTTTCAACTCTTGGAGTTGACGTTACTGTCTGGTTGTGTTTTTCCCACCCCTCATGCCTTCACTGCTTTGGGACATCTGTCGATGGATGATAGAGAAAATAAGATTTTTGTAAGATCTTACCGTAAAATCTTTGTCTATAGAAGATGCAGCACCTGCCCCTCTGATTGGGAATGGTTCTTTTGTCTTCGCTGCTTGCAACTAAACTGATGTGCTGGGCTGTGGCAGTGGGGGCTATGCCTGGAGGGACAGCCCGTGGGCGTTTATATGTTAAAAGCTTTGTACTAACGTACTGCCTAGACTACTCCTGCAGGTGGCAGCATAACCCGCTCAGCTCATGAAAATGAGGCTGCGTCTTGTCGATGGACATTCAAGAGATTTTGCGGTAAGATCTTACAAAAATCGTATTTTCTCTGAAGTTCAACAGAAGCAGCACATTATGGGGTTCTTTCTAACACTGCTTGCAACCAAACTGAGACTAGCAGAGCCTGAGGGGTTATGCCTGCTGGGGCAGCCCCCATAGGCATTGACTGGTTGTTTTTTTTTTTTTTTTTTTTCCGCCTAGTGTCTATCCCTAGGAGGAGGAGCATAACCCTATGAGTCTATGAATAAGAGCTGCGTCTAACTTCAGAGAGGATTTCAGGGTGAGTTCTTACAAAAATCCAGTTTTTGCTCAACAAAGGATTATTCCAGTTAAGAACACTAGATCTTTCAAGGATATTACTCACCTCTTTGCTTTCCAGAAAGTCTTTGGAAAGTACTGAAACTTTTATAATTTTGAATAAATCAGACAGGTTCTTGGAGTACCAAAATGTGTGTGCAAAGGAGTTCATGATCACCTGGGAGTTGCAGCATCTTGCAGTACTGACAGAACGGGATTTGCCAAAAGCCATTCCACATGTATAACACCCGGCTTCACCTTGCGCAGACAGTTTGCCAGACAACAATTTAACTTGTCCTAGTAACTCACTTTGTCTGCTGGTGCGTAAAGTGATTGCAACGGTCACCTTTTAAAACAACCTATTTAGTTTGAAGAAATGAATGCCAAAATATTTCTGTATTCTTGGCTGCATAGGAGCTGGGGGAGGAGAAGCAGCAGTACACCAAGCTTCCCTGTGAATGGCTGTGAAAAGGGGGGGGGGGTGTGTCATGACAAGTCTGATCATTGGAGAACAGCCTTAATTGTATTTTCCCTAGCTATGTTGGGAACTGTGTGCTCTCCTGCTTAGTTTGGTCAGTTTAATAGGAAAGGAGAGGGACTGGCAGGTATACCAGGGAAATAACATAAAGGAAGCAATACAAACAGGCTGCTTTTCATATAACATGGTACAGCAGGCACATATCCGAAATGGGAAATGCTAGGTCTGCTGTAACACTTTTTAAACTCTATTTGTAGCTGCTTTCTCTTTGGGACTCTTGCTGCTGGGCACCCTATAATACGGTGCATAAGCATTCTGTTGGTGGCTTCAAAGCAATCTTTGATGCATAAGGAGTATTCAAGGAAGCTGCATTATTCTTGCCTAAGTGAGCCACAGTTAGGAAAAACCTCCACTTGTGGGGGGGAGATGTGTAAAGTGTAAGTAAGAGGTGGGAATATAGTAAGTGTAAGAAGGGGGTGAAGATCCATTAAACTCCCCTGTCAGGACCCAGACTTGAACCTAGGACCTCCAGTGTGTCTGCCAATGACTCTACTTGCTGAGCCACCTGGAATGCTGGACAAATCCTTGGACAAATCCTTGGACAAATCCTTGGATGATCCTGCTGTGAATCTTTATTGCCTTGAACCTTGAACCCTTTGCTCCTCCCATGAACTTCCTGTTATAAGCCATGTCTTTGCACTTCCTAGTTGCCAGAATATTGTGCCTTCAACAGCCGATATCTCGCTTGTCTCTCCTGCTGCCGTCCGTATCTTTGCTATCATCCGTTATCGACACTTGGCTTGTTCCTCGACTACGCCTTTGCCTAATACCGACCTGCAACTACTTGTTACCGACCTTTGGCTATTCCTAGACTACGCTTCTGCTTGATCCTGACCTGCTATATCTGCTACTGGACCCTGGCTTGCTCATCTCCTGGTGGGGCGATCCTGAGGACCGTGACCTGGTACTAACACGCAGCAAAATCCATCTCCACCATCAGGAGCGCTGGTGAACACCGGTTAGTACTTAGATTCCGCACCTCAGGTGAGCCTGCGTCATCTGCCAGTGTGACCTGCCTGTGTTCCTATCCAGCTGGTTCCTGTGTAAGCTGCTATAGCTATTGGTCTTCGAGCCTGACTCCAGATCGTGACAGAATATTCTGGCCCAAAACATGGAGGCCGTTGTAGCAGCTGCTGTGGCTCCTTTCAGGGTACAAATCTCTGAGTTGCAGGCGTTTGTAACTCAGCAAACTTTTCCTGGTAGGTAGTACCAAACTGAAGTGAAAGGGCTACAAGAGGACATCCTTGATCTGCACAGACAGTTGCGGGACATGCGTTCTCGAGATGCTGTTGCGGTTGATACTAGCACACGAATGCCCCTCCCACTCAAGTTTAATGGCGACCATCACAATTAGAGGTTTAATCAATGTCGTATATACTTGAGATGCAACCTGCTGCATTTACTTCTGACAGGAAAAAGGTGCTGTTTATCATCAATCTCCTGACTGAGGAAGCCTTAGCCTGGGCCTCCCCTTATGTGGAGAAAGATGTCATCCTGGATAATTTCAATAATTTTGTGGCTGCCATGAATCAAGTTTTTGATGATCCTAACCGCTGTGCTACTGCTGAGGCAAAATTGCACAATTTACGGCAGGGGAGGCGCTCTGTTGCAGAGTACACAACTGAATTCAGACGTTGGATTTCAGATACTGATTGGAATCCAGCAGAGTCAGTTTCGTCAAGGACTCTCTGAACAAGTAAAAGATGAGCTTGCTCGAGTAAAAAGTCCTGATGACCTTGAGGCCTTTATTAAATTATGTATTCAAATTGATCAAAGACTTACTGAAAGGAGAAAAGAGAGGCAGGGAATTCTAGGCAGTAATGGTGGCATGTGTTTTTTTTTCTACTACTCGGTATACTCCTAAGGGTCCAAGAGTTCTTCCAGGTTCTGACACTCCTGAACCTATGCAGGTGGATGCTATTAAAAGATCTATTACCACTCAGGAGAAAGAAAGACGACGTTCAGAAAACATATGTCTTTATTGTGGAGAATCTGGGCATTAAGTAATCAATTGTCCCAATAAATTTAAAAGAACAATTGCGGCAACGGATCTTATGGTATCTGAACAAATAAACTCAATTTCTCAGTCTCTCTCCTTTGATTCAAGAAACTCATAAAGTTAATTTTGTTATCTTCTCATTTTGTCATCCCTGTAAAGCTTATCACTGAAAGCAGTGAAATACCTTGCTCCGCTATGCTGGACTCAGGGGTCGGGGGGAACTTCATGGACATTGAATTTGCCCAAAATAATAACATACAAGGAAGAAATAAATTTGCCCCAATTGATATGGAAACTGTGGATGGCTCACCTTTGTCTTCAGGACCTGTTACCCACGAGACTGTCCCACTTGAACTCTTAATCGAGACTGACCATCAGGAGACTATCAGCTTTTAGCTGATCACATCGCCTAAATTCCCTATCATCCTGGGCATTCCTTGGTTCTCTATCCATAATCCTTCCATCAACTGGGAGACACGCTCTTTAAAACTTACCTCTGACTATTGCAAAGAACATTGCAAGAGATCTTACTAAGTAAGCCCACCACCAACCCAGGACTCGCAAGCAGCTATGGTAACTACCCAGTCATACGAAGACCTGCCCCCACAATATCTTGAATTTAAGGATGTTTGTGATAGAAAAAATGCTGATCAGCTGCCTCCACATTGCTCTTATGATTGTCCCATTGAATTGCTTCCAGGGGCAGAGATCACCTTTGGCCGTCTTTATTCCTTATCTGAACCTGAACTGAAGGTGCTCAGGGAGTGGCTTGATGAGAATCTAAAAAAAGGGTTTATTAGACACTCAACTTCTCCTGCTGGAGCGGCCTTATTCTTCGTAGAGAAAAAGGATTCCACCCTGCGTCCATGTATTGACTACAGGGAGTAAAATAGGATCACAATTAAAAATCGCTATCCACTTCCACTAATTCTAGAAATGCTTGAGAGACTACGCTCCGCCAAGCTCTTTACCAAATTCGATTTATGAGGGGCATACAACCTGGTCCGCATTCGTCCCGGAGATGAATGGAAAACTGCTTTCAGAACCAGATATGGACATTTTGAGTCTTTGGTTATGCCTTTTGGACTTTGCAATGCTCCCGCAACCTTCCAACATTTCATTAATGATGTTTTTCGAGATTTGTTGGATCAGTTTGTAATAGCATATTTGGATGATATTCTTATTTTTTTCTGATAATTTGGAAGAACACCGCAAGCACGTCTGTACTGTCTTCGAGAGACTAAGGCGGAATCAACTTTACATTAAACTAGAGAAATGCGAGTTTGAACAAACTAAGATCTAGTTCTTGGGATACATCATTTCTTCTGAAGGAGTGAGCATGGATCCCGATAAGATCAAAGCAGTGGTGGATTGGCCTGTCCCTAAGAATGTTAAGGAAATACAGCGTTTTGTTGGATTTCCCAACTTTTACAGAAGATTTATAAGGAACTTCTCCAAGGCAATTGCTCCAATTACGCAGCTGACAAAGAAGGGGGTGCCCTTTTTGTGGTCACCAGAGAGACAGGCCGCCTTTACTAAATTAAAGACTCTCTTCACTTCTGCACCAATACTGGTACATCCAGATCCAGAGCTACCTTTCATCGTAGAAGTGGATGCTTCAGATTCTGCTATGGGAGCTATCCTTTCTCATCGAATTGGCGAAAAAATGCAGCTCCATCCTTGTGCTTATTTCTCCCGACTGATGTCTTCTGCAGAGAAGAATTATGACATCGGAAACGAGGAGCTGCTGGCAATTTAAGGAAGCATTTTCTGAGTGGAGGCATCTGTTGGAAGGGGCTAAGCACTCTGTAACCGTTTTCTCACGGATCATAAAAATTTTTAATTTATTCGTTCTGCCAAGACTGTCATCTAGACAAGCACGTTGGACCCTATTCTTCTCCAGGTTCAATTTTATTTCGTACTGCCCTGGGTCAAGGAACTGTAAGGCTGATGCTCTATCGCGGATGTTGTCTGGGCCTCTCCAGGAAAGCAACTCCGAATGTACGATTCTGTCTCAAAATAACTTTCTAGGGGCCACAAGTTCTAAAACCTTTTTTAATCTTCTTGAGGGGTATGAGAATGACCACTTCTTAATCATCCTCCTAGGAACATTAATCTCAAATACAAGAACAGCTTTTGGACTCAAGCGCATCGCCTCTATGTACCTGAATCTGTTCGGGTAGAAGCCCTCCAATTGGTTCATGACTCTAAACTTGCTGGTCATTTTGGGGTTTCTAAAACAGAAGAACTCTTATCACGTACCTTTTTGGTGGCCTGGGTACAAGGATGTCAAGAGATATGTGGCATCGTGTCTGA
Source organism: Pelophylax lessonae (assembly GCF_965119305.1). Classification (NCBI taxonomy): domain Eukaryota; kingdom Metazoa; phylum Chordata; class Amphibia; order Anura; family Ranidae; genus Pelophylax; species Pelophylax lessonae. Next base: position 219,582,152 of record NC_138772.1, read on the forward strand.
CATGTGCTCGCAACAAGACACCCCGATCTTCTCCTCTGGGGTTACTTCAACCACTGCCTGTTCCATCAAGACCATGGGGGTCAATGTCTATGGATTTTGTGGTTGATCTTCCCCTTTCAAAAGGGATGACCACTATCCTGGTAGTTGTTGACCGTCTCACTAAGATGGCTCATACCAGTTAAAGGTGTACCCTCAGCGGAGCATACTGCAGAAGTAATGGTTCGAGAAGTTTTTAAACTACATGGAATTCCTGATGTAGTGTCCGACAGGAGTACAGTTTACCTCAAAAATTTTGGAGAAATTTTTGCTCAGCTTTGGGTGTTACAATTAATCTTTCCTCAGCTTTTCATCCTCAGTCTAATGGTCAGACCGAGAGGACCAATCAAACTTTGGAGCAATACCTTCGATGTTTTGTGAGTTATCTGCAGGATGATTGGGTTGACTACCTTCCTACAGCAGAGTTTGCTTATAATAACTCTAAACATGGCTCCACTTCCCAAAGCCCCTTTTTCTTGAACACCAGATATCATCCAGTTTTTATTCCAAATCTCCCTATCTCAACTCCAATTCCTGCTGTTACCGACAGATTAACTACATTACAAGACATTCAAGAGAAACTGATGATACATTGAAGTAAGCCCAGGAATATTACAAGAAAACTGCTGACAGACATCGTAGATCAAGTCCCACATTTCTCGTAGGTGACAAAGTTTTTATCTACCAAAAATTTGAAGGTTCATGTTCCGTCTTCCAAATTGGGTCAAAAGTTTGTAGGACCTTTTGAGATTTCCGCTCAAATCAACCCAGTCACCTTTCGCTTAAAACTTCCTGACAATATGAAGATCCACCCGGTTTTTCACATGTCACTATTCAAACCGTTTCATGAAAATCCTTTCAGGAAGAAGTCATCCCCCTCCTCCACCTGGGGATGTTCAGGGTGAAGAAGAATTTGTGGTGGAGAGAATTCTTGACTCCAGGATCTTTAGGAACAAGTTACAATATCTGGTCCAATAGGAAAGATATGGGCCAGAGGAAAATTCTTGGGAGCCTGAAGAAAATGTTCATGCCCCTAGATAACAAGGGGATTCCCTCTTAAACCTGGTCCTAAGACATCCAGCGGACGTCCTGGGAGGAGGGGAGTACTGTCAGGACCCGGGCTTGAACCTGGGACCTCCAGTGTGTCTGCCAATGACTCTACTTGCTGAGCCACCTGGAATGCTGGACAGATCCTTGGACAGATCCTTGGACAGATCCTTGGACAGATCCTTGGACAGATCCTTGGACAGATCCTGCTGTGAATCTTTATTGGCTTGAACCTTGAACCCTTTGCTCCTCCCATGAACTTCCTGTTATAAGCCATGTCTTTGCACTTCCTAGTTGCCAGAATATTGTGCCTTCAACAGCCGATATCTCGCTTGTCTCTCCTGCTGCCGTCCGTATCTTTGCTATCAGCCGTTATCGACACTTGGCTTGTTCCTCGACTACGCTTTTGCCTAATCCCGACCTGCAACTACTTGTTACCGACCTTTGGCTATTCCTAGACTACGCTTCTGCTTGATCCTGACCTGCTATATCTGCTACTGGACCCTGGCTTGCTCACCTCCTGGTGGGGCGATCCTGAGGACTGCGACCTGGTACTAACACGCAGCAAAATCCATCTCCACCATCAGGAGCGCTGGTGAACACCGGTTAGTACTTAGATTCCGCACCTCAGGTGAGCCTGCGTCATCTGCCAGTGTGACCGGCCTGTGTTCCTATCCAGCTGGTTCCTGTGTAAACTGCTATAGCTATTGGTCTTCGAGCCTGACTCCAGATTGTGACATCCCCTCTAGGTTATCCCATGTGTCCATGCACACATGGAAGTTTTTAGCAGTTTATCAAAAGTAGAGTTTGTTTGAGCGCCCAAAAATTGCATTCAAGAGCGGTTCTGACCACAACAAAAGCTCAACGCTAAAAAATGCTCATAAACGCGCACAAACTCTAGGCACCTTAACAGCGTTATTCAATGGCCAGAATAAATTTAAAATTCTCGCCAATGAAATAAACTCCCAAACTCTGCTAAACTCTTTAGGAAAAAATGCAGCTTGGGTGAGTTTATAATGCTGATTTTCTCCTGTCAGGATGAACAGCGTTTACAAGAAACCAGTGTGCATGAGGCCTTAGTCTTTTTTGGTTAAAATGCCATTTTAATTTTAGTCGTATTGTAGTTTACTAAAATCTCCAGCATCCTAAATAAAATAGTGCAAATCCACTGCAGGTTCCCGCATCACATTCAACTCGCAGGCAGTTCACACTGCAATATGCGATTCCCTGGGGGTGTCAATACAAAGTTAACACCCCCAGATCAGTTCGCATGTCGCAGTGCGAACTGTCAGTTCAGACCTAAATCAGATCGCATAGGTGTGAACATCCATGCGATCAGATTCTGGTGCGGACCCAAAAAAGGGTCCTGTGCGAGTTGTCTTGAATCCAATGCAAATTCAGCCATACAGTCTGTATGGCTGAATTCGCATTGCACAGGCATCGCATGTGATTTGCAGTGCACTGCGAATGACATGCGATGTCTGTCATCGTAAATGTGAACCTGTGCTTAATGTCTGAGATGGGAAACTCCTGCGCCTCAAACAAAGCAGCCCAAATTTTAATCTGATTTCCAAAGTAGCACTTGGCTTTAGTTTAGAGTTCTTATCCGTCTTTTCTTTTCGCTTTTGATTTTTATTGAAAGAGTATTTTAATACAGATGGCAACAGACAAATACAGATCTCTGTACACCTAATGTCAGCAGTCACCAATTGGAGATTGGATCAGGCAAAGTAGGCATTAGACATTTTAGGAAGCAAACATATACTTAGGAAGGTGAGTAACATTTATGCTATAGCTCAGCATATGTACAGTACCCGAAAGTATAATGTGAAATCTCAAAACGGCATCTAGGAAAGAAAAAAACTGGTAAAGTACCCTATATCTAGGGAGGATTGGTTGTTCCCAGGCAAAAAAAAAAGGTCTCGGGTATGGACTTGTGGTGAGGAGTCTGGTCATGGTATAACTGTTGGTTTTCCTTGATACAGCACGCCCACTTTTGTTGGAGTAGGGTATTTTTGCCTTGAAGTCCTGCAAACACTTGTTTCAGGGTAGCATGCCTGTTTAGAAAGTTGATAGCTGTAGAGGATGACAAAATATCTGACCTCCAGAGGCTTGCCAGAGATTTTCTAGCTGCACTTAGGACATGGGTGATTTAAAATGTGGAGTTTGCGGGGCCATTTATCCAGTCCAATGCCAAAAGGCTGTTTCAGGAGACATCAGGCAGGTTATCCAAGTGGTAGAGGAGATGAGATCGGATATCTTTGCAGGAGGTTTCCAGCAGTACCACCATATGTGGCTGACCCCACACACCCACACTTCCTCCAGCATAATGGGGAGTGGGTGTCTGGGTAACCATTTGCAAGTACTTGTGGTGTGAGGTACCACTTGTGAAGGATTTATAGAACGGTTTCCCTGTGAGATGTACAGCGGGATGCTTTTTTTTGTGGTTGAAGTGCTTGACACCATTGCTGCATTGTGTAAGTAACTCCGAAGTCATGTTCCCAGGAAATCATAGCTGGTAGTTTGTCCAGGAGCACTCTAGTGCATAGAGCAGTATAGATTAGGGAGACCCCTTTTTCTCTTTCGTTCATTTACGGACTTGGCTCCTGAGATTCTTAACTATTGGGTTATACTGCCTCCTACAGGAGTAGGACACTAGGCAAACAAGTCTGGCTACCCCTTTGGAGCAATCGCAGGGGGTATACTCCCTTTCCCTGCTATAGGTACTGTGTTTTTTTTTTTTTTTTTTTTTTTTTTTTCCTGCCTAGTCAGGTGTAAGGACCTAGTTCCTTGCTGGGATCTCTGGTCCTGGCAATTTTTTTTATCTTTGTAGATTTCACAGGAAAAATTTCTATCTAAAAATCAACGGACTGGGTGACGGGCTGGATAATCTAGATCCTGTGGTTACCCCAGTCTGGCCAGCGAGCGCGCGCAGACCTCAGCTCTGCGCTAGGTCAGCCGTGACACAGCCCCACTGGGCTGGCCTGCGAGGTTGCATATGACCGGGTCTCGGCCCGAGTCACAGCATTTCTCCTGGTCCACAGCCCCCCCCCCATTTTAATGGAGAGGGTTTCTATTTGGAGCGGTGCCCATCAGGTTCCCGGCATGGTGAGTAGTGGTTCTCCCCCTGGAGGGTTTTGGGGTGGACGTGGGCCCCTCCTTGAGACGGTCAGACCTCTGGGTTCCCCTCACCGTTAGGCACCCCCTTTCATCTGTCCCCCATCCTACCTCTCCTCCACTTATGCTGGGGCTGTTTGGGTGGTCTGGTCCACCTCCTGGGGTGGGGGCAGGGCGCTATACTGGCGATGGGGGTGTGTGCGGTTGGCGAATGGACGATCGGCTGTGCAGGGGGGTTTTACTTTGTGGAGCTCCTACCAGGGCCCCCCATTCTGCCTGGGTCTATCCCTGAGGCCTAGGGGTCCCTGTAAGCCTTGTGGGGCTGCCATTCTGTTGTGGCCTGTGTTTCTATGCACGACAGCCATGTTTCTCTTACGTCCTCCGACAGTTGCCGCCTCTTCATATTCGTCACATATGGGGTATTAGACTTTGCTCCGAAGGAGTAGCTAGGCAACAGAATATGTTAACATTAAAACTTTTAACATATCCCACCCTCAAGGGGTGGTCCCCTCAGTCAATACCCTCCTACTTCCTGCAACCATATCCCAGTTTCAATGTCTAGCTTGTCAGGAGTGGCTGTCTCTCTCTGTGCTGGGGCTTTGTGCCCTAGACTTTCTTCTTTTTTGATTTTTTGTTTGAGTTTTCTCTCTACCTTTACTTAGCTGTTCTTTTTGTCAGCATTAGTTAGTTCTTCTGATGAAGAGGATCATGCGGGCTGGGTCTCGGGCTGATCCCCCTGGTCGCAGGTCGTGGGTCAGTGGCTTCCCAGCCTGCCATCGAGCGTTCAGCCAGGTAACGCTCCTGGGACAGTGAACGACCCATCCCTGTTCGGTGCAGGGATGATTGGTGAGGTGGCTACCTCACTGGACGCTGTGCGGTTTCTTAACCCCCATTCTGTGCGTCTTGTATGCGACTCTCCCTGCCTCATGTGCAGCGGCTTGTTCGCCTGTGCGGGTCCCCCACGCCATTGTGAGGTAAGTGTATCTATGTGGGGACCTGTCTGTCTGGGGGGGTGTCAGTCTGGGACTGTGTAACCTGCCTCTGTTCACACTGTTTGTCTCCCTATCTCTCGGCTGCATGCTGTGGGCTGCAAGGGGGGGGGGGGGGGGAGCTGTGTGACACTGTCTGTGTCAGCCTTGTCAGTGTGAGAAGCTGTGTGCTGTGGGGCATGTTTTGGGCATGTTTGGGCACTTTACAGCGATCGCTGCGGTGATCTGACATGTTTTTTTATGCATGGATGACATGTGTGCATTACTGTACTGTGGAGCGGCGGTTTCGGCGCCAAACGGCGCCATTTTGTCTACACTCGCTCCGGCCGCATGTTCTACATGCATGGCGGCCATTTTCTTGTAGCCTCCCATAGGCTTTCATAGAGCACCCTGGCAGCATCACTTCCTCTTCTCCAGGAACACCGATCGAGGCAGCAGCAGCGGCGAGGGTCTCCTCAGGTTATATCCTTCTTATCCATTGCCTGTGTCAGTTTTATTGTCCCTGTGGGGGTCTCATTGTGCTTGTGTGTGTTGCGGTGGGCTGCGCTCGCCGTGCTTGTTAAAGGGGCAGTTAACCCTTTATTATCCGGCATTTGTAATAGGGGCAATGGATTCTCAGGAGAGCAAATTTCCTACCCCCTTGGTGGAAAGCCAGGGGACCGCTGTTTCCCCCCCAGGGGGGGATTTAGCCACTATTGTGGCTGGCCTTGCTGCTCAGGTGCAGATGCTGGTGGCTGCTCAATCTACTAAAAGACCCAGAGTTTCTCTTTCCTCTGATTCTGAGGGTGAAGGTGATGGGGCTGTTATGGCGGGGGCCTCCTTATCGGGGTCCCGCTCCTCCCTGGATCTAGTGGGGTCCGAGGTGGAGGCTGAAGTTGAAGGGGTTGATAATTCTCCCCCTGGCTCGCCTGAAGAGCTTGCAATCATGGATGAATTGATTGCTTCCATAAAACAAACGCTGCGTTTGCAGGATGAAGTGTGTCCCCCCGCTGCCTTGGCGGCTTATGGGACGCAGAGAAAACGCAGGACGCCGCAGGTTTTTCCCTGCAATGATGATTTTCAGCGCGCTGTTAAGGAACAATGGCGCAATCTGCGCAAACCTTTTGCTGTACCAAGTAGGTTCAAGCTGCGTTATCCTTTCTCGCCTTCCACTGATGAAAGGTGGTGTGTGCCACCCCCAGTGGATCACGCAATTGCGGTTTTAAACAAATCCACTGCGATTCCTGCAGAGGATTCCCCTGTGTTCCGTGATGCCACGGATAGGAGATTGGAGTCTCTTGCCCGTCATACTTATTCTGTTACGGGTTCTATGCTTAAGGCTCTGTTTGCCTCTCTCATGGCGGCCCAGGCGGTCGCAAGTTGGACGCAGATGCTTAGGCGCGTCCTAGTGGCCGATTTGGCCTCGCCGGCGACCCTGGATATGGTGGATCAAATCCACCAGGGTGTCATGTATCTGCGTGATGCGGACTTGGACCTGGCCCCGTTGGCTGCACGTGTGCACAGCGTGGCGGTGTTGTCTCGCCGCCTGGTTTGGTTGAAATGTTGGTCGGTGGACCAGTCTTCACGTAAGACCTTAGCCAATCTGCCTTATGATGGGTCTCGCCTTTTTGGGGAGTCCTTGGATGTGTTGATTAAGGGGATCACCGGAGGTAAGAGCTTTCTCTTGCCCCATTTCCCCAAGGCTAAGGGGGCTTCTGGGAAGAAGCATGCTAATTTTCGGCCCCCTCAGGGGTCCTTTCGTGCCTTTCGGTCGCACTACAAGGGCAAACCGTTCAAAGGTCAAGGCTCTCAGAAGAAGCCCTGGTCTGGAAAACAGAAGTCCGGTCAATCCGGATCCGCAGCCCATAACAGTGCGGCCTGAAGGGGCGCCCTCACCCAGTTTTGGGGTGGGGGGACGCTTGCTCGGTTTTCTTCAGCCCTGGTTGGCCCGCGTGCGGGACAGATGGGTTCAGGAGATTGTTCGATCTGGTTACAAGATCGAGTTTCTCTCTCGGCCGGAGAGCAGATTTTTTCCCTCAAATCTTCAACTGTCTCCAGAGCGTTTACGGGACCTGCACCTGGCGGTGCGGGACCTGAGGGCTCAGGGAGTGGTAGTTCCGGTGCCTCATCGGGACAGATTTCGGGGGTTTTATTCCAATCTGTTCACCGTGCCCAGGAAGGAGGGCAAGGTTCGTCCAATTCTGGACTTGAAGGCTCTGAACCGCTCTGTGCGGGTTCGCAAGTTCCGCATGGAATCCCTGCGATCAGTGGTGGCTGCCCTGGTTCCGGGGGAATTCATGGCCTCCATCGATTTTGAAGGATGCGTATCTTCACATCCCCATTTTCGAGGGTCACCAGAGGTACCTTCGATTCGCCATTGCGGAGGATCACTACCAGTTCGTGGCGTTGCCTTTTGGTCTCGCCTCGGCTCCGCGGGTTTTCACCAAGGTGCTTGCACCGGTTCTGGCATTGAGGGCCCAGGGCATTTCTGTCCTGGGATATCTGGACGATATTCTGGTTCGGTCTGCGACCAGCCAGGGTCTGGAGAAGGACCTGTCTGTCACGATGCAAACTCTGCAGGAGTTTGGACGATAAATTTTCCAAAGTCGGCACTGAGTCCGTCGGTTCGTCTTCCCTACCTGGGAATGATTCTGGACTCGGTGCAGGCGAAGGTCTTCCTACCGGAAGACAAACTCTGAACTCTTCAGGAGGAAGTCAGGTCCCTCAGGGACGTTCCGCACTCGTCTCTGCGGACGTGCATGAGATGTCTGGGATTGATGGTCTCGGCCTTCGAGGCGATTCCCTTCGCCCAGTTTCACACGCGGGGTCTCCAAGCGGAGATCCTGTCCATGTGGGACGGGCGACCTCAATCTCTGGATCTTCAAATCTCGTTGTCATCGCACCAGAAGAGACCTTCTGTGGTGGCTCCAGTCCCCGATGGTGTCCGGGGGCAAGTCGTTTCGTCCTATCTCGTGGACGGTAATCACTATGGATGCCAGCCTGTCGGGCTGGGGTGGTGTTCTGGGCGTTCTGTCCGCCCAGGGGACTTGGTCGGAGGGTGAGTCCTCCCTTCCGATCAACATTCTGGAATTGCGTGCGATAAATCTGTCTTCATCGCTGGACGGACCGGCTGCAGGGCTGCCCGGTTCGGGTGCAGACGGACAATGCCACGGCGGTGGCCTACATCAACCACCAAGGGGGCACCAGGAGTGCCCGAGCGGCTCGAGAAGTGGCCGACATTCTGTCTTGGGCCGAGACTCATGTCCCGGCGATAACGGCGGTTCACATTCCAGGGGTGGAGAACTGGCAGGCGGACTGTCTGAGTCGCCAGACCCTGGATCAGGGGGAATGGTCTCTCCACCCGGCTGTCTTCCAGATGTTGTGCGCGAAGTGGGGTCTTCCAGATGTGGACCTGTTCGCGTCTCGTCTCAACAACAAGGTGAGAAGGTTCGTGGCAAGGACGCGCGACCCTCGGGCAGACGCTTCGGACGCGTTAGTGGCCCCGTGGCATCAGTACAGGCTGATGTACGCGTTTCCACCGATTCAGTTGCTGTCCAGGTTCCTTCGCAGGTTACACTCGGAACGCAGCACGGTGATTCTTGTGGCACCGGACTGGCCTCGCCGGTCCTGGTACGCAGACCTCGTGAATCTGGCGGTCGACGCCCCGTGGCGTCTGCCTCTTCGAGACGATCTCCGGTCTCAAGGACCGATATACCATCCTGCTTTACAGTCGCTGGCTTTGACGGCCTGGCTGTTGAGACCGAGGTCCTGAAGGAGAAGGGTCTCTCCCCAGAGGTCATTCATACCTTGATCAACGCGAGTAAATCTTCCTCGGGGAAGGTTTATTACCGTACTTGGAAGGCCTATTTTGCCTGGTGTGAGTCCAGGGGGTTTTCACCCCGCACGTACTGTTTCCCGAGTGCTGTCCTTCCTTCAAATGGGTGTCGATCAGCGTTTGGCGCTGGCTACGATAAAGGGTCAGGTGTCTGCGCTGGCCGTTCTGTTTCAACGTCCCGTGGCTTCCAACTCCTTGGTTGGCACTTTTGTTCAGGGAGTGCGGCATCTGGTTCCTCATAGGAGGGATCCTCTGCCCCCTTGGGACTTGAATCTCGTTTTATCTGTGTTACAACGTGCTCCTTTTGAACAGATCAGGGAGATCTCGTTGTCTATGTTGTCCAAAAAGGTCGCCTTTTTGGTTGCGATCACTTCGGCTCGCAGAGTGTCGGAGCTGGCGGCTTTGTCCTGCAAGTCTCTGTATCTGGTTGTTCATTTGGATAAGGTGGTCTTGCGACCTAATCCTTCTTTTCTTCCGAAGCGAGTTTCGGAATTCCATCTTAATGAGGATATTGTCTTGCCTTCGCTGTGCGCGAAGCCTACACATCCAAAGGAGGTGAGATTACATTCTTTGGATGTTGTTCGGGCGATAAGGGTTTACCTTAAGTCGACTGAGTCTTTTCGAAAGACGGACTCCTTGTTTGTTCTTCCAGAGGGTCTTCGGAAGGGCATGGCGGCGTCGGCCTCTACCATCGCCAAATGGATCAGGCAGACCATTGAACAGGCCTATGCTTTGCAGGGGAAGGTTCCCCCTGTGCCTGTGAATGCGCACTCTACTAGATCTCTGAGTACGTCTTGGGCCTGTCGTCATGGGGCTTCTGTAGCCCAGGTGTGTAAGGCGGCGACTTGGTCGACCGTGCACACTTTCACGAAATTCTACAAAGTAGATGTTCAGGCATTGGCGGATGCTTCCTTTGGCCGCAAGGTTCTTAGTGCGGCAATTCCCTAGGGTCCCTTGTTGGGGACCTCTGGCTGTTGGGATAAGTTTTTTATCCCCTGGTTATTTGTCTTTTCCTGGGTTGTTGCTCCTGTTGAGCACTTGTTTTTCCTGTAGCCCAGCTGGTTTCCTTCCTTTGGTAAGGTTCCTTTCTTTGATGCGGAGACTGCGTTGCTTTTCGGCGCGGATGCGTTTCCCACCCCTCATGTTTGCACTGCTTTGGGACGTCCCCATATGTGACGAATATGAAGAGGCGGCGACTGTCGGAGGACGTAAGAGAAAACAGAATTTTTGTAAAATCTTACCTGTAAAATTCCTTTCTCTGAGTCCTCGACAGTCGCCGCCCCCGCCCCTCTTTTGGGGTTTGGTTGTATACTCTACTGCTATTCCACTGAAACTGAGATATGGTTGCAGGAAGTAGGAGGGTATTGACTGAGGGGACCACCCCTTGAGGGTGGGATATGTTAAAAGTTTTAATGTTAACATATTCTGTTGCCTAGCTACTCCTTCGGAGCAAAGTCTAATACCCCATATGTGACGAATATGAAGAGGCGGCGACTGTCGGAGGACTCAGAGAAAGGAATTTTACAAGTAAGATTTTACAAAAATTCCGTTTTTTGTAGTCCGACGGCCATTTTGTGGTTTTTCATTGAAAATAGAGGCAGCCATGACAGTGGAGCCCTGTGGGCAGCGATTTCGGCGGTGGGAGCCCCTCTTCATCCCCTGGTGCAGTTTATCGCGGTGGCTGCAGGGGCCTGTTTTTGCTGGGTGGTAAGTCTGGTGGGGCCCTCTCTGCTGAGGATCGCTTTGTGCTCTGTGCCTGGCGACTGGGTGGTCCTGCCAGCGCGGTGGGGGTGTCCCTTGCAGTGTTTCACCTGTTTTGTGGGGTTCCTCTGGTGACTCATGGATCTTTTGAGCACATCTCCCCACCTGATCCTTTCTGAGGCTGCAGTATCTTCTGGGTCCCAACCATCCATTGATGCACTGACAGTAGTCCTGGAGTCCTTTGTGTCCTGGGTGGAGGTGGCTTTCAGGTGATGGGCTAGCAAAAATTGCTCTCCCCTGCCTCATCAGATCCTGAATCTGATTTGGCCACCATGGGTCACCCTGCTGGGTCTGCAACGGCGCGCCTGAAATACTCTAAAAGTGAGGAAGAATCCTCCACATCTGCAACTGCTCACGAAAAGGCGCTGGTGGAAGCACTGATTGTATCTGTTTGTCAGACCTTGAAGATGGAGGATGCAGCTGCGATGGAGACGCAGGCTCCCTTTGGCACCCACAAGCCATCCAGAGCGGCCAAGGTGTTTACTTTTACCGCCTATTTTAACAATCGTTTCTAAAGAGTGGGGACGACCAAAACGTCCCCTCGGGGTCCCTAAGTACTTTACTAGGCGTTATCCCTATGAGGAGTCCCTTATTAGGAAGTGGACTGTTCCACCAGTGGTGGACCCTCCCGTTTTCCAGATTGAATAAGGCAACCATAATTCTGGTTAAAGAGTCCCCAGCCTTTAAGGGTCTGGCTGACCAGAAGGCGGAGGCTGTGGCCCGCAATATGTACACTATGGCTGGTTCGACACTAAGACTGGTATTCGCCATTTCCTTGGTGTCGCAAACTCTGAGTGGGCTAAGCGTTTATGCCGTGACCTGGAGGAAGAACCGCTCCCCCCCCCCCTGCCTTTGCGCTGGCAAAACAGCTGGTCCAGGGGCTGCAGTTTCTGTGGTGTCTCTTTGGATGCAGCTCCCCTAGTGGGGCGGCATCCAAAGAGACAGTATGGAGATCGCCTGTATGGAACTACCCTGGATGACATCATAAAAGGTCTCATGGGGGGGGGGGGGGGAGAGTACATTTCTTTCACAGGCTACTAAGGGTAAAGAGCCTCGCTGTAGACGTGGGCCTTCCTTTTCGGCTCATTTTTATTTTTTCTTTATCCCTCAGGGTCGACGGACAAGGGCTCGAAGCCTTTTAGGGCCTCTTGGAGGATCAAAGCGAACCAGGTCTGGCAAACCGAGAGTAGGCTTCTCCAGACCTGTGGACAAGGCTTCTTCAGCATGAAGGTGCGCCTTTACTAGTTTCAGGGGTGGGGGGACATCTTCGCTGGTTTTCGTATCCGTTGACTTCCCTGCTACAAGACAAGTGGGTCCACAAAGTCATTCGGTCCGCTTACAAGATCAAGTTTCGCTGTTGTCCCCCGACAAGGTTTTTTCCTTCCAACTTGCGCCTGTCCCCGGACTGCTCACAGGGTCTGTTTGGGGCAGTACAAGACCTGTTGCTTCAAGGGCTGATTGTCCCAGTTCCAACTTCATAATAACGTTTTCAGGGTTTTTACTCAAACCTGTTTTCAGTTCCCAGAAAGGAAGGCAAAGTGCGTACAATCCTGGACCTCAAGACACTGAACTGCTTTGTGCGAGTGCAGAAGTTCTGAGCGTATTCCATTTGCATGGTGGTGGCATCCCTGCGTCATATGTACATTGTGTGGTGCGAGTCTCTTGGGGTTCCAGGTGTCGACCTTCTTCCAATGACTTTTGGCCACACTCCCTGGTGTGTACCTTTTTTTTTTTTTTTTTTTTTTTTTTTTTTTTTTTTTTTTTCCTTTAGGGTGTCTGACATTTTGGTTCCTCCAGTGCGGTCTCCATTGCTGGCTTGGGACCTCAATTTTGGTGCTCTCGGTCCTCAAGCCTCCCTTTGGGAGTCTTCGGAGACTCTCCTGCTTGAGCTGTCCCAGAAGGTGGCCTTTTGGTAGCCATCACTTTTGCATGCAGGGTGTCAGAACTGGCGGTGTTATCCTGTCGTTCACCTTGCCTGGTGATTCACAGAGCTGAGGTGGTTCTTCGCCCCATTCCTTCCAAAGGTTTTCTGATTTTCATTTGAAATGAAGACATTGAATGTTTAGGCCAGGGACACGGAACGTAACACAAAGGAAATTGCTTTTTAGGTGGTCCGGGCAATTAGGGTGTACCTGGCATCTACGCAGTCTTTCAGGAAGTCAGACTATATTTTGTGCTTGCGGATGGGCCTCGTGAAGGGTTGTCCGCTTCCTCTGCGACCATTTCCAGATGAATCAGACAGTGATTCAGGCCTACTCCATCAAGGGTCAGGTTCCTCCTTTCCCTGTTAAGGTGCACTCTTCTAGGGCACTTAGTGCCTCCTGGGCCTTCCATCATCAGGTGTCAGTGATGCAGATTTGCAAGGTGGCCACCTGGTCGTCAGTGCACATTTTCACAAAGTTTTATAAAGTGGATGTGTTGGCATTTGCGGATGCTTCTGTTGGCCGCAAGGTTTTACAGGCTACTGTTAAGGGGACCTGATCTTCTTTGAGGGTGTATTGTTTTTCAGGTGTGCTCCAGTTTTGGTTGAGCTCCTGTTGGCTACTGTTTAGCCTTGGAAATTTTTTTGCAGTTCCCATCGCTCATGTTTAACACTGTTGGGTCCCAATGGTTATGAATACCAGGAGCAGTCTGTCAATGAATGAAAGATAATGTGATTTTTGACTTAAATCCATTTCTCTCTCTGTTCTCAACACAGCACGTGATCTTAAAATTAACTTTGCAATCGAACACATTACATTCCAAAATCTACATTTGCTATAAACACCATAAATACCCTTAGCAACACAGACCGAAGTACAGAAGACCTTGAGAGCTCTAGGATGAACCTTTATTACCAGACTCAGTACGGAGGTCGTGAGTACTGGCAGGCATTCTCATGAGCCCTGACCATGTGGTTTTTTTTTGTGAAATTGTGCTTACATAGACCTACTAGTCTATACATACATCTGTTATTCATGCTGCAACTTATGTAGGGACAACACCTGTGAGGGTTTTTATGGTCTATGCCCCCATAGGGAGGGTCACCCTGTCTGTCCTTGGTAATTTTTCCACTTTTGGCAAAAATAATCAGATTTGAGTGGTTCCTATAGCAAGAATAGAGGGGAAATCTTCCGATAGGGACACTAGTTCTGGTGACTACCAGGAATTTCCTCTCAGTTCCTGTTGTGGCTGTGTGACCAGAGGAAGTGAGAGGAAATCTCCCCAATGGGACACAGATGGCAAAAACTGTCGCTTTATAAGCCTCTTATCAAACGCAGAAACGTTTTGTCTTCAGTTCTATTTTAAGTTACAAGTTGTGGCATAAAGTTGGTATTCGTTATTGCATTGGTCTAGCTATCTCTCTAGGGCAGGGATATGCAAACTGTGGCCCTCCAGCTGCTGCAAAACTACAAGTCCCATAATGCCTCTAGGCATCATGCTTCTGGTTGTCTTGCTATGCCTCATGGGACTTGTCCTGCAACATCTGGAGTTGCACAGTTTAAATATCCCTGCTCTAGGGGATGGCGTTAGTTGACAACAGACTGCATTGGACTTCTATTTTCCATTTTGCTAACCTAATTTAAAGATACAAAAAGCACAGAATGAAGGCAAGTTGCAGAATGGAATTGATTTTATGGGAACAACTGCCGGTCATAATTTAGTCCTTCTACAACAAAATTGTTTCTGTGGACCAGGTATGTGGGCTGATTTACTGAAGGGGTTTATATTTGGCCTGTGTAGTGTATGATACCCTGGCCTGTACAAGTTTATAACCTCAAGGGACCCAGCTCTGACCACCTGCATGATGCAAGCACCATTATGAGGCAGACTGATCGCCTTGGCATCACTGCTTCATAAGCATTTGAGCTGCTAAAACAGTAAGGCTTATGATCACAAACAGCTGGTCACTGAGAGCGCTAGTTGAAGGGTTTATGTCCATAGCTTCTGTTTTTGACTGTGAGTGTATCTATAAACTAAAAATGTTAGCACTTCAAAGTTAGTGTAACTAAAGCCAATCTTTTTTTTTAATTTCCTGTTTTCACATTGAGACACAGGGGACTAAAGAATGGGAAAATCCAAAAAGGATTGGTCACCAGAGCAGTGATAAATGGAAGCACTGGTTCTCATAATTGTCCCAAGAGGGGAATTCACTCACTTTCGGGATTTTCACTTCTACTTGTATCTCCAATTACACAGATGCACAAAATCTGATAAACCATTCCCTTCACCCAAAATAGATTTTTAGTTGGTCACAGGCATTTCCATCTTCGCCCAGTCCTCCTTCCAGGTTCTGTCTGTTTGGCTGCGTGAATGGCGGGGCCTTGACGTCACTCTTGTGAATGGCGAGGCCTTGACGTCACTCTTGTGAATGGCGAGGCCTTGACGTCACTCTTGTGAATGAGTTACATTATCATGGCATACAGAGTACTGTAAATGTTCACTGAGGTGGGCTCATTAGATCTGACAGAGGGAAGCATTTGGCTAGAGGTTCTTTCGCTCATAAAAACCTACTGTCAGTTTCTTTCCCCTTAAATGTGAGATTAATACTGCTCCTAAGAAGTTAATGGTTAGTGCAAAAAAGGTATCGGAGTATGCAAATCTGCTGGCTTTAGTTATAGCCTCCGTTAAGCTGCTTGGCTTCTGAGCTTTAGCAGTGTGCTGGTCTCGTGGCACACTGAACTTGCAGCCCTAAAATTGCAGCCTGTTGCTGGATCTGGTTGTCATTACGCTGTCAAGTTCTTGGTGTTCTGTGATGCCGTCTCACAAGAACTGTGTAATGGCTAAATTTTCCTTGGCTGCCATAAGTGTTGTCAGATGTATAAGGATCTAATAACATTTCCACTGCTCAAATTCACTTGCCATTTTCCTTCTATCTATAGAGCTTCACATCAGTCCCTGCCCTCAGGGAGTGAAGGTCCCTAAGGCGCAATACACATACTAGGTCCATTTTAGGAGTTCATTAACAAACCAGAATGTCTTTGCATGTTCTCCCTGTGCAGGTTTCCTCCCACACTCCAAACTCCTGGCCAGTAGTGCCGTGATTGGGATTTGAACCTGAAAACCCTAGTGCTACTTGGGCGGAAGTGCTAAACACTGTTCTGCACAAAATGACCAATGTACACATACTTACCATTATTTGAATACACAGATCTTGTTAGCTGTAGCCCAAAACCTTATCTAAATCTTTTTACAAATGTAACTTTTTCAACACAAGATACCCTTTGGTGTGATTTCCTCTTCAAAAAAAAAAAAAAAAACGAATTTCTTTTTCATTCATTGATGGCCACAGCTCCTGGTAGTCATAACGATTGGGTTATACTGCCCCATTCAGGAGTAGGACACTAGGCAGAAAACAATTCTGGCTACACCCATGGGCAGTCCCAGGGGGTATACTCCCTCTCTGCTATAGCCACGTTTTTTTTTTTTTTTTTTAATATCCTAGTCAGGGCCTAGTTCCTTGCTGGGATCTTTGGTCCTGGCAATTTTTTTTTTTTTCCTCCTGGATTTTTCATGCGAGATTTACAATCAACTGCCGGACTGGTTGATTGGCTGAATAATCTAGATCCATTGGTCACCACAGTCTAGCTAGCGAACATGCGCAGACCTAAGCTCCGGGGCTGGCCTGCAAATTAAACGCCTCGCGAGGTCCCATACAACAGAGTCTCGGTGGTCCTCCTGGTCAACAGCCCCCCATTTTGATGAAGGGTTCTGTCTGGAGGGATCCCTGCCTGGTTCCTTGTATGGCAAGTATTGTTCCTTCCTCTCCCCCTAGAGGGTTTTGGGGTGGACCTGGGCCCCTCCTTGGGACAGTCAGACCCCCAGGTTCTCCTCCTTCACACAGGCACTGCCCCTTGCCCAGTCCCTCCCCTGCCCCTCCTCCCCTCCACATAAGCTGGGGCTGTTGTGCGGTGTGGCCACTCTTCCTGGGGTGCAGGCAGGGCGCTTACTAGCAATAGGCACCATTTTTGTTGTAGCCTGTCTATTTTGATATACAGTGGCCATGTTTGTGTAGTCCGGCAACCATTTTGCTGTGGCTTGCCATTGAAAATAGCAGCAGCCATGACAGTGGAGCCTTGTGGGCGGCGATTTCGGCAGTGGGTACCCTTCATCCCCTGGTGCAGTCTCCTGGATCAGTCACTTCCTGATTGCTGCATGTGTAGTGTATTATCCTTGTTTCTGGGGGACCCTTAACCATCCGTAGTTGGATCGTCTTCAGTTGACGGCTTGGTTTCTGAGGAAGACCTTTTAAGGGCTAGACGCCTGTAAGAGAAACCTTTTTATACCCTTTCCAGTATGAAAAAAGTGACCAGAGCTATCTATATGAAAGTCCTGGTGCTCTTTTAAGAAACTTCAGGTCAAAAATATAATTTCTGTTTTTGGAATTTCTCCTTGAAGGAATGGGGAAGGGGCTGGCAGCCAGCACCCTAAAAACCCAAGTGGCGGCTCTTTGTTTTTTTCTTTTTTTTTTTTTTTCTTTTTAAAAAAGGTTGTCGCAAGAGACTTTAGTTAGGTTTTTCAAGGCCTTAGCTCGGAACAGGCCGACAACCTTTAAAACTTTTCCCAAATGGGATTTCTTTGGTATTACAAAAACTTACCAAAACTTTGAACCTTTTAAGAACCAATTTCCTCAGAAATGATTCTTTCAAATGATTTTTCTGGTTGCGATTACATTGGCCCGTAGAATCCAGTGAAATTCAGGCCTTGTCAATCGCAGATCCTTTTTTGGTTATTTTTCCAAAATGGCTACATCCTTTTATCATACTCAAATTGTACTGCCTACATTTTCCTCGGCTCCAGCTAACACTAAAGAGGAATCCTTTCATTCTCTGGATATGAGAAGGTGTTACACTATCTGTCCGATTCAGAAAATCAAATGCACTCTTCATAATCTTCACAGGATCTTGTAGAGGTGCAATTAAAGAAGCCTACATATCTCAGGGAGAAACTCCTCTTGATGATATTGTAGCTCATTTTACTAGGTCAATGGCTGCTTCCTGGGCCGATAAGAACCGGTGAACAAATCTGCAAGGCAGCTACCTGGTACAGTTTTTCTACTTTCCTTAGGCATTATAGGCTAGACTTACTGTCAGCTGCAGATCAGGCCTTCAGTAGGAAAGTACTGCAGGCAGTGGTCCCGCCCTAAGGCTAAGTTACTTGGTTATCCTCTCTATTACTTGGTTATCCTCTCTAGGTGCTGTCCTGAAAGGCGATTTGAGAAGACCTTAGTTAGACTTATCGTTGACGGTATTTCTAAGAGCCTTTCAGGACAGCAGCCTACTACCCTCCCTAAAAGTAAGACTTAACCGGTTATGTTTGGTTGTTTTATGTGCTCTGTTTTCCAGCATGTCGGAGGCTACTATGTAACTGAAGGCATGGTGGAAGAGGAGGGATTTACAGACTGCAGTGTTTCCTGAAAAGTTGGGTGGAGCTATGCTCTAGGTGCAATGGGGTTTTTTGGTGCCTCAGGCCAAGTAAAATGTGGGACTTTATGGGCAAAAAGTAGGGATCATACAATTTTTTTTTTTTTTTTTTTTTTTTTTAATAAAACAAAGTGAAAAAATTAACACATTGTGTGATTGACCCATGGATGTGAAGGTGGTGAAAAGGTAGAAAGTGCGACAGTGATGTGATTTCAGAATATATTTCGTTTTTTTCCGTTCTTTGAAAAAGACTTGGGATTTGACAGAAATCTTCCAAAAACATCCAACGCGTTATGGCTATCATTCAATGGAGTGCCTTATCAAGGATATCACCATATCTCGGGAGTACAGTAATATACAAGTTTAAAGCACATATGCTACTCAAAAGTCTTGATTGGGGCAGTACGGTTTAATGAACTTGAGTCATTTTGTGTGGTAGTGCCTAATCCATGTAGGAAGACCGTTTTTCTCTGAACCTGAATTGCGCCGAGAACTAATGTGGAAGTTGCTGGTTCTGAATGATGCAGAATTCATATTCCTTGTTCTATACATCAGGCACAGATTTCAGAATCTCTGTGATTTTGTATTACTCACTGGGAAAAAACCTGCAGCTGTGCTGGGCAGTGTTAATTTTGGCAGCAAATTTCAATTTAGTTTTAGTCTTAGTCTTAGGACTAAAATGGCATTTTAGTTTTAGTCCTATTTTAGTCTTCTGCAAGTGTTTTAGTTTTAGTCGTATTTAGTAGACTAAAACTCCAGTATATTTTAGTCGACTAAAACGCCCTACATTTTAGTCGACTAAAACTCATTTTAGTCCTCTATAATCAAATGGGTGTAGTTCAATTGTAATTTGTAATGCATTATTTAAGCATTTCTCTACAATTTCCAAACTCATTATATACTACTGCTGTTCCTGGAGTGAAAAATCTAATATGTTATTATTGATGCTTTGAGCGTGCACCAGTGTTAATTTTTGGCAGCAAATTTCGATTTAGTTTTAGTTATAGTCTTTTGACTAAAATGCCATTTTAGTTTTAGTCGTATTGTAGTCATCTGAATTGTGTTAGTCGACGAAAACGTTTTAGTCGGTTTTAGTCGACGAAATTAACACTGGTGCTGGGAGGTTCCTGTAGATTTCTAGGCAAGGAATCCAAAACACCTTTCCCAGAATCTAATATACAGAAAAGGAGTGAATTTATTTCAAAGCAGGGAAGTGAAATAAAGTAGATGATCCTCTCCTTTTTCTAAGGGGGGGGGGGGGGGGGTTTGTATCGGTGCCTCTTGTTGTAAAACTCACTTTTGTGGCAGTGCTCAGATGGGGGTATATGTTCCTTCAGGGAGCACTTCCAGAGGTGCTCGTCTCTCCCTCTCTGTGAGGGAAGTGGCACACTGCTGAGTTCCCGGCACTTTATAGTCATCTGCGCATACGCGGTACTGCGCCGCGGGATGCTAATTGTCACGGCCGTCACGCGGGATGGCTGGGTACGCATTCGGGGAGAGGGCCCGCTCGGCCGGCACGTCCTACAGGCACCGCTGACAAGAACATGGAGGAGCTTGGAGACCCTGCGGGTCATTAGGAGAGCTAGATGTGCTGCCTTCCTATGCTCCTGTGGCGCCCAGTGCGAATGTACTGGGGCTTTCCGTGCCGGGTGCGATCTCGGGGGTCAGGGACAGGGAAAAACCTGGTGATCCCCATAATTGGATCAGTATTTGGTTTATACAGTACATGAAAAATAAATTGGACACGTATGTCTCAAATGCATGTCTGTAAAGAAGCAATACAAACCTTGATATCTATACATTGTATTTAACAGAAAGTTAAAATATTTGAGGGGAAAGAGACACACAGGGTGTGCCATGGGAGGTTGTGAATAGGGGGAGAGAGGATTGCCCAGGCATGGGATACAGTGAACCCACAGAGAGAGGGGCACACAATCAGAGGGATATATATTATATTCTATTATATGCGAAATGGTAGGAGACATTCCGAGTCATAGAGGGTCAAAGATGGATTAAGGACAGGGATAACAAAGGGGACATGTGAATAGTCCCTTGAGGAGTGGACATCATGCAAGCAAGGATGCTTCCAGAGATGCAAATTCATTCTTACACTCTCAGTATACTTATTTTGGTCTTGAAGGAGTGTGTTAGGGTGAATTTGTAAGTCCCTAGCATTTACTGAGTGTTTCTGTATTAACCACTTTACCACCGGAGGATTTTGTTGTCTTCCGTCCAGGCCACTTTTTTGCGATTCGGCGCTGTGCGACTTCAACTGACAATTGCGCGGTCGTGCAACGCCGTACCCAAACGAAATTTACGTCCTTTTTTTCCCACAAACAGAGCTTTCTTTTGGTGGTATTTGATCACCTGTGCGATTTTTACTTTTTGCGCTATAAACAAAAAAAGCGTTTATTTTGAAAAAATAACAATATTTTTAACTTTTTTTTTTATATGAAATTCCCCCCAAAAAAAGATGTAAAAACCAATTTTTTTTTAAAAATGTTTGGCCAATTTGTTTTCTGCTACCTATGTTTGGTAAAAAAAATCGCAATAAGCGTATTTTGATTGGTTTGCGCAAAAGTTATTGCGTTTACTAACAAAGGGAAAGATTTCTGTCATTTTTGGTGTTTTTTTTTTTTTTTAACGCGTAATGGCGGCGATCTGCGTTTTTTTTTTTTTTTTTTTGCGGGACTGCGACATTGCAGCGGACAGATCGGACCCTTGACTGACATTTTTGACACTTTTGGGGGTACCAGTGACATTACTGCAGTAATCAGTGCTATACATATGCACTGTTACTGTAAAAATGACACTGGCAGGGAAGGGGTTAATTTTATTGGAGAGGGAGGGGTTAATGTATGCCTGGTGCTTACTGACGTGTAGGGGGGGGAGGTGACTGAGTGAGTCATGGACAGATCGGATGTCCAGCTATGCTGAACAGTCCGATCTGTCACTCCCTGGATCCCTGGAGATCCGTATATTAAAAAAGAATAGCGCGCAAATGCAAAAGAAATTACTACCAAATCTGAAGACAATCCATAAATAAAAATGGGGGTTTGGTCCCACCATATGGCCATATCGTGCTCAAGCCCACTACTGCGTCAAAGTACCCCATTATCAGTGGGTCCTACACTATCCATGAAAAAGAGATGAATCCAGCCTTTCTAACCCTTGGAGATAATATTCCTTGCTGGGAAAGCTGTGCAAATGCACTACAGGGGACTCCTCCTATATCCACTTGATGGTGGACACTGATTGAGTACAGGTGTGTGGGGGGGGGGTGGGGAGGGTTGCTCAACCTCGATAGTCTGGTCAGACCGAATACATAATAAACAGGCAAAAAATTTTTGGGGGAACATACCCATGTATTTCTAAAGCTGCTGCAGCTATGAACCAAAAGACATGTATATTAAAAAAGAATAGTGCGCAAATGCAAAAGAAATTACTACCAAATCTGAAGACAATCCATAAATAAAAATGGGGTTTGGTCCCACCATATGGCCATATCGTGCTCAAGCCCACTACTGCGTCAAAGTAGTTTTTTTTTTCTTTTTTTTTTCTTTGTATATTAAAAAAGAATAGTGCGCATGGATTGTCTTCAGATTGGATTGTCTTCAGATTTGGTAGTAATTTCTTTTGCATTTGCGTGCTATTCTTTTTTAATATACATGTCTTTTGGTTCATAGCTGCAGCAGCTTTAGAAATACATGGGTATGCTCCCCCAAAATTTTTTTGCCTGTTCACTATGGAGATCCGCCCACTGTGTTTACACACAGCGGGCGGATCTCCAGACTCGATCCCCGACGATCGGGTAAGAGCATCGGCGATCGAAGCTGCTCCTCCCCTGGCCCGACTCCCGCTGTGAATGAAAACAGCGGGAGCGAGCCTCCGGCGGCGCGCAAGCGTCGCCCAGAAGGGGGAGTGTCTGACGATAACGAGCCACTTTGCCGCAGTAATATTACTGTGAGCGGTCTTAAAGTGGTTAAAATTTGTTTTGAATTTATTTGGTATCAGTCAGTTTTCCCTGAGGGGAAGCCTAGGAATGGACGGAAGCTTTCAGCTTCATTAAGGCCTGGAGGTAGGGTGGCTTTTAGGAGTCTGATCCAACGCATTTCAAGTTGGAGGAGCGTTTTATTCCAGTCTCCTCTCACTGGGATGTGGATTCTGTGAAGAGCCATAAAGGTGATCTGGGCATCTTGTAATTATGGGTGTGTGCGACATGCCTTCCTAAAGGGAGGTAGAAGTTTCCAATTTGCATACTTTGTAGATGTTTGTTTTCTCTTCCCAAATACTTGTCGTGTTTTACCCACATAGATCGCACCACACTCCCAATCCATCAAGTACACTATTCATTTCGTTTTGCAGTTTGCAAAGTGTTTGGGTTTAAAGGAGTATTTTTGAGGTATCACTTTACAATTGTGCACAGCTGCCACGTGGGAAGGTTCCCTTGTCCTTACAGGGGTCCTTTCTCGATCTTTCCTTGTACTCACTGTGCACTAGGGTTTCCTTTATGGATCCTGCTTTTCTGAAAGTGACCATCGGGTTTTCTGGAATTAGGTCTTTCACACTGGGATCCTCTGTTAAAATGGGCCAGTATATCTTTTTAGTATATTCCGTATTTTTTGATGTTCGTTGGTATATCTCATTATGATCCTTGTTACATGTTTTTCTTCTGGGGGTCCTGCTTTTTTGCTTACTTTAAAGAGAATTTCTTATCTGTCTTTCGTTTTGACCCTATTGAATGCTTTTTTCAGAGGTTTTTGTGTATCCTTTGTATCAGACGTCTGGTAAGAGCATCTGATTCTTTGGAAGTCTTCAGGATTGGTACAGTTGCGTTTTAGTCGTAGGCATTGGCTGTAAGGGATGTTTTTTTTTTTTTTTAGGGGAACAGGGGGGAAACTCTCTGCATGGGTTGTGTTGCCTGCGGTTTCCTTCCTGTACAGAGTTGACTTGAGGTTCCCATTTTCATCTTTATATACCCAGGTATCCAGAAAGGAGACTTTATCCTTGCTGTATTGCATTGTGAAAAACATGTTATGTTGGTTTTTATTCATTTTGTTGAGACATTACTTGATCATTTGTTCAGGTCCGTTCCAAATTATGAAAATATCACAGATGTATCTTTGTCACAGCATTATGTGGCTTGAGTATGAATTATTTTAATCGTCTGCTGGAAAGTCTTGCTCCCAGATCCCAAGATATATACTTGCATATGATGGAGCGCAGCTGGTACCCATTGTTACTCCACATGTTTGGAGGAAGTATGAGCCTGAGAAGGAAAAGGAATTGTGATGAAGTATGAACTCTAACATTAGTATGATAAAGTCTATGAATTTTTTGTCATGTCGGCTTTGCTGTCCTTGTTTAACAGCTGTTAGGCCTTTTCCATGTGGAATATTGTTGTACAACGATTCCACATCTATTGTTATCAGAAAAGCATCTTTGGGTATTACCATGCCGTCCAGGATTTGCAAAAAGTGCATGGTGTCCTTTGTGTATGAAGCTAGTTTGATGACGTGTGGCCTGAGATGAGCGTCTATCACCTGGCTTGTGGCTTCGGAGATATTTCCATTTCATGAGATGATCGGTCTGCCTGGAGGGATTTTTGTACTTGTTTACCTTAGGTAAGGTGTAAAACGTTGGTATTCTTGGATGTTTAGTCCGCATGTATTCCCATAACGTTTGTGCTATTGTCGCGTCATTAAATGCTCTGTCAACTTTCTTATAAAATTCCTCATTGTAGGATTCGATCATCATCGGGAAGATCTTTTTATAGCATTTTGTTTTCCAATATCTTCAGGCACATGGCTTTATCACTGTCGTTATCCATTAGGACGATATTGCCTCCTTTGTCCCCGAGGGTTTGATGGTAATTGTCTCATTATTCCGTAGTTCCTTTAATGCTTGTCTTTGCTCTTTAGTCAGGTTATACATCATTTGATTATCTCGTATCTTCTCAATATCTTTGGTGGTTTGTCAGACAAACAGCGCTATAGCAGGATTAAGGTTGAGAGGGAAATTTTTGGGACTTCTTTTTGAAATTGGGGTCATTTGGTCCCTCTTCTTCTTCGCTATCTTGTTGTGTTGATTTCTGTGTTTGTCAAGTCCTCTAGGCCGCCTTACTGTAATGACAAATTGAGGTCTCTTATTGCTCTGCGTTCCGCTGCCGTAAGGGCTGGATTTTGTTCGTCCTTAAGTGGATTCCTGTTGTACATCACTTTAATCTCTTAGCTAGAAACTTGTTAATGTCTTTGACTGCCTCAAATTTGTCTGTGTTGGTATTTGGGCAAAACGAGCGTCCCAAAGATAGGACTTCAAGTTCGCTTGTTGTGAGGACAGATTATGGTCAGTCCTTCCTCTTCCCCTGCTTAATTTCTTGATACTCCGACGTTGATGTTGGATTGTTGTTTTGTCGGGTTGTTTCCCTAAAAAAAAAAAAAAAAATTTGTTTTGGTTCATCGTCCTTATTCCGTCTGGATCTTGTAAAGATTTGGTGTGGTA
Organism: Pelophylax lessonae; assembly: GCF_965119305.1. Lineage (NCBI taxonomy): Eukaryota > Metazoa > Chordata > Amphibia > Anura > Ranidae > Pelophylax > Pelophylax lessonae. The sequence goes on from NC_138772.1 coordinate 219,606,820, forward strand.
TGAGTTGTTGGGTTTGTTCCTCCGGAACCTTGTGTATTGTATGGTTCCTGATTGTTACTTTCTCCTTTCATTGTCTGTGCAGACTTCTTCTCTTCTTTCTCCGTCTGCTTGCTGATCCTGTGTTTTAGGTTTTTGGAAAGGTCCTCTTCTCCTGCTCTTATGTTGGTCTGATTCTGATGCGTATGAGGAGTCTGACGAATAATAGTTAACTGCATTTTTGGGTTGTTCCCGTACTGTGGTTTGTTTCGTGTTTGTCCTCTGGCACTGGTCCATTTGTAGACTCGGCCTTGACTAAATGCGTTTTTATCCCACCAATATTTTCTTTCTTTTTTCCTCAGGATTTCTTTGCTGTGGTCCTCCAGATGTTCTTTGAGTTTTTTCTCCTGTTCGTTATTAAGTGAAACCGTGTTCAAAGGGGCTAGTTGCTCATATGAGTTTGATATCATTGTCTAGACTTTTTTGATTAGACTTTTAATTTCTCTTAGATACTCCTCCTGCAGTAATATCATTAGACTACGCAAACAGTCATTTAGTTTGCTTTCTCATTATTTTTTCATCTGGGTAGTTATGTTGTCCAGCGTGGGGAAGATTTGGATCCTCAGACCCACTGGGTTGATATTTTCACTGATGTACCTTTCAAATGATCTGATATGCCAGTGAAGGGCAGATTTTCTCTCTAGGTGTCTTTCGAACGTTGTAAAAGAGGGCCAAAACATCAGAACCCTGCTGCTCTTTGCTCTAAAAGGTTGTCTGTATGCCCTGCATGAGGCTCTCCCACTCACTCCCTATATCTCCCACTTTGTTTCTTCCCCTGAGTGTAGGGGTCCTTAGTCCAACTGTGAATTGAGGGGAATTCCTCCGCTTTTTCTGGCCTCACAGCCAGCTTAAAAAGGGATTTGAAAGAGTCCATTTCTCCCTCTTTGTTATAGAGGGTCGCAAGTAATGGATGATTTGTGCTCTGCTGATCAGCACAAAATTAGTGAAGTAGTTGGAGTTTTTTTTAATAAGGCTTTAGAGATCTGAGGGCATGGATGTTTTTACCATCCTATAATTTTCATGGGGTTGTGATTCTCTAATTTGCCTTGTTGCCTCAACCCACACATTTTAATACATAAACACTCGGCTAAATGCTAGGGACATACAAATTCACCCTAACACACTCCTTCAAGACCAAAATAAGTATATTGAGAGTGTAAGAATGAATTTGCATCTTTGGAAGCATCCTTTCTTCCATGATGTCCGTTCCTCAAGGGACTATTCACATGTCCCCCTGTTATCCTTCGTTAAACCCTCAGTATGCTTATTTTGGTTTTGAAGGGATTACGAAGTATAACAGGGGGACATGTGAATAGTCCCTTGAGGAATGGACATCATGGAAGCAAGGATTCTTCCAAAGATGCAAATTCATTCTTAAACCCTCAGTATGCTTATTTGGTTTTGAAGGGATAAGAATGAATTTGCGTCTCTGGAAGCCTCCTTGCTTCCATGATGTCCACTTTTCAAGGGACTATTCACATGTCCCTTTGTTATCCCTGTCCTTAATCCATCTCTGACCCTCTGACTCATTATATATGACTTGAAATGTCTCCTACCATTTCTCCTCACCTTAATATACAGGATGTATATCTAGAAATCTATATCCACCTCTGATCGTGTGCCCCTCTTTTTCTCTGTGGGTTCACTGTGTCCCATGCCTGGGCAATCCTCTGTCCCCCTATCCACAGCCTCCCTTGGCACAGCCTGTGTGTCTTTCCCCTCAAATATTTTAACCTTCTGCTTTTAAATACAATGTTTAGATATCAAGATATGTATTGCTTCTTTACTGACATGCATTTGAGACATAGGTGTCTAATTTATTCTTCATATACTGTATAAACCAAATGCCGATCCAATTATGGGGACCACCAATAAATTGACACAATAATAAAATCAAACAAACAAATACTGTGACAGTGAACTGTGCTTCAAATTGTACCATAATGTCCAATTAAGTAAACCATGGCAATGAATCAATCTAATCGTAACATAATGTCCATATATAGATATAGAAGGTAAAGAGTCCAAATATGGGTGCCGGGTGCAAGAAAGGAATCCTTCACCATATAATGTGACTTCCTCCACAATCAGTGCTGCATGTTAAGGGCACACTAGGCGCTTACCAAAGGGAATGTAAAGACAATCATCAGATATATTAAGGAGCTCCAATGGGATCCAGTAGATGGCGTGATGCCTCTGTCTGACAAGTCCAGCAGGGAGCCGCGATCTTAAAGCCGCCACTGCACTAAAACAGTCTGGGCCAGACACTCCCAAACGATAACCTAAAAGGAGGGGGCCACAGATAGTGAAGTACGTAGGGGAACACTTTATTAGAATAAGGTAAAAAACTCACATGTGAAAAGGAATAGTAGCGCTAAATGTCGGCAGATTCCACCAGAACACAGCCGCCCGACTTCCAGGTATCACATGGTGACGTCAGCACGCCTTCCCGACCCCAGGAAGACGTCATCGAAGACGAAACGCGTCAGTAAGGCATGCTGACGTCACCCCGTGATACCTGGAAGTCGGGCGGCTGTGTTCTGGTGGAATCTGCCGACATTTAGCGCTACTATTCCTTTTCACATGTGAGTTTTTTTACCTTATTCTAATAGTGTTCCCCTACGTACTTCACTATCTGTGGCACGATTTCCTCCTCCTGCGGGCGGATTCTCCCTCTGCTTTGGTTGAAAACCTGGAGATCACAATACGAATTCTGCCGTAGTTCGGCAGGATTTTGAATTTTCAGAAGTCTGCTCTGGCCCTGTCCACGAAGCTGGACTATCTGGGCCTGACTCTGACTCGGCCTTAGCCAGAGTGCTCCTTCCTCTGAACAAACTCCAAAAATTGCAGGCTGCATTTTGCCTCCTGCTGTCCAACAGATAGTTGTCCCTCCAGACTTGCATGCGAGTACTGGGCCTGATGGTGTCCACCTTCAAGGTGATTCTATTTGCATAGTTCTATATGAGGTTCCTGCAAAGGGAGATTCTGACCTAATATGGCAAGACTCTGCAGTCTCTGGACAATCAGATCTGGCTTAGTGGGCAACGAGGGAGTCCCTGATATGGTGGCTTTGTGCTTCCGCTGGAAAAATCCTTCCTCTCCTTATATTTGACAGTGGTCACCATGGATGCCAGCCTGTCCGGCTGGGGAGGTGTCCTTGGCAAGCCGCCTGCTCAGGGGATTTAGGCGCTGGAAGAGTCAAGACTACCCATCAATGTCTTTGAACTCTGAGTGATCTGAATGTCTGGATCATTGGATGGCTTATCTTCGGGGTTGTCCAGTCACCAGTGCGCATTCAATCAGACCATGCCATGGCCGTGGCTTATGTCCACTCACCAAGGGGGCACAAAGTGTCCTGGTGGCTCTGGAGGTAGCAGTCATTCTAAGATGGGCAGAACAGTTTTTTCCAGCTTTCTCTGCCATACACATTCCCAGGGTGGAAAATTTGGCAGGCTGATTACCAGTTGGCAGGCGTTGGACCAAAAGGGAGTGGTCCCTTCATCCGGAGGGGTTTCATCAGCTATGTCTTCGGTGCCACACCCCCGAAATTGATCGGTTTGTGTCTTGGCTCAAGTGCAGAGGTTTGTGTCTTGGTCAAGGGATCCTCTGGCGAACACCACAGACGCGCTGGTGGCCCAGTGGGGTCAGTTTCGGCTGACTTACGCCTTTCCTCCTCTCAAGCTTCTGCCAAGATTTCTACGCAGGATTGAGGCAAAAGGAATTCGTCATCTTGGTGGCTCCAGACTGGCCTCGTCAGGCTTGGTACGCTCATCTGGGGCGGCAGGTCAAGGACGTTCCTTGGAAGCTTCCTCTCAAGGAGGATCTTCTGTCCCAGGGACTGATCCTCCATCCTGCTTTAGTCGCTGGCTTTGTCAGCTTGGCTGTTGAACGCCAGGTGCTGAAGGATAGGGGTTTATCTGGGTTGGTGATTCCTACACTGTTGAACGCTAGGAAATCTACTTCTAGATTGCCGCCTTGGTATTCGGGTGATTGCCCTTATGCTGTCCCAGAAGGTGGCCTTTTTGGTGGCTATCCCTGCTGTCAGAATTGGCGGCGCTTATCCTGTGGTTCACCTTATCTGTGTGATTCACAGGAATAGGGTGATTCTTCGCCCTTGTTCGTGGTTCCTTCTGATTTTTCATTTGAATGAAGACATTGTGGTGCCTTTTTGTGGAGTTATTCTCCTGCCACTGCTTGTAACAAAACTGAATGGCTATAGCAGAGAGGGCATATATCCCCTGGCACTGCCCATGGGTGTAGCCAGAATTTTTTCTGCCTAGTGTCCTACGCCTGTAGGGGGCAGTATAATCCAATGGTTATGAATACCAGGAGCTGTGTCCTGTCAATGAACATCAGAAATGGATTTAACAGGAAGTCAAGAATCCAATTTTCTTTGCATTCTCATAACTTCAAATCAAGCCTAGCTTTCCCTTTCCAAGCTGACTCTTCAGTGAAAATTGCAGGAACATTTGGCAGGAGCTGGTTTTTGTTCCTGGAAACTGTACTGAGTTCTATGATTTCTCAGAATATGGGAGGATTTACAACCTGGTTCTGTTCTTGTGCAATGAGTTAACAATCTTGACTTGGATTCTTCACAACTTTTTAAGTATTACTCAGCTTTTCATACAAGAAATTGGGCAACATTTCCAGGTTTACGTTTTTTCTTCTTTTTGTATAATGAACACGCTTTTCAAAGATTGCGTCTAGATATCTGGAGTATGACCAACTGTGATGGAACTGCAAATGCCAGCATACTTAAGATAGTAATAGTCTGCAAAATGCATGTGGTGTGCACGTGCTGGCATATGGCTTTTAATTTGTTGCTATAACATGTTGCAGTTGAGGGTTTTTTTTTTTCTTTTTACTTTGTTCTATTAACATGCACTTCTGTATGTTGTGACATATTATAGGGCTTCGGAACATGCTGCAAAAGTGTGGGTTTTTTTTTCTCCTCCAGAGCCCACCAATAGTCTGCTGGTGTGAACTGAAATTCTAAGGCAAATTGTCTTGGGTGCTGCATGCTGCTGCTTATGAGCAAGCTCTAAAGCCGGCCATAGATACCATTTTTCTTTTCTGCAACCAATTTCCCCCCATCAAAACTGTTAGTGTTGACAGGGGGAATGCCTCACGCAGAGCCATTGTGATAGCCGCTGGCAACAATTGCATGCAAAAATCTGACATGCTTGTTGTACGCAAGTCGACTTATACTGTAATTGGCTTACCCAAATATGGTTCAAATCTTGCCCGGCTCCTGCTGAACCAGCTGAGAGTCAAATGGTCTATGGCTAGCTTAACACTTAATACAGTCATAAGTGTTTGAGGTCAGAGCGGTTAGCTGTAATCACAATGATAAAACACCCTTGTGCTAAAATTAGTGAATGTTGCTTGAGGTCTGACCTTATCAGCAAGAAGGAAAGTCATTGGGAAGTTGTACATTATGCAGTAACTGGAGTCAAAATATTGTGACAATTGCTTGTTGATATATTAAAGTGAAACTGATTAAACATAGCAGTACAGCAGTGCTTTTTCTCTCGTTTTGATTTTCTTTTGGAGACCAATTCCATCATTCAAGCACTTTATTATATTTAGCATGAAAATGTAACTCTAGTATCCACAAATGTTATAATAGCTTTATCTCATCACTCTCAGTAACACACTCTCATCCTGTCCCCTTCAATTTTTCTCTACCTTCAACTCTGTTCTCCATTGCCCACGAGATTGCCAATCACTGCCAAAATAAAATACAATTTGTGATTCAAACATCACGCTACAGATCTTCTACCCCCCCCATTTATCATTTCATGTCCACAAGTATGCTCATTACTTTGCTCTTTTAACCCTGCTACCATAGACAAGTCCTTTTTTTATTTTTTTCAAACACCCACTTAACCACCTGCTGCCTGGAGCACAAATGCTACTAGCAGGGGCAGACTGAGAACCCTCAGGGCCCCTGGGCAAAAATAAATCAAGGGGCCCCTTCAAGCCCCATCATGTTCCGCCTCCAGCCACACCCACATAATGCCTCCACCCATACCCTAGGTCTACTTCGGTTGCGTACCGGCCGCACGCTCCTGCCCCTGCTCGGCAGCGGGGACTCCGATGCACGGGGCAAGCGGCTCCGATTGCTGCCTGACACCCGCGAACGGTCAGCTGTTGTAAACACAGCTGACTGTTCTTCTCACTGGAATGATCAGAGTGCCTGTGATCCTTCTATATAAGATCACAAGTCTTTGATCATTTCACAAGCCACACCCCCCACAGTTAGAATCACTCCCCTAGGCTCACATTAAACCCCTTGATCACCCACAATGTCAACCCCTTCCCTGCCAGTGTCATTATTACAGTAAGTGCATATTTTTAGCACTGATTACTGTAGTAATGTCACTGGTTCCCTCAAAAGTGTCAAATGTCAGGGGTCCGATCTGTCCGCCTCAATGTCAGTCCCGCTAAAGATCGCCACCATTAATAGTAAAAAAGAAACCATAAAAATGACATAAATCTTCCCCTAGTGTGTCGACGCGATAACTTTTGCCAAACCAATCAAAATACGATTATTGCGATTTTGTTTACCAAAAATATGTAGCAGAAAACTATTTTTTTTGAGAATGTTGTATAGCAGAAAGTGAAAAATGTATATATTTTTTTTTTTCAGAATTGTCGCTCCTTTCTTGTTTATAGAGCAAAAAATAAAAATCGCACAGGTGATCAAATACCACCAAGAGAAAGCTCGATTTGTGGTGGAAAAAAAGGACATCAATTTTATTTGGGTACAGCGTCGCACGACTGCGCAATTGTCTTTTAAATGAACGCAGTGCCGAATCGCAAAATATGGCCTGGTTATTAAGGGGGAAAACCTTCCGGTCCAGAAGTGGTTAACTGATGTAGTTTTAATGGTGCATTATAAAGATGGGTCTTATTACACTTATAAGCCATGCTGCGCCTAATCTTGTGTTTTTATATAAATGTATGGCTCAACGACAAAGCCTCTATTTGAAACCCAGCTCTATTCAGTCTCTCCTCTGAGGAATGTGTACATTTGAATTATCCCACAAAATTTTTATAAAAATATATGAATCATATTTTTCATATATTTTTATAAAAATTTTGTGGTATAATGCAAATGTACACATTATTCCTCAGAGGAGAGACCATTGAGTGGAGCTGGATTTCAAATCGAGGCTATATGAATATGACACAAACTACTCGCAAGAAACGGGGCATCTGAAGAGGGGAGAAGGGAACTCCTTTGCAAGGCATCCGATCCCATCAACAAGTAGGAACTCCTCTCCGGTGCGGTGAGGTCTGTCCATTACCGTTACCTGCAGCCTGTGGAGGCGGTGCACGTCAACGTCATGTCGGTATGCAACGCCGACATGCCCCTGCTCACAGGACACCATAGAAAGAAACCCAGCGCTGGGTTCCTTCTCCCACCTACTCATTGCCGGCCGCCGGGCCCCTCCTTCCACCTACGCATCGCAGGCCGCTGGGCCCTGCTCCCCTCCTACCTACGCATTGCCGGCCGCCGGGCCCCGCTCCCCTCCTCCCACCTACGTATCGCCGACCCAGATGTCGTCTGAGACAACATCGGGTGAGTTAATCCTGTACTGGGCGGCAGGCCCCCTTCCAGGCCGGGCCCCCGACCACGTCCAAAGTGTCAGACCGCTCAGTCCGCCCCCCTGGCTACTAGGGCTGCAATTAACTATTATTTTCATAATCGATTAGTTGGCCAAATTTTTGGTTTGTTTCGATCAGCTAATAAGCTTAAATGTGGTGTATAATTTAGTTAATATGTAAAGTTTAAAAAAAAAAGCAATTTTATTCTTAAATATAAATAACCAACTATATGGTTAGCGAGCAAAAGCTCTAATCCACTGAGAATGACACAGGAGAGATATACTGTATATACTATTAGTGGTAAGCCTGGTAAAGATATCAGACTTGGATATCATGTTTTTTATTTAAAGAGACTTTTGCCGATTTTCGGACAGAACTGTAATATATTATTTATGACAGACTCCCTTGTCATAGGCTTAGGCTGACCATACAAAAACAAAAAAAACAAAAACAAAACCACAGTAACTGGAAAATTTGAAGTAGCAGAATAGAAAACTTCTTTTGTCAAAGGAATTTTGTATGTATGTTTTCGTTCAGAAATTACTTAGTTTTTTAAAATTTATGTTCAATGCAAGTGAAATTTCCAAACTACATTGTTCAGTGAATGTACAAAGATTTTTCTTATGACTTTTCTCATCTGAAAATCGATGTGTATGGCCAGCATAAGGCGATCGCAACTGGGGGTGTCGTTAACTTTTAATTGACACCCCCTGCGTATCACATATGGCAGTGTGAACTGCCAGATGTGCGGATGCGATGCGGGAACACGCTGCATATTCGCAGCGTTCCCGCATCGCATAAGTGTGAACCGACACTTAAGTAGTGAAAGTATTATTTATCATATATTTAAAAATTCACCCAAAAGTAGGATATATGGGCATATTAACTAGAAGTCAGGGATGATGCTGTATGTATTGTGGAAGGGAGATCTAAATCTTTTGTATTGGGTAGTACTAAAAGCTGATTTTTTATTTTATTTTTTTTTTTATTATGGATATGATCATTTTAAATATAATGCACCATACTGGTAAGTTTCTGCCCAGGACTACATGTCCCATGAGGCATTGCTCCTTTCACATTCACAAAGCTCTCGGGCACTTACTGACATGTATGGATGGTGTACTGAGATGTACAGTATGTGTGCTGCACTGTCTTCTGACATGTATGGCTGGTATACTGAGCTGTATTTCATGATATGTATACAAATAATGTATTCTGTATGCAGGCCAACTAATCCAATTATGAAAATAGTTCTATTTTCATAATGGATTAGTTGTCTATTTAATCGACAACTAGTTTCGGCGTTAAATGCTGCTACGGTCACCATCTGGCACTTTTCTAACACTCCAACTCCTCTTTGGTCTACAACTGACTGAGCGACCAGCTCACTAAAAATAACCACCTTAAGCCCCTTCTGTCTGGATTTTACCCTCAACACTCCACAAAAAAATGCTCTGCTAAAACTCAAAATGATCAAAGGCCCCTTTTACACTTGTGCGACTTGGGACTGCAAAGTCGCATTAGAAGTCGTACCCCATGATTTCCAGTGAGTACCGTTCATTTCTGTGTGACTTCAAAGTCAGACCAAAATAGTGCAGGGACTACTTTGATGTGACTTGAGGTCCGTAGACCTCAGGATTACACGGGCATTGCTTCAGGTCCAGTCAAAATCACGGGACAATCGTGCGACTTTCAGGTCGCACCAGTGTGAGGGGCCTAAAGGCTAAAACCATTAACCACTACTCCGTATTCCTACTCCTGGACCTCTGCTGCCTTTGATACAGTGGATCACCCCCTCCTCTTCCAACTCTACCCCTTTGGTCTCTGAGACTGTACTCTTTGCTGGTTCTCATCCCATTTATCCCACTGCACTCCACGGGAGGGAGAGGGAAACCACCAGAAGGAGGAGGGAGAAACCCATTTTTAATAAAGGACTTTGTCAGAAACCATCTCTCGTGTTATTGCATTTGCTACACAACCCAAAGCACCCCCCATGTAGAGGGTATGTGGCCTAGTATGGTTCAGGAGTGGGGGGGCGGGGGCGTGCCTGTTCCCTCCCTTTCCTGATCTGCTGGGCTGCATGCTCAGATAAGGGGCTAGTATGGATTTTTTTTTGGGGGGGGGGGGGGGCGCCGTGGCCACGCCCACCTTCCCCTGACTTCTGTCAATATTGATGGCACAACTCTCAACCTGTCCCTGGATGCCAAGGTGCTAGGTGTTACCATGGGCTCTGAACTATCCTTTTGGCCCCACATCCAATCACTGTCCAGAGCTTGCCGCCTTAACTACGCAACATCTCCAAAATACTTCCCTTCCTAACCAATGACTTCATAAAGCTTTTAATTCACTCCCTGGTCATTTCTCTCCACAGTTCAACTCCCTCCTCATTGGCTTACCGCCACATAGTCTATCCCCTCCAATCCATCATGAATACTAACTCCAGACTTGTCCACCTTACCAATCAGTGTCTGCTACTCCTCTCTGCCAATTCCTCTATAGGCTTCCACTTGCCTAAACAAATTAAATTTAATATTACTATAAACTTAACCAAGCCATCCAACTCAGGCCCCCATCACTAACCTAATTTCAATATACCAACCAAATCGTTTTCTTCCTCCCAAAATCTCCCCAGGCTTCCTTGTCCTTTCCTCTGTTTGCCTTCATTACTCCTCCCAATCCTCTCCCATCCTATTGACTTCCCTACCCCAATCTGTCCGACTGCCTCCAAATTTGTATACTTTTAGACAATCCCTGTAAACACTTCTCTTCAGAGAAGCCTTGCGTGCTGTACCTAAAAACTTTTTTTTCTCCATCAGATCATCCCCACAATTACCTTTTTTGCATCACTTGACCCTCCTTTTTAGATTGTAGGCTTGAAGGAGCAGGGCCCTCTGATTCTTTGTGTTAAATTGTATTCTAACTGTACTGTCTGCCCTCACATTGTAAGTTTATGCACATACTGTTGGCGTTATGGAGTATGTAATGGCAAATTTTTTTACGGTGACCCATGACTACACACATGAGACACCTGCAAAGTACCAGAAATGTACAGTAAATATTGAACACCATAGTCTCCTCCAGTATTTCTTTCCCTTGCAGGAGCAGCTATAAAGGGAGATCTGCCATGGGATTTCATGAGGGGAACCCCTCGGCCTCCTCTTGGGTGGGCTCTCTGCTGTTCCCATCTTTTAGCCTGGTTGGTAAACTTTATTTGGGATTGGAAGGACTCGACTGGGGTCACAATAGATACGGCTAGTTGGAGACTGGAGCTCAAGAGTGTGGGGCTCTTGCTAGAGTTTTATGTAGTTGTGCTGGAGAGAAGGCATGCTTGGGCCTACTCACTGGTACCTCACCAAGAAGTGGTTGCAGAAGTAGTTTACCTTCATTCTCCCTTGTTGAAGACGCCTGGGTACAAGGAGCCTACACTAGTCCATCGTTCCATATAACCTTGGCACTTCAGTTTTGGGGCTGCCAGTAACTGCTTTCCAGTTCTGGAAATTCAGCGATGGCACCTCTGGGTCCTCTACCTGGGGTATTAAGACCTGAGGAGTAGAAGCCAAAGTGATTCTTCTAACCATCTGTTATAAGTAGAAGTTACCTGGCCAAAAAGAAGTCTCACCCTGACTACTTGACATATCACTTGCCAGGTAAGTTGCATGCTTCACAAGCTGAGGCAATTTCAGCATCCTAACAGTTGGGCTGAGGCACTTCCTGCCTCTGTAGACAGATCTGTAAGGGGGTTGGCTCTGGTCCAGCTTCAATGCCTCCTGATCCTGGACCACAGCTAGGCTGTAGTGCTTCACAAAGGTAAACCTTTGCAGAAAAGGTTTTGGTCTATGGTGTCCAGCTAAGACCTGGTTAATCTTTCATGTTTTGTTATGAACCATTGTGGAAATCCAAACGTAACTGATCAGGTTTTATTTCCATGTAGTCACCATGATGGCACAGGGCTTTTCCAATTCTGTATTGTGTGTAAATTTTTTTGTTTATTCACCGAGGCTCAATGGTCAATTATTTGTCCCTTGACCAAACAGTTGGTCTGTCTCGTGTGCCGTCATAGTGACCATGTGGAAAGCATTAGTCATTTTGGATTTTTAGATTTGAAAAGCATGTGAAAGTGTTAAAACTCTGCTAACTCATGGATGAAGGAATCTGCACTGCCAGCTATGATATTCAGACAGACTCCTCACCCATGGTTGCCTGAACAGCCTCCAAAGCACCCATTTAATAAATGCCTGAACATTGACTGAATCTGTTTGGGTGCGATCATTTTGACCCTCCTTTTTGTGCTGGTTCCTTAATTTTAAATTGACTTCTGTTGAGCTGGCGCCATCTGGGCAATCCATGGTTTAAATTTTCATGTGCTTCCTCCTGATTTGTCTAAAATTCAAGCCATGTATAGTAGGGATCGACCGATATCGTGTTTTGTTTTTTTTTTTTTTGCACCCACATTTTGACCATCGCATATTGGTAACGGCCGATATTTTGTTTAAAGTTTTGAAAAATAAGAGAATTTTTGACACATCTGGTACTGAACATTTTAATGTTTAATGGCTGGCTGGCCCCCTGTGGTGGCTGGCACCAGGCTGCTGTGGGTGGGTGTATGGCTGTTGATGCACTCCCGCGAGACTAGTCCCGACTCCAGATGAGGCTGTGTAAGGCGAGACTAGTCCCGACTCCAGATGAGGCTGTGTAAGGCTAGGAAGGCGACCTAAGAAGGCAGAATGTCACAAAAATATCAGCAATATCAGCAACTTCCAGGGCCGATTCCGATATATTGGGGAAAGTGCATATCGGCCTTCGAAATATCGGCCTTGCCGATAATCGGTCGACCCCTGATGTATAGACACCTTAAAGCGGGAACTTTACCTATAAGCACTTGACAGAAAATGTTTTTTCTCAAGTCTTCCAGGACATGAGACCTAGGGCTCCTCCTATCAGGACAGGAAACATGTTTAAATCCATTCAGATAAAAGGCGGCCCTCTAGTTCTCACACTTCAGTATTGGTGTTTCCTCCGGACAGGGGTTAACATGTTTCTGTTAACATGTTTCTGGAACCTATCTCCTGGTCTCATGGACTGTCCTTTTGAAGACTTGGAAGAAATCTTTTTGCATGCTTCTCCTGCCCAAGTGCTGTAACTCTACTCACTGGTTAGTGGTGACCGCTTTGCCTCCTGTTGCTCAGTCTGGGGAAGACAGGACCAGGGGTGTTGTCAGGAATACAGTGGGGAATCTTTTCCATCCGGTGGCAGCGTCCTTGGAGCAGCGGGGCTGTATTCCCATGAAGCTGCCAATTCAAACCCTGCAGCGGTTTGAAATCGGCGCCACAAGAGCGGAAGGGGCGAATTCCTGCGTTCCACTCTGGCCCTAGGAAGTGGCAATGTCACTTCCAGTGCAGTGACATCATCCGCGGGTGCCGAATTTCAAATGGCGTGAACAGATTTCTGGGCGGCCGGTGTAAGGTGAAGACCCAGCAGAGGCTTCGGAACACCAGCAGAGCAGCATAGATTCCCCTGCAGCATCCGTTCAAGCGGCAAAAGCGGGCTCTGGCACTGGCACCTTCCCTGGTAAGCTCTGGGAACCTTTCCTTTTTGCCTATACCTGTGGGGTTTTTTTCCTTTTCCTTCCCTCCATTTAATGACTTGGGGGCTGATGAAGGGGGCACTCTTTTATCTACCCTGCACAATGTGTTTTGCAATTAATATTGGGGGTCTCAACTCAAATTGGTATCTCCCTTTTCTGTTCTAAACCAAGGCTCAGGACAAGGTCCAAGGGCAGCCCCCCAAAAAGAAATGTGCAGTTTGCGGGACAAAGCTAAGTTTCCACATGGAGCAAAACAGTGTGCCGCACATGTATTGATCGTTTGGTTAAAGATGATCAAACTATATCCTCCCAGAGGATGCTCACTTCAGTCAGGGATGAGCTAACTTCTACCTTTAGCTCCTTTAAAACCCTCATAGATAAAAGTACAGACTCCTGTACAGACTCAAGCCCCAATATCTATTTCTGATCCAACACAGACTGGTGACGACACAAGGGAAGGGTAGGTGTTTTCCTAAACTAGATGCCCCTCTTTCAAAAATTTTCAAAGGGTACGGATCTAGCGTTTGATGACATGGGTACACTTAAGGACCCTATGGACAAAAGAGGTGACATTGTGTTACGTAGGGCCTGGGAAGCCTCGGTTATGAGTCTGAAACCAGCCTTCGCATCCACCTGTATAGCCAGACCTCTCGAGTTATGGCTTTCACAGATTCAATCTCGCCTATCTGCCGGGACGCCTAGGGAACTGATTATTAAGGCTTTCCCTCTTCTATTTCAGGCAGTAGGATTTGTGGCTGATTCCTCCGCTGAGTCAGTCAGAATGACAGCCAGAACCTCAGCCTTGGTTAATTCAGCCAGCAGAAGTCTCTGACTTAAAACATGGTCGGGCGACTGTGCTTCCAAATTGCGCTTCTGTGGTCTTCCCTTTACAGATGACCATCTCTTCGGCCTAACAGAAGCCCTGGAACGTACTGCTGATAGAAAGAAGTCATTTCCGGAAAATAAAAAAATACCCATATACCCGGAAGCTTTTTCAGTGAAGGGGCAGACAGCAGGGTCTGCGTGAGGTACAGGCCGGACCCAAAAAACATTGGACTGGCCACAAAGGCAGGGGTAGGGGGAGCTTCTTGATTAACCCTCCAACACCCTGCCAAACCACAGTGACTCCTTTCACGGAGTGGGCAGAAGATTAAGGGCCTTCCTCCCACAGTGGAAGGGAATTACATCAAGTCCTTTTATTCTGGACCTTGTGTTCACAGGTTACAGACTGGAATTCAATTCCCGGCCTTCGGAGAGGTTAATTACCAGTCTACCCAGAGATCGAGTGAAAGCGGCTTTAAGTCTCCAAATCGGGGACTTGGTAGATCAGAAAGTTTTGATACCTATTCCAAACGGGGAACAGGGCAGGGGGTTTTACTCCCACATCTTTGTGACAAGAAAACCCTTGGTTAGTTATCTTTTGATTCTGAATCTACGCACTTTTAATCGCTCGACAAAATGCAAAGCATTTTTGCATGGAATCGGTGCATTCCATAGAAAATTTGCTATATCCGGAATGTTTCATGCATGGATACACTGGACCTAAAGGATACCTATTTTCACATCTCCATTCACCTGGCTTACCTGAAGTTTTTATGATTAGCAGTGAAGCTAGGGTCGGAAATCTAACATTTCCAATTTCAGGCGCTGCCCTTCGGGTTATCCTCAGCCCCACGTATTGTCACCAAAGTCTTGGGGGAAGCTTTAGCCCCGCTAAGACAGAAGTCTATTATGATCATCCCCCTATCTGGACGACCTCCTGGTAGTGGCGGACTCAAGTCAGAAACTAGAAAGGGATCTCCAGACAGTTCAGGAGTTCCTCGGGTCACTAGGCTGGATGATCAACAAAGCAAAGTCTTGCCTAATACCTTCCCAAAGAGTGACATATCTCTGATACGAGATTTCATCTCTGGACCAAAATATTTTTCTTCCAAAAACCAAGGTTTTAAAGATATTTTAGATGGTGACATCTTTACAAACCAGGGGGGGTCTCACTCTGGGACATCTCAAGAGTCATAGGCCTTATGACCTCCTGTTTTCCGGCTGTCCCTTAGGCACGGTTTCTACAGCGTCCCCACCAATGGTTCCTGTTAAACTGGGATGGATCTCCAGATTCCATGGAACGAAGGGTGAAAGTTCCCCCCCTGGTAAAGAGCCCTATGGTGGTGGAGATCGCCACTTCACCCAACGAAAGTGTTGAACTGGGTCATTCAGGTGTCACTTAGGATAACCAAAGACGCAAGCTCTTCCGGATGGGGAGCACATTTCCAGAGCCAATTGGCACAGGGAGAATGGTCCCCACTAGAAGCACAGGCGTCATCGAATCAGACCTCATGGCAGTACAAAAAGCCTTAGAGGTCTTTAAAACAGACAGAGAGAGTCATCTGCAGATTTGCAACGGTGGCGTACCTCAACAAACAGGGAGGTACACAGTCGGGGGTTGCAGTTCGTAGCCCAGAAAACTTTTTTTTTCTTGGGCCGAAGTGAATCTTGCCTCCATTTCAGCGCTTCATCTGAAGGGGACTCAGAATGTCTTGGCAGACCACCTCACTCGCCACCAGGTGTCGGGACAATTTGGTCCCTCAACCTGAAAGATTTTGCAGAAATTGCGGCCAGGTTGGGTTTACCTGAAGTGGACCTCTTTGCAGCCCAAGCAAACAGCAAGACAAAGGTTTTTTTTTTTTTTTTTCCCTGAACCAAAGGGATCAATCCCTGGGGATCGACAGTTTTGTGAATCCCTGTTCAGCTTTTGCTATGCCTTTTCCCCCCAGTCATGCTAATCTCGGCAGTCCTCCGGAAATTTCTCCAAGAGGATACCAATTTGATACGAATAGCCATCTTTTGGCCCAAAATGCTGTGGTTTTCACGCCTATAGGCTTTAACCTCAAAGCCTCCAAGGCTCTTCCTTTGAGACAGGACCTGTTGACTTGGGGTCCGGTGTCTCATCCGCATATCACATCCTTAAAGCTGACAGCTTGGTATCTGAAGAGCAGATACTAAGCTCCCAGGGATTCTCAGATAAGGTAGTGAAGACCTTGGTCAATTGTCGAAAGCCTGTCACGGGAGCAATATACTCCAAAGTTTGGAAGAAATGTAACTCTTGGCTGGCTGAAAATCAGACTTTCCCCTGATGTACCGTCTATTCTGGAATTTATTTCAAGAGGGTGTCGATAAGGATCTCTCCCTTAGTATGTTAAAGTGCAGGCTGCATCCATTAGCATTTTTCTTCAGTATGCCCTTCTAAAAAATCCCACTATAGCCAGGTTCTTCAATTCAATCGCCTGGGCTAAGCCGGTAGTTGTCAGGTTATGTCCGACTTGGAACCAATCTCTGGTCCTTCAGGCCTTGGTAACTGTTCCTTTCGAGCCTTTGGAAGATTTAACTGTAAGATTACCCACACTGTTCCTGGTTGCAGTAACGTCAGCTCGAAGAGTCAGTGAATTACAGGTTTCCTTCCTTCAAATCTCAATTTGTTTTCCAATCTATTACATGATCTCAGGGGAGGCGTAGCGAGAGCTTCTTGCCCTCGGAGTCATTGTGCCAGTCCCTCAGCGGGACAGGTTTCATGGGTTTTATTCCACCCTGTTCATGGTTCCCAGGTAAGAGGGAAAAGTGCGTCCATTTCTGGACCTTAAGTCTCTGAACCACTTTGTGTAGTTGCAGAGGTTCCAGATGGCGTCCATTCTGTCAGTGGGGGCATCGTTGAGTCCAGGGGGCTTTTGGTCTCAATCGACTAAAGGGGTGCATGTCTGCACATCCCAATCTACGGAGGTCATCAGCGATATCTCCACTTCGCAGTGGCAGAGGAACATTTTCTATTTGTGGCATTACCCTTTGATCTCGCTTCGGCTCCCAGGGTAATCACCAAGGATTTGGCTCCAGTGCTGGCTTTGCTGCGTGTGAAGGGGATTACAGTCCTCCGTTTTCTGGACGACCTCCTGTTTGTGGGCGGGCTTGTGTGCCACTCTGAAATGCGACTCGTAGATCGCTTGATAGACACTTCAGGAGTTCGGGTGGACCATCAACTTTCAGGTGTCGGCACTGACCCCGTCAGTTTGTCTCGGTTGCCTGGGGTTGGTCCTGGACTCCGCTTACGCAAGGTTTTTTCTCCCAGGGTAGAAAAATTTCCGACCCTGTTGTACTAGAGGATATCTTTGAGCCCCCTCACGAGGGTGCACTTTTCAGGGTGGCTCCTGTCACCCGCTCTGGCGCAAGGCAAATCTTTTCTGCCTGTGCTGGGGACAGTTATTACCACGGATGCCAGCCTGTCGGGCTGGGGTGGAGTTCTGGGCACGCTTTGTGCCCAGGGGACGTGGTCGTTGGAGGATCCTCCTTGCCGATTATCGTCTTGGAGCTCCGAGCAATCAAGTTCTTCTTGTTCCCTTGGACGACTGATTCAGAGTCGCCTGGTTCGTGTTTCTCGGAAAACGCCACGGCAGTGGCTTACGTTATTCGCCGAAGGGGGCACCCAGGGTGCCCAGGCGGTGGCCGAGGTCCTGTCTTGGGCTGAGTTGTGCTTTCCAGCATTTTGTCTGTTTGCGTTCCGGGAGTGGTGCACTGGCAGGCGGACTGTCTACGTCGCCAGTCCGTGGACCATCGGGAATGGTCCCTGCATCCGGGGTTTCACCTCCTGTATGCCCGGTGGGGGGTCTCCGGATGTGGTTTTGTACACGTCCCATCTCAACATGGAGGTGGGAAGGTTCATGGCCAGAACTTGCGGTCCTCTGGCAGTCGCCACGGACGTGTTGGTGCCCTCGCACCAGTATATGCCTTCCCTCCGATTTGACTGCTTTCCAGGTTGCCGGTGGTGTCGGAACTGGTTTTTGCAGGACAATTTCATGGGTCAGATGGTGAATGCACCGACAAGAAACAATGCGGTACTTGACCTACTGATTACCAACAATGCAGACCTGCTCACGGATATAGAAATACGGGAAAACTTAGGGAGCAGTGACCATAGGTCAATTGGTTTCAGTATTAATTACAGTAATAGGAAACACAAGGGTAATATTAAGACGCTGAATTTCAAAAGAGCCAATTTCCCTAAACTGCGCTCGCTGCTAGAAAATATCAAATGGGATAGAACCCTGGGAACAAAGAACACGGAGGAAAAATGGGAGGGCTTCAAGAGCATACTTAACAAGGGGGTGGGCCAGTGCATTCCACTGGGAAATAAATTTAAAAGAACAAAACTAAACCCTGGGTGGCTAAACTCCAACATAAAAATGTATATTAGAGCTAAAGAAAAGGCCTTCAAAAAATACAAGACTGAGGGGTCAGTGGCAGCATTTAAGCATTATAAAGAGTGTAATAAGAAATGTAAAGATGAAATCAGAGCGGCTAAAATAGAACACGAGAGACATATAGCAGAGGAGAGTAAAAAGAACCCCAAGAAGTTCTTTAAGTATATAAACAGTAAGAAAGCGAGGCCAGAACACATTGGCCCCATAAAAGATGATAAAGGAAAAATGGCCACTGAGGACAGAGAAAAGGCGGAAGTGTTAAATAATTTCTTTTCTTCAGTCTTCACAAAGGAATCGGGGGTCTACACGAACCCAGCTTGTAAGGCCGAACTAAATAATACACCTCAGGAAGTGCCGCCATGGCTAACAGAAGATAGACTTAGAGCTAAACCAGAGAAGCTTAACATAAATAAATCCCCGGGACCGGATGGCTTGCACCCGAGGGTTCTTAAAGAGCTCAGCCAGGTGATTGCCAGACCATTATTCTTGATCTTTAAGGATAGTTTACAGACGGGTATGGTGCCAGCTGATTGGAAAAAAGCCAACGTGGTACCAATATTTAAAAAGGGGCCGAGATATATCCCGGGTAACTATAGGCCGATCAGCCTAACATCTGTAGTCTGCAAAATATTGGAGGGTATGTTAAGGGACCACATACAAGACTTTAGTAATGAAAACGGTATTATAAGTATTAATCAGCACGGATTCATGAAAAATCGTTCGTGCCAAACCAATCTATTAACCTTCTATGATGAAGTGAGCTGCCACCTAGATAAAGGTAAGCCTGTGGATGTGGTGTATCTGGACTTTGCAAAGGCCTTCGACACCGTTCCCCACAAACGATTACTGTACAAACTAAGGAAGATAGGTATGGACCATAAGGTGAGTACCTGGATAGAGAACTGTCTCCAGGGGAGAGTACAGAGGGTGGTGATTAATGGGGAGTACTCGGATTGGGCGGGTGTGGAAAGTGGGGTCCCCCAGGGTTCTGTCCTGGGACCAATCCTGTTTAATTTATTCATAAATGATCTAGAGGATGGGATATCTAGTACAATCTCAGTATTTGCGGATGATACTAAATTAGGCATGCCAATATCTTCTATGCAGGATGTGGAAACCTTGCAAGCGGACCTGAACAAAATAACGGAGTGGGCAACTACATGGCAGATGAGATTTAATGTTGAAAAATGTAAAGTAATGCACTTGGGGGCCAAAAACCAGAAAGCAAGCTACTCGCTAGGGGGGGAACCTCTGGGTGAGTCTAGGATGGAAAAGGACTTAGGGGTACTGGTAGACAACAGGCTTGGCAGTGGCATGCAATGCCAGGCCGCAGCAAGCAAAGCCAACAGAATACTGGGATGTATAAAAAAGGGGATTCACTCCAGAAATAAAGAGATTCTCCCGCTCTACAAGACTCTGGTCCGGCCACATCTGGAGTATGCTGTCCAGTTCTGGGCACCGGTCCTCAGAAAGGATGTGCTGGAACTGGAGAAAGTCCAGAGAAGGGCAACAAAAATAATTAGGGGGATGGAGGACATCAGCTATGAAGAAAGACTACAAGCCCTGAACTTATTCTCTCTGGAGAAGAGACGATTGAGGGGGGATATGATATCAATGTACAAATACTGTACTGGCGACCCGAGCATAAGGAACAAACTATTCAGAGAAAGGAGATACAATAAGACACGTGGCCACTCACTAAAACTAGAGGAAAGGCGGTTTAACCTTAAAGTGCGTAAGAGGGTTCTTCACTGTAAGAGCGGTAAGGATGTGGAATTCTCTTCCACAAGCAGTCGTATCAGCAGGGAGCATTGATAGTTTAAAAAAACTGTTAGATGGACACCTTAAAGACCACAACATACAGGGGTATACAATGTACGGCTAAAAGCAAACACACACACACATCATAGGTTGAACTGGATGGACTGGTGTCTTTTTTCGACCTCACTAACTATGTAACTATGTAACTATGTAAGGCTCTCTGGTGGCACCTTGGTGGGACCTTGGGCGGATGGTTGTCGAGCCGCCCTGGCGGCTTCCGCTTTGAGACGTTCTACGGTCTCCGGGGCCGATATTCCATCCTTTTGTACAGTCTCTGGCTTAGACAGCATGGCTGTTGAAAGCCAAGTTTTCGAGAGGATAGGGTCTCTCGGATGCTGTTGTTCCTGCCTTACTGAAGGTTCGGACAGCTATCTCCAGGAAGATTTACCATCGTACCTGGAGGACGTATATTGCCTGGTGTGAGTCGCAAGGGTTTCATCCACGCTCCTTTTTTGGTAGCGAGGGTTTTGGCCTTCCTACAGGAAGGTGTGGATCAGCGCTTGGCGCTGGGCACGGTCGTGGGTCAGTTGTCGGCCTTTACCGCTTTTCTTCCAGCGTCCCTTGGCGACTAATTCCTTGATTCACACCTTTACTCAAGGGGTGCGTCATCTGGCTCCCCCGTGGAAGGCTCCCTTGCTTCCGTGGGGATTGACTTTTTTTTTTTTTTTTTTTGTCCGTCTTTTCTTACAACGGCCACTCTTTGAGGACATCAGAACCAGCTCTGCCTGTGTTGTCCCCTTGTCCCCAAAAGTTGCCTTTCTGGTGGCTGTCACCTCAGGTCGCCTTCTTTTGATTTATAGGGATGACGTGGTACGGCGACCCACTCAGTCTTTTCTTCCTGCGGTGGTGTCTGCTTTCCACCTCATCGTCGTTTCTTCTGTTGCCTCCGCCTTGGGCGTAGCCCAGGCGTCCCAAGGACTTTGTCCTGTTTTCCTTGCATGTAGTCCGGGCGGTCAGGTTTTTGCCTGTCTGCCACGGAGTCTTTTGGGAAGTCTGATTCCCTGTTTGTCCTTCCGGTCCTCGGAAGTGTTTGGCTGCGCCCGCTGCAGTTTCTTCCGGTTTGGATCGGATGGAGTGTGGTTTTGGGCTTCTTCACTATAGGCTCTGGTGCCTCCTTTTTCCTGTGAGGGCACGTTCTACTAGAGCGGTCATTGCCTTTTGGTCTTTCCACCTTTTTAGGCTTCCTGTGGCTAAGGTGTGCGTAGAGGCGACGTGGTCGTCTGTGTGCACTTTCACAAAATTCTACTGATTTTGATGTACTGGCATCCTAGGATGCTTCCTTTGGCCGTGAAGTTTTGTGCGCGGCTGTTTTGCAGAGACATGCGTTTCTGTCTCTTCGTGGGGTGTATTTGTCCAGGGTTGGCTCCTGTTGAGCTTTTGTTGCCCTGTTGGCTCAGTTTTTCTTACTCTGGCCTGGTTGCACGTTGCCTTTTCTTTTGGTTGCGTCTTTCCACCCCTCACACCTGCACTGCTTTGGGACATCCCACTTGTGAATGCTAACTGAACGGGCGGCGACTGTCAGACGTAAGAAAATAGAATTTTTGTAAGAACTTACCGTAAAATTCTTTTCTCTGAGCCCTCTGACAGTCGCCACCCCTGCCCCTCTTCTTTTTGGGGTTGATGGTCTTTATGTACTGCTGGCTACGAAACTGAAGAGCAGCTCCTAGTGGCTGATGGGTAATGGCTGAGGAACAGCCCCCTAGACGTGTTATGTGTAAAAGCTTTTGTTAACCTTCTCACTGCCTAGCCTACTCCTGCAGAGAGGCACATTACCCACTCATAAAGGATAACTGAATGGGCATCGACTGTCAGGAATTTTACGGTAAGTTTACAAAATTAAATTTTTTTTTTTTTTAAATTATTGCTTTCACAAGGAATGAACCTCCCTTGTAACGGGTTATCATTATGGAGGAATCTGGTTTGCATAAGACCCCAAACCCCTTCTCTGCGCTTAAAAGTATTCAAAACTCCAAGATCGGCGTTTATGTTTACCTTCGATTTTTTTTTTTTTTTTTTTTTTTTAAACTGGCGTCGTTGGCTCCAGTTAGTGCCGTTTCACATACAGGCGACCCGACTTGCCAGGGCGACCTGTGAAGTCGCGGTGCACAGTGCACACCGCGATCTCGGAGAGACATGTACGGACTTCAGATCATTGAAGTCAATGCAGGTCGCTCCAGGTCGCCCCAAAGTAGTACAGGACCCTTTTTCTAAGTCTGAGCGACTGGGTCGCTCCTATTAGAACGGGTCCTGTGCTAATCTATGGCAGGCGACCAGGTCGCCTGACAAGTCGCCCCAGTGTGAACCGGCTCTAAAAGTGATGTTGCTTTTTAGGTTACTACATCGGAGACCCGATCAAAGCCAATTCCGGCTTTCTTTGGGTCACCGGCCAGCCAGCGGATATATAGGCTAGTTCGAGTCTCCCCTGTACAACCACTTGAAGCCAATGACGTACAGGTACATGATTTGGCGACAAGGGGTTAAATCAGAAGTCTGTTAATTGTAACGGCAAAAGTTGTCGGCTATAAATTAGGTATTTTCCTTTTTTCCCTCTTCCTTTTTTCCTGTTTTTGGCTGTCTACACGGTGTCTGCTTGCAAGCCATGTGCACTTGATTTAACTAATATCTGGTGTTAAGGTTTAAACTCACTATATGGCCAGAAATGTGGGCATCCCTTGGAAATTAAGGCATTTTCAGTAACACCCATCAATGGGTGCATAAATTTGAGCACATAGCAATTTCTCATTGTAGACTCCATAGCTAAGTATGGGCAGTGAAGTGGGAGGTCAGTGTCCTCATGCATAATGAGGGGTTATAGAGATGGAGGTCTGTTCTTTGTATTCCTTTAAGACTGGGTTCACACTGGTGGGATTTGGATGTGGGTTTCCCCTCATCCAATTCACATGTCAGGAGGGTGTGACTGGCTCTCAATGGAGTCTGTTCATACAGCTCTAGGACAGCTGCAGAGCGGTTTACAGGAAATTTGTGTGAGGTTTCAGGTCTGAATATAGCTAAAAATTCAGACCAAATTCAAACCTGAAATGGTGAATGGGATGCACCGGACCCCCTGCTGCGAGCCGCTCCCCAATCCAGTGTGCACCTAGCCTAAAATGTGAATTGGGCAGGGCTGACACCACATACCTAGGAATTCAGAGCGGTTATGTCTGAGGAAGGTAGCAGTATACTAGACTTCTTGCACATCAAGTCATTTCTGTATTTGCATCTTGTTTAACTTCTTCCTTACTGCCCTATAGTCTAAATATGTCTACAGTCTGGCACTGTTCCCGTAGGGCATTAATGGACGCCCTCTCTGAAACATGCCACTCGCAATCCCCCCATGGGATGGTACCGATACTCTATGATAACTGTTCGTTGGACACAGTTGCTCAGATTGGGGTAAGGGGCCATTCACAGCTGATCAGTGTAAACAGGCTTGCTGGTTATTGGCAGTACTTTCCATATGCGGTGTCAGGCTTGGCGGTTAGTGGCTCTTTTCACACTGACTGGGGATATGTTCACAGATAATCAGGGCACTGATTATTCGTGCCGACCATCGCTTGTAGTTAAGTAAAAAATAAAAACCCCAGTGGTGAAAAAATACCACCAAAAGAAAGCTCTATCGGTCTCAAACAATAAATCTTAATTTGGATACAGTGTTGCATGACCGAAACTGTCATTCAAATTGTGACACCGCTGAAATTAGGCCTTGGCAGAAAGGGGTATAGGTGCACAGTAAGCGAGTGGTTAAAGGTATGTATGTGTGTATTCCCGAGAACTATACTTTTTCTTCTGACATATGCCTAATGTCTGTGGGGTACATATATTCGCTTTTTTGTAAATATTTTGTAATGTAATTTTTATTTTTTTATTTTTTTCAGGATAATGTGGAACAAACCACAACTTGCTCACAGAGAGGCTTGATGGAAACCGGTTACACAGCTAAACATGTCTCCTTAAATCCAGGTATGTACTAATTTTAAAATGTTTTCAAAGTGTAGCGCAAAACAGAATTTTACTAAAGCCCGTACACACGTACCGAATGTCGGCTGAGCAATCGGCCGTCTTTTGTCCGGTGCTGTCCTGTCGGCTGAAAAGTGCTAAATACTGCACACGAATTTTGTCGGCCAACAACAGCCGACTGCAGAAGTGATGTCATGTGATTAACTTTCCGTGTGTTTTTTCTTTTCTGAGCATGCCCAGTCTTGCTAATCTGCTGTTTGTCGGCCGAATTCTGTACTGACTGGCGAACAATCGGCCGTTCTGGTGACGGCCAACAAAAATTTTAGTCTGCACGCCAGATTCTGTTCGGCCGAAAATTCGCTGTCGGTTGTCGGAAGCATCATACTAACAAACCGACAATTGGCCGATCGTTCGGAGGCCGACAATCGCTACGTGTGTACGGGCCTTTAGTGTACAGCAGATCAGTCAGTCCTTTTTTAAAGGGGACATCTAGCTATAAAGGTCACCTTGTGGCTTCTTGAAAGCAGATTACCTGTAAATTTTAAAATGGTAAATGGTGCAGATCGGTTATCCCTGTAAGAAAGTTACATAGCACATGCTCTTCCTCTGGCTTCCTCCCAGGATGCAAGGCAAGTGAACATTTGGTGTGTGTGTATATATGTATATATGTATATAATCACGCACACTGTGCATATATATAATCACACACACGCACACTGTGCATGTGTGTCATTGTGAAACTGTTTCTGCTTAAAGAAGCTTAACCTTCACATCCTAAAACATTTGCTTATTTTAGGACTATGTATCTTCAGTTTTAATTTTTGGAAGAGTTAAACTAGATCTACTGGTCTCACTTAATATATATTTCTCTAGCGCTCATTGACAGACGTAGTCCTCGGTGATACACCACCTTCGGGTTATGTTGCCTCCACAGGAGCAGGACTAGACAGGAAATTAAAAAGCTCTGGCCACACCCCAGGGGCAGTCCCAGAGGGTATATCCTCTCTCTCTCTGCCTCAGCAAATCAGTTATTTTCTGTCTAGTTAGGAGTAAGGACCTAGATACCTTGCTGGGATCTTAGGTCCTGGCAAGAATTTTTTCTTAAAGGATTTTTTAGACAGCTTTTTTTCTCCAGTGTTCCTGTGAGATCTTCAAGCAAGAAAGCTGAACTCGGCGACGGGCTGGATGTTGAGATCCGGTGGTCACCCCAGTTCAGCCTACGAGCGCGTGCAGGCCATAGCTCCGCGCTGGGTCGGCCGCGACAAAGTCCCATTAAAGGACTGTCCACGCGAGTTAAACGTCTCGCTGAAACGCCAAAGACCATGAGTCACGGCGTCCGTATCGGTCGACAGCCCTCCCGCCCCGGTGGAGAGGGGTACCATCAGGAGTTGGTGCCCGCCTGGTTCCGGTATGGTGAGTAGTATGTTCCCCCTTTCCCCCTGACGGGTTTTGTGGTGAACGCGGGCCCCTCTCTGTATGGTAAGATAGAGTCCCTTTCTATCCTACAACATGACACAGATCTTCCTACTTTGAGTGTGATTTTATGTGTGCAAAAAGCCAGGAGGCTTGGTTTGGGAGCTAACAATCTAATTGTATACATGTTTTAAAGATGTAATCTGTGGCATTCTGGGAATCTTATGGGTTAAGAATTAGCTACCTACCAGTCAGAAGCCACGGACATGTAGACTGCCTTCCTAATCAGATCTCCAGCTATTAGCAGGCCTCCCGAACGGCCATGCGGTCCGCCAGGGCCGGTACCGCCAACCACGCCATATCCCCATGCAGAGAGAGTGTTGTGTGCCCTGCAGCACACCGCTATTCAGTACGGGCCGCCGCCATTTTTTTTTGCTGGATCGCACGAGCCGCCATTTTGGCGTAGCCTCGTGTCTCCAGCATGGGGGCGGCCATGTTTGAGGTGATCCAAACACCTCGTGGAGCTTGGGGGAGGCGCCGGAAGGCGTACAGAGGGGCGGAGCCGCCTCCTTTTTTCCTGGGCAGCCAGCCAAAAGACTTCCTGTTTGTCAAGACAGCGCTGTAACCTGTTGCAGTTAAACTCTGAGCATCAAGTGGTGAGCCTGGGGGTCTATCTCTCTCTCTCTCTCGATCGATAGGGATCCCTAGCAGGTAACACTAAGGGGCTTTTGTGGCGCTGGGGGTCAAAAAAAAAAAAAAAAAAATTTTATTTTTGAATTATATTATCCAGGAAGTAACTGGAATTATCATGGACCCTGCCACACATATTCCCCCACCTGTTTCCCTCGAGGGGGCCACGGGACCCGCCGGTGCACAGAGTATAGAGTCATTTACAGCAATTTTGGAGTCTATGGTGGCTCGGGTGGAGGCGGCCTGTCAGGGACGGGGGTCAAGGAAGCGACCCCCGCCTACCCCTATACCATCTGACACCTCTGACTCAGATTCAGAGGTGGTCACGGCAATTGCAGGTTCCTCTGCAAGGGCTGTTATCCCAGGTAAAGCCCCCTCAGACAGTGAGGAGGATGCTTCTTCTCCTGCTATTATTCAGGAAGAAGCATTGGTGGACGCACTAGTTGTGGCAGTGCAGGAAACCTTAAAACTTGAGGCTTTACTGGCAGAGGCAACTGAAACAGAGATTCCTTTTGGTACTAATAAGCCCATCAAGACGATGAAGGCTTTTCCTGTACCTAAATGTTTCGGTAATTAGATTAAAGGAGAATGGGAGCATTCTAAACGTACCTTTACTATTTCCATGCGTATTGCTAGACGCTATCCGTTTGAGGAATCCATCATTAAGAAATGGACGGTACCACCAGTCGTGGATCCGCCTATTTCCAGGCTGAATAAAGCCACGGTTATTCCATTGGAGGACACTTCGTCCTTTAAGGATCCGGTGGATCGAAAGATGGAAGCAGAGTCCCGCACCATCTTCTCTCTGATAGGGTCAGCTTTTAGACCAGTAATTGTTATTGGTCTAGTTTCCCAGACACTTACGGAATGGGCGAAAATGGTACGCCAAGAACTTAGGGGAAAAGATATTCCCCAGGAGACATCTGATTTGATGGAACAGATTATACAAGGGCTACAGTTTATCTGTGACGCAGCCTTGGACACTACTCCCTTATTAGGGCATGCATCTAAGACAGCGGTGATCCTCAGACGTGTGCTGTGGTTAAAATGCTGGTCAGCTGACCTAGGTTCCAAAAAGACCTTGACAAATCTCCCCTTTCAGGGGAATCGTCTATTTGGGGCCAACCTAGATGAAATCATTAAGGATGCCACTGGGGGCAAGAGCACTTTTTTGCCACAGGCTGCTAAAGCTAAGGGACCTCGCAACAAGCGAGGACCTTTCTTTACCGCCCATAAAGGGCGCCGGGCTGGTACTAGCGGGAAAGGCAAGACTCCTCCAGGAGGGTTCAAGAAGGGGACCAACCCAGCCAAACCCGAAGCAAAGGAGTACACAGCCTGAAGGTGCGCCCCCACCCGGTTTCAGGGTGGGGGGACGTTTTCACCGGTATTCAGGACATTAGATTGAGCATCAACCACTACTACCGGTGCGATTCTTCCCTTCCAACATTTAAGTACTACAGGAAGCGGTAGTTACCGTTCCCTGAATAGATCTTTTCCTTTACCTTTTCCCAAGATTAGTCCCGATACCTCACAGGAATCTGATCTGGTTGACCAGATAGGCCAAGTAGCCTCTAGTCGGGTGACTTCGGTCCCTGAGGTTCAACCAGAAAAGATCACCTTTCCTGATAACTATCAGGTATCTGATAAATGTGTGGGAACAGAAAACGACCAGACTTTCTCGGATGGTCGGGGCCAGATACCTCTAGGGACGCCTGGTTCAGATTCAATCAGCGCCAGTGGTCCTAGAAATTCTAGGCTGGCCTCCTCAAGCCGGCCTGGCCGACTTGGACATGTTAGTCGTACACGTTCCGTGGGAACTTCGTCTCAGGGAGTGTCTGTGGTCTCAAGGACCAATTTACCATCATGCTTTACAGTCGCTGGGTTTAATGGCCTGGCCATTGAGACCCAAGTACTGAAGGACAGAGGTTTGTCAGCTTCAGTCATTCCTACCCTTATTAAAGCAAGGAAAGCGACTTCCAGCAAAGTCTATTATCACACATGGAAAACTTATATTGCGTGGTGCGAATCTTTAGGATTTCCTCCACGTACCTATTCGGTGTCTCGAATATTGGCCTTTTTGCAACTAGGGGCGGAATTTCATCCAGGGGGTGCGGCACCTGGCTCCTCCAGTCCGCGCGCCCTTACCGCCTTGGGATCTTAATTTGGTTTTGTCGGTTCTACAGAAACCTCCCTTTGAAAACATCAGGGAGATTCCCTTGCTTACTTTATCCCAGAAGGTGGCCTTCTTGGTGGCTATTACTTCTGCTCGCAGGGTGTCAGAACTGGCTGCATTATCATGCCAGTCACCATACCTAGTGATTCATAGGGATAAGGTAGTACTTCATCCTAAGCCATCTTTTCTTCCCAAGGTGGTTTCAGATTTTCATCTGAATGAAGATATTGTACTACCTTCCTTGTGTCCTCAGCCCAAGCATCATCGGGAACATGCGTTGCATTCCTTAGATGTGGTTCGGGCAATCAGGGTATACCTGAAAGCTACGGAATCATTCCGTAAGACGGATTCACTTTTTGTGATCACGGATGGCCCCAGAAAGGGTTTGCCTGCATCTGCCGCGACCATTGCCAAATGGATTAGACAAACGGTGGTACAGGCTTATTCTATTAAGGGTCAGAGTCCTCCGTTCCCTGTTAGGGTGCACTCCACTCGAGCGCGCAGTACTTCCTGGGCCTTTCGCCATCAGGCGTCAGTGGTCCAGGTATGTAAGGCGGCCACCTGGTCGTCGGTACATACCTTTACAAAGTTCTATAAAATTGATGTGACGGCATCGGCGGATGCCTCATTTGGCCGCAAGGTTTTGCAGGCCGCAATTTGAGGAGACCGGTGGTCTACCTCGAGGGTTTTTTTCTGTTTGAAAAAAAAAAAAAAAAAAATTTTTCTCTTTTTTTGTTGAGTCTCATCATTAAGGATGAGCATTGTAAACTTCTAGTTGGCACCGGTTGGGCCTTCTAGATTGGGATTTGATTTCCATTTTCCCACCCCTCAGTTGTGATACTGCTCTGGGACGTCCCGAAGGTGGTGTATCACCGAGGACTACGTCTGTCAATGAGCGCTAGAGAAAAATGGATTTTTGTAAAATCTTACCGTAAAATCCTTTTCTCTTAGCTCATTGACAGACGTAGTCCCCGCCCCTCTGTTTTTTGAGTTGGGTTAAAATCTCTAAAGACTGCTTTTTCACATAACTGATTTGCTGAGGCAGAGAGAGAGAGGATATACCCTCTGGGACTGCCCCTGGGGTGTGGCCAGAGCTTTTTAATTTCCTGTCTAGTCCTGCTCCTGTGGAGGCAACATAACCCGAAGGTGGTGTATCACCGAGGACTACGTCTGTCAATGAGCTAAGAGAAAAGGATTTTACGGTAAGATTTTACAAAAATACATTTTTTTTTTTTTTTTGTGTTTGTAATAGAAATATTGAAACCTTTTTAAAGCAAGAATGGTCATGTAAAGAAGTCTATGTAGATTAGATATGCCCTGAAGTTTTGGGTAATTCGGTGCTTTCAGACTATTTCATACTTCTATGTACTGGTATATTCTGTATATTTAGCTTATCTTTTGTGTGATTTTTTTTTTTTTTTTTTGTCTGTAAGAAGCTTTGTTTAACCACACTTTGAATGAGACACAGGCAGTGGCCAGCAATAAGGCTAGACTTAAAATCTTGAAATGTCTTTGGCGCATTATACTATTGTAACAGTCAAGTCAACATTTTCTAATATTTGGAAAGATCCATTGTGCCATCTACTGGTCTCTAAAAGCAACTGACCTGGATTTGACTGTCTACTCTCCCAGAACTTGTCTGAAGGAATATAATAAAATACTGCAGCCTAAAGAGAACCTTGTCACTGGATTGGTATCTGTGCCACTTTGAAAGAGTTGTGATAGCAGAAGTAGGCATATGTGAGCAATAGTATACTATAAAATTTTGAAATCTGGGATTGATTATTTGAAAATCCCACTACACACTCCCCCCCCCCCCCCCCCCCGTACTTTACGTTTCATGATTAATTTATTACTAAAAATAATTTTGAATGAAGATGCACATTAGACAGATGAATGCAAATGCAGCAACATTTTAACTGAATGATGTACAACGATGTAGAAAACAATTCAAAGATATAAGGCCTCTTGCACATGGGAGTAAAACAGACATTTTTTTTTTACTTTGAATATAGATGCATTGTTGTCTTATGGAACACACAACTGCATAAAGATCAGTAACACAGCAATGAGTACAGAGTCTCGAAACAAAGACCTTTATATTTGAGTGTAGTAATTTACACATATACTGGAACACTGGCAATGAACAGTTATGCATACTAACAGTTACAGAACCTTTTGCTCAGAATCTTTGTCAACATGATAAATTAACATCCATGAGTAACTGGCCGAATAGTGGCACAGCTGATGTATCACCCCATAACATTGGGACATGTCAAAACATGACATGCAATAAAAAAAAATGCATTTCTCTTTCTTTCATTGACGGACACAGGTCCAGAATCTTCTTGACCATTGGGTTCTGCTGCCCTCTACAGGAGTAGGACACTAGGCAGGAAAAAGCTTTACCACGCCTATGGAGCAGTCCCAGGGGGTATACTCCTACTTCCTGCTATAGGAATTCTGTTTTTTTTTTTTTTTTTTTCCTGCCTAGTCAGGAGTAAGGACTTAGATCCTTGCTGGAATCTCTGGTCATAGCATTATTTTTATTTTTTAAACCGACTGTAGTTTTCATAGGAACAGAAAACAAGAGGAAAACAATCAACTGCTGGACTGAGCTAAGGACTGGATAGTCTAGATCCTTTTTGGTCTCCCCTGTCTGGCCAGTGAATTGGACCCGACCTCAGCTCTGCGCTAGGTTGGCTGCGACATAGTAGTGTCTCCCCCTTCCACTGGTCTCCTTTTGGGGTGGACGTGGGCCCCACCCAGGAACAGTTGGACCCCCGGTACCCTTCCTTCCCTCATAGCGTCCCTCCTTATTCATCGCAGTCTCCCTGTGGACCAACCCCCATTCACCCACACCTAGCTCCCTCCACCTTCCCAGGGTATCCATACCTGTTACGTTTGTGTTGGGGGGTGTTGAGCAGGCGATGGGGGACTGGGGGGGGGGGGGGCGGTACCGCCTGCTGATTAAAAAAAAAAGCAATCCTTGGGGGGGATGGTCCTCGTGGGGGCTCCTGCCAGGGACCCTCCTTACTGCTCTTTTATTTCTGGGAGTCTCGGGAGCCTCCTGGGTGCTGCGTATAGCCCCCATTTTGTCGTGGATGGCTGCTGCAGGTATCGGTGGCCATGTTTGTGTAGTCCAGTGGCCAAGTGTACTCTTCTCCCTCAATCATCTAAGGGCAAGGCGCCACGTTATAGGCTGGGGCCTTCCTTCACTGCTCATAGGCAGCTTTTTTGTACCTCCCAAGTCTCAAGGAAAAGAAAAGCCATTGAGGTCTTCTGGGGGTTCCAAGAAGCCATGGTCAGGTAAACCAAAGATCAGCCAGTCTGGTTTTGCAGACAAATCCTCACCTGCATAAACGGTCACCCTCACCTGCTTCTGAGGTGAGGGGACATCTTCGCTTCATTCTGGAACCATGGACTTCCCTGATTCAGGACGAATGGGTTCAGAAACTGATCCGATCAGGGTACAAGATCGAATTCAGTTTTTGCCCGTCGGACAGGTTCTTCCCGTTCAATCTGCACCTGTCTCCACACCGGTTAAGGGATCCGTGAGATGCTGTACAAGATCTGCTTGCACAATTGCTGGTTGCCTCTCACGCCCTAACGCGTTTCGTCATCACGGACTTAACTGAGGGCGTGAGCACGCGGCGTACTCCCATTTATCGTCCGTGGTGGAGGTGGGTCCGAAGCTCCATCCATTAGGAATTAAAGAGACTCCGGAACTACTATGTATGCCACTTCCACCCGGAACTGATAAGAAGCCTATTGCAATTCCTATATGGGGAATAAGAGGACATCCTTTCCCGGTCTGTTAACCCTGTACTGACCGAACGACCAGCACAAAATAGGTCACAAAACCTCAGATCATTGGATCGTCATTTGCTCAGTACTATCCCCATTACAATGGCTGATTTAATTTACCTTGCTTCTTGTCACAATACATAAATATAGAGCAAACAAGCAAAAAGGATGTAATTAAAAATATACACAGAACTTGATCCCTAAATATAAAATCATAATACATATATAAATATGGGTATAATATCAAACAAGAGGCAATATCACTACGAATATCAATAAGAACTCTCTTAAAAGATCTCTTAAAAATGCCGCCCCAGCTGTGCTGAAAGGGGGCATATGAAAAAGTGCACACAGAATTCTTAAAAAATTCTTAAAAATTACATTAAAATTCACTCAATGTGCATCATAAACAAGGAGAACACCAATATTTTATATATATATATATATATATATATATATATATATATATATATATTTACAAAAAAATGTAAATACAATAAAATCGCATAAAAAAAATCAAATTTAAATTTGAAAGACCATAAAGGGACCACCCAGAAAGCGGACCACTAAAAAAGGCAGTGAACCATATGGGCAGAGAATTGTATTATCAGTTGATTGGGAGACAGAGATACTAATAATTGCTGATAAAGCAATTAATATCTAGGTCTATGTTGAGTCCCCCAGGATGCAAAGAATTTGTAAGGAAAATCCACTGGGTTTCTCGTTTCGAGATCTCTGACCCTATTTGAACCCCTCCAAGCAGGGTCCACCTTTTTCTATTCCTCAAAATTTCAAAAATGAAGGATCCTGATTATGGTATAATTTAAAATGTAAAGACAAATTGTGGTCTTTAAATCCCTTTCGTATATTGGCTATATGCTCAGAGATACGTATAGCCAGGGTTCTTTTGGTACGTCCGATGTACAATAACCCACAGGGACATTCCAGACCATACACACCACGTGTGTAGAATTACAAGTGATGAGGTCTGTGATCTGGAAGACTTGTCCATTTGCAGAAGATCGAAAGGAAGTCATTCCTCTGTAATGATTACGTACTTGTTTGCAGGTCTTGCATCTGCGACATACAAAAAAGCCCATTCTGTTGTCCCAGAACATTTTGGGTTTGACTGGCGGGTCTAACACTTTCTTTACTATCCTATCCCCAAAAGTGGGTGCCTTCCTGTATATAAATGAAGGAGTAGCAGGTAATTATTTGCCCAAAATTTTATCATGACACAGAATCGCCCAATGTCTTTTAATGATGCACTCTACTTCTTTATGTTGGGAATTATATTGTGTGAGGAAGCTCCATTCATGCTTGGTATCTAAAGTGCGGATTTGTTCACCCAAGCATTCTATCTGAGTGCGTTTAGTCACATCTGCTATGTCCCTGTCCAAACGTCCACCATCATATCCCTTCTCCACAAACCGTTGTTTAATGGTCAAAGCTTGTGACTGAAAATCCAAATCGGTGGTACAATTTCTCCTAACCCTGAGAAATTGACCTTTAGGGATGTTTCTCAACCACTGATGGTGGTGTCCACTATAGACAGGTAGATGGCCATTTCTATCAGTGGGCTTAAAGTAGACTTTCGTCTCTATACGCCCTTCCCTCAACATAATTTCTACATCCAAATAATGTATAGACTGTCTACTCCAATTGAAATCCAATCTGATATTGTTACTATTGCAATTCAAGGAGTTGGCAAAGTCCGTCTTTTGTAGACTCCTTCCTTGATTACAGGAGGTTACAATGCCGATCGTACAGGAGGTGACAATGCCGATCGGAGTCTCCCGCTCCCTGGAGTGTGACATAGGGAGCGGGAGACTCGGATCGGCATTGTCACCTGCTGTAATCAAGGTAGGAGTCTCTAAAAAAGACGCCGGTCCCACCTGCAGCTGGTCTGTCGGCTGTGTGCGGCGGAGGACGACGCTCTGTGCTCTGGGCTGGTTGGGAGATACCATCTCTTACAAGTACATCTATTATCTGCAGAGGGTAATCTGCTTAATTTCTTTTCTTTTTGTGGGCAATATAACTGGTTTTTGGCTCATTTTTTTACTATATGACTGGCTACCCAGGGAGAATCTATAATAGGTGCCTAATAGGAGTTTTTTTATTACAATCTTTTTGTTCGTGGGACCAGCTAATCCTACTGCTTCCTATAATAGGATGAAGTTGGCACTTTTGTGACTTAATCCAAGAGGCAACCTACTCACAGGGGGAAATTTCCACTGTTTCCAAAAAGATCACTTCTAGATTTTATTTTTTATCTCACAAACACGTTTATTTGTAATTTTTTTTTCTTTTTTTTTTTTTTTTAGACCACACAGCAACTTATCTGTGCTTGCAGACTGACTTTATTCACATTGCTTTTATACATGCTTTCCTCTTTGAATTACATTCTAAATTTTCTCACCTGATGAGAGTCTCGTCGGTCAGGTGATTAAATCAATCCTCTCACTAAGCTTTGAAGGTATTAGATTTATATATATTAACTTTTTATTTGTATACAGTAATGTGACTTATTGCTGGTCTCATGTGTTCTGCTCCCCCAGCCTCTGATATCCGTTTGGATTTTCCATCATCGCTCCCTTGATTGATGTGGATGTTTTTTTTTTTTTGTGGAGGTGTTGATCATCCTGAACCTTGACTTTTGATTGTTTTTATAGGATATAATTTTGTTTTTATAGGATATAATTTTGTTTTTATGTTATAATTTTGATGTGTATGTGGCTAATGGTTGTATACATAGTGATATTTAAATATATTTGTTGATCAATAAGATTTGTTTTTGATAGGATAGACACCACTAAAGGCATAAGATACAATCTGTTATGCAATCCTGAAGAAGGCCCCACACTTGGGGGCGAAATGCATAGATCAGGCTTCAGATTGACCCACATCTGATGTTCTTGTTCAGTGAGATATACAATGTGTTGATGTACTCTTTGTTGAAGACATCTTCTTGATTTTATATTCTTTGATACTAAAATGCATTATTTTTTTATAATTTTGTCTATATATTTATTGCTGGTACCCTTAAATCTCTCCCTTTTTTTTTTTTTCCACCCCTGTTTCCCCTACGGGAGCAGGAGGGGTGATTTGTTTCTATTTTCCAGTTTCAAAAAAATCCGCCCTGATACCTTCATTAAGACTGAACTATCTAGGCCTGACTGGATTCCACCTTGGCGGCGGGAGTTTCTTCCCCTGGACAAGCTGCAGAAGTTGCAGGGGGCAATTTGGTGGCTTTTAGCAAACAATCTGTCCTCTGCGGATTTGCATGCAGGCCTTGGGTCTGATGGTAACCTTCAAGGCGGTTCCAATTGCTCAGTTTCACAAGAGACCTTTTACATAAGGAGATTATTGTCAAATAGAACAAGCTTCCGAAGTCCTTGGCCAATTTGATTTGGTTGACCCACAAAACAAAGTCGGCGCTGTTGTGGCTTCAGTCACCAGCACTATGCCAGGGCAAGTCTTTCCTGCCTTCGTTTTGGGCGGTGGTGACCACCGACGTTGGGCTGCGGCGGGGTGCTGGGAAAGCTCTGTGCCCAGGGAACCTGGACAGTAGAGGAGTCAAAACTACCGATCAATGTTTTGAAGCTCAGAGCAATAAAGCTTTGTCTGAGCCTATGGACGACTCGTCTGCGAGATTGAACCCGAATTGGACAATGCCACAGCTGTGGCTTACATCAGTCATCGGGGGCACCAAGAGTGCTTTGGCGGCCAGGGAAGTGGCTGAGATTCTGACTTGGGCAGAAAAGTTTGTTTCAGCCCTCTCTGCTGTACACATCCCAGGTGGCTCCTGGGCACACCTGGTAATGTCAGTGTCACATTACTGTTGGGTGCTGATTTAGTTAACTTTATGGCTGTATTGTGTTAGATTGTAGTACAGTACAGCCATAACAAAATCAGCAACCAACTGTGACAGAGCAGCTGCTGTGCTATGATCATTATAATGTTTATCATAAGCATGAGATGCTTGGTTACATTTCTGTCTGGAGGGCAGTAAATGGCTGAGCTGTGTTTTTAAGGCCCCAACAACTACCCATAAATATTTGCCCAAGCTTTCCACCTAGATCCGCCAGTCAATCTTTTTTTTGTGCAGACCTCTATGTAGGTCAACAGAAGTCCGCATACACCACACAGTGGATGGGGGTGGACTTGTGATGGCTCTATGGGTGGCCAGGTGTAAATGGAAATGTGTCCATTTACATCAGGCTAGGTTTGATCTGTCAGGTTTAGGTCTGGAAAAATCGAAAAGGACTGCTGTCTGTTTACATCCACCTACCTCTGGATCTGTTCAGTTCCCCAAAAAAAATGGAAAAGGACTGCATCCTTTTCTATTTTTCCAGACCTGAACTTGACAGATTAAACATAGCCTGATGTAAATGGACACATTTCCATTTACATCTGGCATCCCATAGAGCCATCACAAGTCCACCCCTATCCACTGTGTGGTCATAGATTGAACTGGCATAGATGTTTTACCACTGACATCTATCCCAATAAGCTTCAGTTCAGCAGGGAATCCACTTATGGATCCCTTGCGAAGCAGAGAAGCTCTGTTTGAAAGAGCCCTTATGCTGGAAAGGCAGCAGTATTGAAAGTACATGATATGTCACAACCGCAAAGCTTTTTGCACAGCAAAAATTATCCCCACTGGGCCACCCACCATGTTGCCTGCTGGCCACCATTTTATTCAACTGTTATCAGGATTCTGAAATGATTAAAACAGGTGCTGAAGAGGTGATACAATGCCTCCTCCCACCAGCCAAATGCTTTCTGAAGAGAGATCTGGATGCAGATCACTATTCAAAGAGGAATGCTAGTGTGAAATAGCGCATAAAGATTTTAAATAATTATTGGAGTGCATGCTTCAGCTGATTTAAGGCTTCAAGGATAAGATCACCTTTTAAAAAAATATAAAATGCACATTTTTTTGCAGTTATCTTTTTTTTTTTTTTTTCTTTTGCAGCCTGAAAAGCATTGCACCAGTGATCAGCAGATCCCTGGTGCCATGCATGCAGGTCGTCGTCAGATCTATCAGTATATCTGTGTACCTGTACATCCCGTACGGGCAAGCAGATACACTGACAGGAAGAAATCAATGAACTACCAAGGCGCTCCACAGCACCATTGTAGTTCTTTGAGAACTACAAACTGACAGCCACAAAGGTTGTCGGGCCTTGTAGTTCATTCACACACAGATCTGTGTGAATGAATGACGTGGCTGTGTGGGGTTGATTTAAAAAAAAAACTGGTGGCTAGTCCGGGAAACCTCTTGCCATAACGGCTGCCACAGGGTGGGGGGGGGGCATGCAATGAGTGGCAGCTGCCGGATTTGGAACATGTTAATGTTCCACCCTAAAATCGCGTGGAACATTGAAGCATAAGTTGACCTTTGGAAACATGTTCAAAGAAAATTGACAGTATGACTTAGTCAGCGGCAGCATTCTCATTAAAAAGAGATGATCTCAGTTCTCCGCTGTCTTTGAAGCCTAGTCTAATCAAATTTATAACAGGCAGGAAAAAAATATCACTTGAGGACAACATTTTGTTGAGGTAGGCGGGGTCAGGGGGGCCTGCTTGGGTAGGTTGTACGGGGCCCCGTGGTTTTCCAACACCGGCCCTGGGCCCAAGCATCCCAAGGAAATTGCCTTGCATTCTTTGATGTGGTTCGGGCGGTTAGGGTTTACCTGGCGGCTACTGAGTCCTTCAGAAAATCAGATGCTCTTTTTGTCCTTACCGAGGGACCTCATTAAGGATTGGCTGCGTCTACTGTGACCATATCCCGATGGTGGTTTAGGCTTATTCATTGAAGGGTCGGGTTCCTCCTTTTCTGTTTGGGGGCTGAGTGCCCCTTGAATTTTTCGTCATCAGGCGTCAGTGATGCAAGTTTGCAAGGTGGCAACTTCGTCATCTGTGCATACGTTTATAAAATTCTACAAAGTAGATGTGTTGGCATCCTTTGGATGCCTCTTTTGGCCGCAAGGTTTTGCAGGCTGATGTTTAAAAGAAAACCTTTTTTGGTTGTTCTTTGAGTGGGTTTCTTTTTTCTAGGTGAGCTCCAGTTGTTCCTGGTTGAGCTCCATGTTACCTGGGTTGGCTAATTTTAGCCTTTGGGAAATTAGGTGGTTCTTGGCGTTACCCCCCCCCCCCCACCCCCACCATGCATATACTGCTTTGGGACTTCCCAATGGTCTAAGAAGATATGAAGCTGCGTCTGTCAATGGACGATGGAGAACTGGATTTTTGTGCTTACCGTAAAATCCTTTTCTCTGAAGTGACAGACGCAGCACCCACCCCAGCTTTGAGTGAAATGGGTTTTTTGTCTTATAAACACTGCTTGCAATGAAACTGGAGACTGTAGCAGAGTGTGAGGTTATGCCTGCAGGGACAGCCCCATAGGCAAGGTAAAGCTTTTTCCTGCTTAGTGCCAGATTCCTGATGGGAGGAGCATAAACCAATGGTCTAAGGAAGATATGGAGCTGCGTCTGTCAATGGGCTTCAGAGAAGGATTTTACGGTAAGTAGAAAACTCCAGTTTTTAAAGACCCGCTTCCATCCTTAGACCAGTGTTTGCCATAACTTTGTTTCTCTCCATCCCTCCAGGACGGCCAACATGTAAAAGATGGTAGCTCCTCCCCAACAGGAAACACACTCCCATTGCTCTTCTGTTAAAAGGCCCCACCCTTCCCTTGGTCGTCAGTTTAGTGTGTGTTTCTCCCACAGCGAAACTTTTATTTTCTGACCCGAAACAATGCTGGTGTGGATGGGTCCCCCTGTAAGCCAGGTTCGATCGGGCCGAGGTTAGGCTTCTCCTTACCTGCCGTCTTTTAGGCTTCTTACATGTGGCTAAGAAGCCCCGGGCAGGTGTTCCTAGGTGGTGGTCCTTCCTAGCCTGGGCCCTAACGGTGTGCAGGGGGTCTCCTCCGCTGTCCCAGAAGATCGCAGCGGCTTGAGGAATTTTTAAAAAGCCTGCTGCAAGTGCGCTCCAAGCCTTGCTTACGGACCAGAACTTCTGCCGGAAACTGATATGCGTAGTACAGCGCGGAAGGAAGGGAGACATCCGGAGGAGACGCTCAAATCGCTTGGCGGTAACATGGCAGAGCCTTCAGCACCTCGGAACGGCAAGGCTGCTAAAGAAAAGACCGGTGCTTCTCGCCTTATGGAGGAAGGAAAGTCGCTCCGGGTGGCTACCTCGAAAAGCCGAACGGATACCAGTAAGACCGTGGGGTTTCCTTTTTCTGCAGGGGGAAGTTGTGTACCAGTGTGTGCAGGCCTGGTGAATCCCGCTTTCCCCAAAAGATTTCATGTAGCCAAAAGACTGTATAAACAGGCAAGACTGTATAAACAGGCAAGAGTTATCTTGGTAGTCTTCTCTTCTCTTGCAGAAGTCCCAGCAGGGACACAGGAGGCCTTTATCCTATCTCCCCCTGTTACATCTAACACTTGCTCCTCAAAGAGATGTGGTAATTGCGGGGAAAAACTAGCTAGAACATACACAAAGCCGTTTTGCTATACCTGCATCAATAGGCAGGTGAAGAGGCCTCAGTCCTAATGAAGGATTTCCTCAAATCTATGCAGGTGGACATCCAGAGTTTGCGTACCTCTGGACCTCCCCAGCAGACAACAGTGGCAACCCCCTCTCAAGAGAGTATCTTGTCTAGGGCTGGGCCTTCAATCCTTTTGCCTGCATCACAGGGTCCACCACCTGCCCAAGTGAGGAAGGAGGAGGAAGACCCAGGGGAGATAGGAAGCTAGGCTAGGTTTCAACCTAGCTCAGGGGAGGATTTGGATCCGGGTAGTGAGGAGGAGGATTCCAAAAGGAACATAAGTCGGTTTCCCATAGAGGACTTAGAAGGACTCCTTCAAGCGGTTTATAGTACTGAAGGAATCCCAGACCCTCCAAAAGGAACTTCAGTAAAAGACAAAATGTACAAAGGTTTAGGCAAGGATCCCTCAAAAACCTTTACTATTCACAAATCCCTAAAGGATCTAATCCTCCAAGAATGGCAATTTCCTGAGAAAAGCCTCCTGAAGCCAAAAAGTTGGAAAAGGAAATTTCCCTTCAAAGAAGGTTAAATTCCTAAACTAGACTCATCCTTATCCCAAGCAACCATAAAAATCTTACCTGTCCTTTGAGAATACAGGCAATATAGCAGAGCCTATGGATAGAAAAATAGAGGTCCTATTACAAAGAGCATGGGACTAATGCATCCAGTATGGCTCCAGCCTTTTGTATCGCCAGAAATACTGATTTCTGGATAGAAAAACTTCTAAGACCGACTTCCCAGGAGGGAAGATCCCAGGATCTGAGAGACTCCTTGTTGGGGATAAGCAGTAGACTTCCTAGAAGATGCTGCAGTAGAAGCTGTGGTGGCTTTAGCAAAAACTGCTGCCCTGGTAAAAGGGCAATTTGGGTAAAGGCTTGGGAAGGAGACCTCACGTCAAAAGTAAAGCT
Organism: Pelophylax lessonae; assembly: GCF_965119305.1. Classification (NCBI taxonomy): domain Eukaryota; kingdom Metazoa; phylum Chordata; class Amphibia; order Anura; family Ranidae; genus Pelophylax; species Pelophylax lessonae. The sequence goes on from NC_138772.1 coordinate 219,647,624, forward strand.
TTGTGGATTACCTTTCAAAGAATCCCTGCTGTTTGGCACAGGTCTGGAGGAATTATCCAGATCCTCAGAGAAAGGGAAAACCTTTCCCAAAAGATCACCCCGGGACAACCCCAGGAACTTTTTTAGGGGTTAAGCCTCGAAGGGTACTAGGAGAGAACACTCCAAAAAGGAGAGTGCCCCTAAAACATGGAAAATAGATAATTTAGCTCTTTTTAGCCACAGGATTAAGTCCAGGGAGGCCAAGTGACATAAAAAGGCCTGCATACCAGAGTGGTTAACCCTCAGTGCCGGTGAGGGCCCCGGATCTCAGGGATACCCATCTTATCGCCCTAATAGGGGAACAGCTGGTGTTCCTGGAATTTGCAGTCATCACCAGACAAACAAAAGATCCCTCTCAAAAGCAGAATAGACTCCCAGAGTCCTGCATCAACAGAAGCTGGACAACTGTCCCAAGCTGGTATTATCCCAGAGGAGGTATTACTTGGGGAGCATCACATCCTAAAAAGGAAAGGCTGCTCAGATAGTCATAAATACTCTCCTTATGAGCAGGAAGCCAGTGACGCAGAAAATGTATTTAAAGGTCTGGAAAAGGTTTTGTACCTGGCAGAAACAGAAAAATATCTGCCTCTATCCACATAGTCCTGGAGTTTCTCCAAGATGGGGTAGATAAGGGTGTGGCGGTGAACACCCTTAATGTACAGATTGCGGTCATTAATAGGTTCCCACCATGGGACCTAACCAGGGTTCTAGAAGGGTTATCTAGGAGCCCTTTTGAACCATTAGAGGAGGTCCCTCTTAAGGTATTGACTCTAAAACTAGCCTTTCTCCTGTCACTACAGGCAGGAAGTTATGGAACTTCAAAGCTTATCGATAAAGGAACCCTTTGTTAATTTTTTCAGATAGGATTATTCTGAAACCAGATCCCTTATATCTACCCAAGGTAGCGTGTCATTTCCATAGGAAGCGGGAGATTGTCTGACAATGTTTAGGATAAGACAAGCAATTACCATGTCTTATGAGGTTGCAGGTGTTCCAGTCCCAACAAAGCTGAAAGCTCACTCTACAAGGGCTCTGGCTACATCCTGGGCCGAAAAGGCAGGCGCCTCTTGGTAACAAATCCGTGGTGCAGCCATCTGGTTCAGCCGTGATACATTCGTGAAGCATTATCGTGTGGAAATACTGCCGCAGCAAGACCTGGCCTTTGGCAGGAAAGTACTGCAGGCAGTGGTCCTGCCCTAAGGTAGGCCAGTTAGATTACTTTATTATCCTCTCACATGTTGGCCGTCCTGGAGGGATGGAGAGAATACCTACCGTTTACCGGTAAGTGTTTCTTCCAGTTCCCTCCAGGCCGGCCTACTTCCCGCCCTGTGAAAAGGGTGAGGGCAACTGGTCAGTGCCTAAGGGCTTGTAAATCCCTTGTGAACTGGTTGTGGATTCTACTTTACTACAACTGACGACCAAGGGAAGGGTGGGGCCTCTTAACAGAAGAGCAATGGGAGTGTGTTTCCTGTTTGGGAGGAGCTAACGTCTCTCACATGTTGGCCGTCCTGGAGGGAACTGGAAGAAACACCATTACCGGTAAACTTACGGTAGGCATTTCCCAGACCTTAACAGAATTGTTAAAGGTTTTGCGCCAGGATTTGGAAAGGGGGGGGGGGGGGGGAGAAACAGATTTCCCCCCTAACGTTTGCAGGTTATCGAACAGCGGCGTTCCTTCGGCGCATGAAGTGGCTTCCAAGAAGGTCTTGTCTGATCTCCCTTTTCTAGGAGATTGCCTGTTCAGGGCTTCCATGGATGAGCATTAAGGGTCTTATGGGGGAGAAGAGTACTCCTTCTCCCACAGGCGACCAGGTGCAAGTAGTCTCGTCGCAAACGTGGACCTTTTTTCTCGGTTTAAAAGCGGCTCTTTCATTCCTCAGGATCTCAGGACAATGAATCATCAAAATCAGTTTTAACCCCCTCAGGAGGTTCAAAGAGGCCATGGCCTGGTAAGCCAAGGGCAGGTCCTTTTTCAAACCCATTTACTGTTCCCAGGAAGGAAGGCAAAGTTCATGCAATGCTGGACCTTAAGGCCTTGAACCGCTTTGTGTGGGTACAAAAATTCCAGCTGGAATCTAAAACTATTCGCATGGTAGTGACATTCCTTCATCAAGGGGATCTTCTGGCCTCTATCAAGATCAAGGACGCTTACTTCATATATCCACTTATGTTGGACATCAGCGTTTTCTTCGCTTTGCCGTGCTAGAAGAGCATTATTTGTGGCGTTACCCTTTGGTCTCACCTCAGCCCCCTCGGGTGTTCACAAAAGTGCTGGCCCCGGTGTTAGCATTGTTGCGACAGTGGGGGGATTGCAGTACTGGGGTTCCTGGACGATCTTCTACGAGCAAATTCTCCGACTGCTCTACAGGACAACCTGGACATCACTGTGCGGACTCTGCAGACGTTTGGGTGGATTCTGAATTTTAAGAAGTCTGCTCTGGTTCCGTCCACCAAGTTGGACAATTTGGGTCGGACTCTGGACTCAGCCAGGGTTTCTCCTTCTGGAAATGTTCCAGAAGCTGCAGGATGCCATTCGACTTTTGTTGTCCAGTCTGTCTCTCTAGACTTGCATGCGGGTGCTAGGTCTGATGGTGTCTACTTTTGAGGCTGTTCCGTTTTTGCACAGTTCCATACGAGACCATTGTAAAGGGAGATTCTTACCAAGTGGGTCAAGAATCCAGTCTCTGCACAATCTGATCCTGTTGAGCCAGGGTACGAGTGTGTCCCTGATTCGGAGGCTCCTCTCTCCAGCTCCTCGACAGGGAAAATCCTTCATTCCCTATAGTGGACGGTGATCACCACAGACGCCAGCCTGTACGGGTGGGGAGGTGTTTTGGGCACAGACTGTGCTCAGGGGGTTTGGACTCTGGAGGAGTCCAGGCTACCAATCAATGTAGTGGAACTTCGGGCGCAGACTGTCTGTACTGGACGAACCATCCAATGGGCAGATTCAGTTGGACAATTCCACGGCCGTGCCATATGTCAATCAAGGGGGCACCAAAAACCTTAGACTTACCGGTGACTGTATTTCTAAGAGCCTTTCAGGACAGCACCTGGAGAGAGCGCAGCTCCGCCCAAAATCAGGAAACACTGAAGTCTTTAAATCCCTCCTCTTCCACCATGCCTTCAGTTATAAAGTATCCTCCTACATGCTGGAAAACAGAGAACATAATCACAGAACAACCAACACGTAGGTCATAACTTTTTTATAAAGTACAACATTTTAGGGAGGGTAGTAGGCTGCTGTCCTGAAGGCTCTTAAAAATACAGTCACCGGTAAGTCTAACTTAAGGTTTTCTCAAATTTCCTTTAAGGACAGCACCTGGAGAGGATATAAGAGTAACTTGCCCTAGGGCGGGACCACTGCCTGCAGTACCTTCCTCCCGAAGGATTGATCTGCAGCAGACAGTAAGTTCAGCCTATAGTGCTTGAGAAAAGTGTAATAACTGGACCAGGTAGCTGCCTTGCAAATTTGTTCAGGCAAAGCACTGGCCCTTGCAGCCCAGGATGTAGCCACCGACCTGCTAGAATGGGGCACAATACCTTCAGGAGGAGTCTCTCCTTGAGCTACATAAGCTACCTCAATTGCTCATTTGAGCCACCTTACCAAGGTGCCCTTTGACGCCTTTTCACCCTTACCAGGTCCTGTGAAAATTATAAACGGGGCATTTGACCTTCTGAACTCTGGTGACAGACAGGTAGTGTATTAGACACCTTCTCACAACCAGGGAATGAAAGGCTTCCTCTTTAGAGTTAGCTGGTGTTGAAGCAAAGGTAGGCAGCACAATTTCTTGAGTGCGGTGAAAGGATGTAGCTTTTTTAGGGAGAAAAGCTGCATCCGTCCGAAGAACAACTCGGTCTGGAAAAATAATCAAAAAGGGGTCTGTAATAGACAGGGCCTGCATCTCACTCGCTCTTCTGGCAGAAGTAATTGCCACCAAAGTGTCTTCAAGACCAAATGTTTCAGAGATGACTCTGTTAAAGGTTCAAAGAGAGCCTTAGTAAGTCCTTGTAAAACTAAAGATAGATCCCATTTGGGAAAAATCTTAATAGTCGTTGGCCTGCTTCTAGCTAAAGCCTTAGGCCCCTTTCACACAGGCGGACCGTTCAGATCTGCCTGTCCGTTTTTTTTGGCGGATCTGAACGTTCCCCCCCCCATGCATTCCTAGGGGGCATCGGATGTCAGCGGAGACATGTCCGCTGACATCCGATCCGTCAAATCTGGACTGATGGAAACCCTATTTTCCATCCGTCCAGCGGATCGGATGAGAATGGACCCGACGGTCCGTTCCCATCCGATTTCCCCCATAGAGATGCATGGGGAACTGACAGCTGTGTCTCCGCACACAGCACGGAGACACAGCTGTCCTCCTGCTGCTCAGCGGGGGATCGGCGGCTCGATCCCCCGCTGAGAAAACCGGACTCCGTCCAACGGACGGAGTGTGTGAAAGGAGCCTTGAACCTTATAATTAAAGTCTCTTGTGATGAGGTCTTTTCAAAGAAAACTGAAAGAGCTGCCACCTGTGTCTTAAGAATACTTGCAGCTAATCCTTTCTCCATTCCTTCATGGAGGAACTCTAAAACAGAAACTATATCTTTTACTTGAGGAGTTATACCTTTTCAAAACTTTCATATACATAGCCCTGGTCACTTTTTTCCTACTGGACATCAGTGTAGAAATTAGTTTTTCTGAAAGGCCTCTGGCCCTCAAGAGATCTTCCTATGAACCCACGCAGTCGCCTGAAGCCGCTCTGGCTCTGGATGATTCAGGGTCCCTTGTGTCAGAAGATCTTCCCTGACTGGGAGTTTCCAGGGTGGTTTCACTGCCCAATTCAGGAGTCGCAAACCAAGGTCTTTTTGGCCAAAAGGGTGTGATCAGGATTAAACTGGTAGATTCCTCCATGAACTTCCTGAGAACCAGAGGAATCAGATGGAAGGGGGGAAACGCATAGCACAAGGGGAAGTCCCAAGGATGAGCAAATGCGTCTAGGCCCAGGGGTTGATCCTCCCTGTGGAGGGAAAAGAATACTGGCACCTTGGTGTTTTTGTTGTTTTGCAAACCGGTCGATCTGGGGATACCCCCAAGTCTGAGATCATAAGGAAAATTTCCTGATTCAGACTCCACTCTGATTCCAGAATCTTCTTCCTGCTCAGATGATCTGCCAGGAGATTCTGGGAACCCTTCAGGTGAACTGCCATCAAGGATGCCACATTCTGTTATGCCCATTCCAGTAACTGCATAGCCAGCTCTAAGAGGCTTCTGCTTCTTGTTCCCCCTTGCCTTGAGACATAGGCTACCCCCGTCATGAAGAATCAACAAGTGGGACACAATCATGAAATGGAACTAAATTTATTGGATATTTCAAACTTTTTTAACAAACTGAAAATTTGGGCGTGCAAAATTATTCAGCCCCCTTAAGTTAATACTTTGTAGCGCCACCTTTTGCTGCGATTACAGCTGTAAGTCACTTGGGGTATGTCTCTATCAGTTTTGCACATCGAGAGATTGAAAATTTTTGTCCATTCCTCCTTGCAAAACAGCTCAAGCTCAGTGAGGTTGGATAGCGAGCATTTGTGAACAGCAGTTTTCAGTTCTTTCCACGGATTCTCAAATGGATTCAGGTCTGGACTTTGACTTGGCCATTCTAACACCTGGATATGTTTATTTGTGAACCATTCCATTGTAGATTTTGCTTTGTTTTGGATCATTGTCTTGTTGGAAGACAAATCTCCATCCCAGTCTCAGGTCTTTTGCAGACTCCATCAGGTTTTCTTCCAGAATGGTCCTGTATTTGGCTCCATCCATCTTCCCATCAATTTTAACCATCTTCCCTGTCCCTACTGAAGAAAAGCAGGCCCAAACCATGATGCTGCCACCACCATGTTTGACAGTGGGGATGGTGTGTTCAGGGTGATGAGCTGTGTTGCTTTTACGCCAAACATAATGTTTTGCATTGTTGCCAAAAAAGTTTGATTTTGGTTTCATCTGACCAGAGCACCTTCTTCCACATGTTTGGTGTGTCTCCCAGGTGGCTTGTGGCAAACTTTAAACAACACTTTTTATGGATATCTTTAAGAAATGGCTTTCTTCTTGCCGCTCTTCCATAAAGGCCAGATTTGTGCAGTATACGACTGATTGTTGTCCTATGGACAGAGTCTCCCACCTCAGCTGTAGCTCTCTGCAGTTCATCCAGAGTGATCATGGGCCTCTTGGCTGCATCTCTGATCAGTCTTCTCCTTGTATGAGCTGAAAGTTTGGAGGGGAGGCCAGGTCTTCGTAGATTTGCAGTGGTCTGATACTCCCATTTCAATATTATCGCTTGCACAGTGCTCCTTGGGATGTTTAAAGCTTGGGAAATCTTTTTGTATCCAAATCCGGCTTTGAAATTCTCCAACAGTATCTCGGACCTGCCTGGTGTGTTCCTTGTTCTTCATGATGCTCTCTGCGCTTTAAACGGACCTCTGAGACTATTACAGTGCAGGTGCATTTATACGGAGACTTGATTACACACAGGTGGATTCTATTTATCATCATTAGTCATTTAGGTCAACATTGGATCATTCAGAGATCCTCACTGAACTTCTGGAGAGAGTTTGCTGCACTGAAAGTAAAGGGGCTGAATAATTTTGCACGTCCAATTTTTCAGTTTTTTATTTAACAAAGTTTGAAATATCCAATAAATTTCGTTCCACTTCATGATTGTGTGCCACTTGTTAAAACTTCACAAAAAATTAGTTTTATCTTTGTAGCCTGAAATGTGGAAAAAGGTTGCAAAGTTCAAGGGGGCTGAATACTTTCGCAAGGCACTATAACTGTTAATTATGCAGCCCATTGTGTCGTGTTTTTTTTTTTTTTTTTTTCCCTACCTAATGGGTAATGCATATGTATGCAAAGCAGCATTCTGTGCAAAAATATTTTATGGTCAAGATCTTGTTTTTTTTTTTTTTACGGTATGTTTCTCATTTAACATTTACATCTTGCTTTATAAAATTTTGTTTTAAAATCTTCACTGATATTTTTAATAAGAACCTTATTTCCAACCTAAATGGACATTTTAAAAATAAACTTCTCTTCCATTTAACATACCAAAACATAACGATTATCCTTTCTTGTAGCTTTTTCATGTAAAAAAAAAAGTGATGCACTTTTCGGTTTTTGATTATGGCAAAATTTGTGTTTCATTTATGACATAAGACTGTCCCATAGAGGGCAAGAATATCAACCCATTTTGCAAATGAGCCAACTGATATATTTAAATTTAAATGTAAACGCAATTCAACAGAGTGCCACTGAACTAAAAGATGGAATCAAACGCAGTGTTGAATGGTAGGCAATGCACTGGTCCAAAACTTGCGGTTTAAAAATAAAACCACAAAAAATCCACAAATTAAACGGTTGTCAATGGCCAATTTTTTTTTTTTTTTTTTCTTCATCAGTTATCACAGATGCACAGATGAGAAAATTCTCCTATTTTCTACCAATATCTCAATCAATCAAATTTTCTTATTTTATTTGAAGAAACCTGATATCAAGCAGGACCTTTTTGAGGTCCAAATTGTGGTCAATGTTTATATATTCCACATGAAATATTTAACCACTTCTGGACCGCAAGGTTTTCCCCCTTAATGACCAGGCCATTTCTTGCGATTCTGCACTGCGTTATTTTAACTGAAGGTTGCGCGGCCGTGCGACGCTGTACCCAAATAAAATTTGCCCCCCCCCCCCCCCACACACAAATAGAGCATTCTTTTGGTGGTATTTGATCATCTCCTGTGATTTTTTTTTTTTTTTTTTGCGCTATAAATAAAACAGCAACAATTCTTTAAACAATATTTTTCACTTTCTGTTATATAACATTCCCAAAAAATTAAAAATCAAAATTTTTTCATAATTTTAGGCCAATATGTATTCAGGTACATATTTTTGGTAAAAAAAAGTCCCCATAGGAGTATATTGATTGGTTTGCGAAAAAGTTATCGTGTCTACAAGCTAGGATAAAAATTTGTAATTTCTTCTGGTTTTTTTTTTGTTTTTTTTGTTTTTTTTTTAACTAGTAATAAGGGCTATCAGCGATTTTTAGCGGGACATGCGACATTGCGGCAGACAGATTGGACACTTTTTTGGGGGGGGGGGGGAGACCAATGACATTACTACAGTAATCAGTGCTAAAAATATGCATGGTTACTGTACTGACACTGGTAGGGAAGGGGTTAACACCAGGGGGCAATCAAACGGTTAAATATGTCCCTAGGGGGTACTTTCTAACTCTGTGGGGGATGGAGTTATGGAATGAACACAGGGTCCTATGTTTTTTAAATAGGAGGAACACAGGAGCCCTGTGTTCATTATCAGAACAGCGGTCAGCCGTGTTTACAACAGCTCGCTGTTCTGTCTCCATATTGAGCGATCGCTGCCGCCG
>NC_138772.1:219666082-219673582 GCF_965119305.1 Pelophylax lessonae
TAGCCTATTTAAAGATATTATCAATATACTGTAATATAGAAACCTCAAATTAAGTGCACAACATGGAGGGTTGTGCCCATATTATGCATACACTCTTGGACTTTGAGGTGGCCTATCATGGATACTCCGTGTAGCATGTAAGTAAGAGAAATTACTCAAATGATTCTCAAATGTGAATCATCCAGATCCCATCAATTTCTTGTATGTGCAAAAAGGTCCACAGGGCTGAAATAAAATCTTTAGATTCATTAAAATCTATAGGCATTACAACTCTGTGAATTTTAATTAGTTTAATTACACGGACAGTGAAAACTTTTAAAATGGATGATAGAAAAATAGCCTAGGCTATATACAGCGCTTGCCGCAGAAAAACAATTAACTTAATGTATGTGAACAATGTTGAAAACTTATCTTTACAGTATAAGTGAAAATACAAATCAATTAAACACATGAAAATTAATAAAAAGTTCCAAGGAATTGATAAATAGATAAATAAGTCTTTTCCAGTGGTGATCAATATATGTGAATAAAATAAATGTAAAATTCAATAAAGTCTTCAAGTGGTGATCAGGTGCAAAGTGCTTCGTGCTTCGTGCTCAATAAAGAAGTTTGTGACTTTCGTGACTTATTTATTCCTCTTTTCCTGTGGCTTGTGGTAGAAATAAATGACTTACCAGAATTGTTGGGTCCTATGTGCTGTATAGCACTAGGACCTACAGCACTTGGAGGCCGTTCAGGCCGGATTGGGGATCCCCTTTGTGGATGATCCTGGTGGGATACAGGTTAGGTTCCTCCTTACCCGATCTCGATCCTCAGGATATGGGGTTAAGAGAGGCTCCAGATAGTGTATTATCGTTTTTAAAACTTTATTCATCAAATATTCATAAAAATCGGAGCGAAGAAAGACTCAAACTCCAAGTTTGCAGGCAAAGAAACCGCTTACAAACATGGCGAGCGGAGTGTTCCGGCTTGCGTTGCATGTGTTTAGTAGCGTGCTGACGTGCGTTCCACAACCTTGACGCGTTTCATCACTTCCTGTGACGTTTTTATATTTAAACAAAACCTTTTCCGAGGCCCGGGGAGATACACTAGTATAGTGTTCTCTTTTTTCTATCTTCAAACTTTTAAAATGCTGGCCTTTTTCCTGCCCTTAGAGCAGATGCTGCTGCATCCACCTAGGTAAGTATGATTCAGAAAAAAAAAAAAAATCAATCCCATGCTTTTAAAACTAATTTTAGCTGTACTTCAAAAATATGTAGGACTGTAAAACCAAATGCCATTTCATGTCTAATGCTGGTGACCTATACATTTGTCAATTTGGTAATTTCACAAATACTATGCCAAAGGGAAAAAAAGCAAATTCTGTACACTTGGTATAAATCTCATATTGAGTAATAAACACTGACGCAACACTTTGTTTTTGCCCCCATTTTTCATGAGCTGAACTCGAAGATCAAACTATTTTTTTTTTTTTTTCTATCTACGCAAGGCCCCTTTCCCTCCAAATATTCACAAATCTGGCTAAATCTGTGTTAGTGAACACTTCTCCTTTGCCGAGATAATCCATCCACCCCACAGATGGGGCATATCAAGATGCGTATTAGAAAGCCTGAATATTGCACAGGTGTGCCTTAGGCTGGCCATAATAAAAGGCCACTCTAAAATCCAGTTTTATCACACAGCACAATGCCACAGATGTCGCTAGTTTTGAGGGGAGCATCCAATTGGCATGCTGACTGCGGGAATGTCCACCAGAGTGAATTGAATGTTCATTTCTCTATAATCCATCTCCAAAGGTGTTTCAGAGAATTTGGCAGTACATCCAACTGGCCTCACAACCGCAGACCACGTGTAATCACACCAACCCAGGACCTTCACATTCAGCATCTTAACCTCCAAGATCCTCTGAGACCAGCCACCCGGACAGCTGTTGCAACAATCGGTTTGCATAACCAAAGAATTTCTGCACAAACTGTCAGAAACCATCTCAGGGAAGTTCATCTGCATGCTCGTCCTCATCAGGGTCTCGACCTGACTGGAGTTAGTCATCGTAACTGACTTGAGTGGGCAAATGCTCACATTATTTGGCGACTGGCACTTTGGAGAGGTGTTCACTTCACAAATAAATTCCAGTTTTCACTGTATAGGGCAGATGGCAGACAGTGTGTATGGTGTCGTGTGGGTGAGCGGTTTGCTGATGTCAACGTTGTGAATGGAGTGGCCCATGGTGGGGTTATGGTATGGGCAGGCCTATGTGTTGGACAACGAACACGGGTGCATTTTATTGATGGCATTTTGAATGCACAGAGATACTGTGATGCGATCCCGAGGCCCATTGTTGTGCCATTCACCCATGACCATCACCTCATGTTGTAGCATAATGCATGGCCCCATGTTGCAAGGATCTGCACGCAATTCCTGGAAGCAGAAAACATCCCAGTTCTTGCATGGCCAGAATACTCCTCGGACAGGTCACCCATTCAGCATGTTTGAGATGCTCTGGCTTGGTGTATACAACAGCGTGTTTCTGGTCCTGCCAATATCCAGCAACTGCACACAGCCATTGAAGAGGAGTGGACCAACATTCCGCAGGCCAAAATCCACAACCTGATCAACTCTCTGCGAAAGAGGTGTTGCACTGCGTGAGGCAAAAATGGTAGTCACACTAGATACTGACTAGTTTTGCCCCCCATTCAGTAAAACTGCACATTATATAGTGACCTTTGTGACAGCCTAAGGCACACCTGTGCAATAATCGTGCTGTCTAATCGGTATCTTGATATGCCACACCTGTGAGGCAAAGGAGAAAGGCTCACTAACACAGATTTAGACAGATTTGTGAACAATAATTGAGAGAAATAGGCCTTTTGTGTACATAGAAAGTCTTCGATCTTTGAGTTAAGCTCATGGAAAATGGGGGCAAAAACAAGTGTTGCATTTATAATTTTGTTCAGTTTAGCTGAAAAAGATCTTCAGTATTAGTAGTTTTATGTAGTAATAGCATGATTAATCACATTAATATTAGTAACTTTGGTCAAACCATATCATATTAAATGCACATTCTACAGTTCTGCCCCTACATTTTCAGAAATGCTGGAAAATGAAGATTGTTGACTAATGTAGCATTTTGTTACATTCACTGCTTTTTTAGCCTGCATGTATTGGCTTTTCTGGCAGCAGATTCTACAAAAATGTAGACTTGGCTGGGTAAGTATGTACAACACTTATGCTATGTTTTATATGTGCCAGGCAAACACAGACCCCTTTGTGAGGAAAGGTAAATGAGTATATTGTTTAAATTTTGCCTTTAGAGCAAATAGGATGTGTAGACCACTACTGATGAAGTGATTCTGGTTTCTTTGAAACCATTGCTAATTCGAAGGTTTAAAAGACTGCCTAAATAAGAGGTTTCCCCCATGTGGTCTTCTCACATTTGGTTTAGTGCCAGCCCATTTCTTTTTCACTAAATTCACAGGCCATCTACAGTTAAACAAAAGACTAATTGTTATGAGGGTAACCTTCAAGATAACAGAGATCGTCTTTTTCAATTTTTTTTTTGCATAAACTGGGGTGATGTCATCTTGCGTGTTCAGTCAGAAAGCCTTGTCTGCTTTTGTTGCATATGTTCAGCCCAAATGTTATAGCTTCCTATATTTAAAGCAGGCCTTTTAGTCTGCCCATATTTTTTTCCCCCGTTGACTCTTTTCTCCCTTTCACTGTAATGAATAAAACCTTTTCCATTACGCGCCATTTTTTAGACCCAGGTATATCCTTAAAAAGGCTCTTTGCTTCTTTATGCAATTCAGGTAGATCATGGTTTGTGGGAGGGCTGAAAGGGTGATGTACTTTTGCTTCCTGACAACAGAAAGCTATGGGAGTGCCTACATATGATGCTGGGCTCTCTTAATTGAAAGAACTGAAATCCAATGAATGTAAGGGGTGGCCCAAATGCGGTATGGCTGCGTAGGAAAGGAGTAGGCAGAGGAAAGGGCTAGATAATACAATCCAGTTAGAAAATGAGGCAGCCTCTGCTGGAGCATTGCAGCTTCTAATGCGTGGTAAACATCCCAAGGTTTGTGGGGTTTCTTTTTTTTTTTTTTCTCAAGTTTTTGAGAAATGGGGAGGAAAAAATTACTTTCACAAAAGATTAACATACTTAGAACTCCCCTCCAAAACAAATTCTGTTCCTCCTCCTGTGTATGCGGAAACCACATGTAAGGCTTATTCAATGTTTGGACTGGTTATGTACCAGACATTGTTTTATCTATCGTAAAAACCAACAAATTGGTATAAAAAGCAGTGTACTGTAATGGTCACCTCTATAGGAGGGATCCGTAAATATAGCTTAGTGTAGTGTGTCCTATAGCAGTCTGTTTCTATAAGCCAAGAAAGCCTAGGATTGGTACGTGGCTGCCCCCAGGAATGCCATGTTCACTGGCCAGGAAGAACAAGAGTTCTTGTGGTTTGAGGAGGGCAGTTGTCTGCGGGATTTGGCTGGGACTGGTGTCTCGCAGGACTAAACTCAGTGTAACGTACAGATGGGTCAGTTCAGGCAGAGAAATGGTCAGTAAACAAGAGGATTGGTCCAGGTAGCAGGCATAAATCTGGTCAAAAAACGGGCCGGGTCAGTACAAATGGCAGGCAGAGGCAACACTGCACTGGTATGGTGGTGCTCAGGGACACAGTTGATGGCTGCACTGGCTCGGATACTGGGACTTGTGTGTCTGCAATCAGGAACACTGTTTGTGGCTTACAATTATCTGGTGAGTCCTGAACTGCTGTGGTAATCAGGAACACAGTTGATGGCATACAAAGGTCTGGTGACCCTAAGACTAGTGGGGTGGCGAAACAGGAACGCTGTTGATGCCATACACTGGACTGGTGTGGCAACAATCAAGAAGATGATTGCTGGCTACACTGATGTGGTGATGCTGTGACTGGCTACCCTGTTAATGGGGGCAATCAGTGTGGCAGGACACACTGGTCTGGTGACACTGCTGTGGCTAGTCATCAGACATAGGCTAACTGCACTGATATCAGAGCAGCCAACCATTGTACATGATCTCTAGCCACAGCAGCACATGGTTTTCCCTTGCAGCCAATTTCTGTAAAAACTGCAACCTTTGTTTACAAGTCTGATCACCGTGATTGGGCAGTGATAGCATGGCACAGGACAAATTTCAGTATCCCATCTCGGCTGTAAAGCTGGAAATACAATTTTAAAGCAATATTAAATATTGCAATATGTTTACTTTCAAGTTTAATACAGCTTTAAAGTGTTACCCCAAATGTTTGTGTTCACACATTTTATAAATCCTTCAATCCTTTCAATAATTTTTCATGTACTTCATCTGAAGTACCTGGTTGATCTTGCCAGTCACCTTCTAAACTAACCACACAAAGCATAGAAACTGCATTCTTGTTTGGTCTGTTTTCATCATTTGACTATTCCGAACAGGACACACTGCAGTTCTACAGCATGTATTTATTGGGTGGGTAGTTCAGCGGCCACACAGAAAAGCAATGTGAACAGGTTAAAACCTTTTGCAATTTAAATGGTATATGCACATAAAGTTCCGACTGACAACTCATGGGGCCCCTGGGCAATAGGAGATCATGGGGCCCCCTGTGTCCTGACCCACACCCACATATTGCACTGCCCACACTATATGCTTTTGTCACAGAATTTTTCTACACTATGATTAAAATGTTCTTTATAGAAAATAAAGAAAAATAAACTTGCAAAGTACTTAAAAGTACAATGGTGTATATCCAAAATTAAAGCGAAGTTCCACTGAAAAGTGGAAGCTATGCTGATCGGATCCCCCCCCTTCCAGTGCCACATTTGACACCTTTGGGGGGGGAGCAGGAACCAGTTTGACAGGTACCCTGTACACGCTCCTGTCAGACCTTGCCGCTGCAAGATATCAAGATATGTCAGCAGTGCCGCCCCCTCCTCCTACCTCTGCTGCCGGGCCAGTAAGAGCACACCGCAAGGAACTGGCCTTGAACTGCCGGGTTCCCTTACCGGCAATTGTGGTGGAAGCACCAGACAGTCAATGGAAACATGGCTGGATTCCAGGAGAGGCAAGTGTCCTAATAATAAAATTCAGCAGCTACAGCATGTTTAGCTGCTCACTTTTAATTTTTGGAGGTGGGGGGCGAAACTCCACTTTAAGGTTTTCATAAATGAACACAATATAACAGGTGCAACAAAGGTCATCTTAGCTGAACAGTTTAATGAAAAAAATACAAAAAATAAATACAAAATTCTGACCAGCATGTTACAAAATTATGGCTCTAGAATTACTTTCACTCTGACGTACCCAACAATACCATACATAAATGGCACCATTTTTGTTTACATACGCGTGCTCGCCCTACAGAACACTTTTTATATAGAGGGTGTGCTTTACATTTTTAATACTGGAATATACATTATGTAAAATTTTTATATACTTTATATAATTGACCACCAATGTAAGGGGCATTCCTCCCATCAACCACCATTGTAAGGGGAAGTGTTTCTACATGCCACCGATGTAAGGTGCATTCTTATTGCTGACCACCGATGCAAGGAGCGTTCTTCCCACTGACCACTAATGCAAGGAGCGTTCTTCCCACTGACCACCGATGCAAGGAGCGTTCTTCCTAATTTTTGTTTATTAAAAGTCTTGCAATCAATAAGCATAAAATCAATATACATAAAGAAATATGTACATATTTACATGGAAAGGGGGAAAAAAATACATAGCAAATTCTGCTCTCAAACAAAGACTGCTTTTACAGCAAAAACAAAACTCACATCATGAAACACATTACCGGGGAAAATAAATCTTAGTAGGACTCACACCACCACACTAGACATCAAACCTGCGAGGTCAAGAAACAAAACCACCCCCATTATGCATGCAGCCCTTCTTCAAAAAGAAGATATTAGCCAACAAAAGCTAAGGGCGTGAAAGAAATGGCATAGGAAAAAAGCTTTTCACCCAGAGATGGACAGTTAACCAAAGGCAGGTCTGATATTCCTCCACGCCCTTATCCAGACCGCTTGAGGCTCCTTGCCCTTCTCAAGACCCTGAATCTTCCCAACCTCTCCCAGAATATCGTACACCACCACCTCGACAGGGAGGACTTTCTTCCGCAGGGTAATCTGGCACTGTGCATTCCACGTAAAGTAACGGACAACTATACTAACTAGAAAAAGTGTATCCAAATCAAAATCCCAGCGAGTCGGGAATGCCCCGTACACCCACTCCGCATAACTAATGCGATAGAGAAAGGGGTTGCCTAGAGCCCTCCCCACCCTTTTATACACCTCTGTTAAAGGGACACTGGAGCAAAAAGTGGTCCATAGACTCCACTTTACCAACACACTCTGCTCTAGGACAATCCCGAACATCCACAGGGCTATGCTTCAGGTTCCCTCTCATAGAGCCTTCCATGGAAATCGAGCCAGGCTTGATCCCTAAACTTCAAAGGGATTCTTCCAAAGTT
>NC_138772.1:219678582-219713582 GCF_965119305.1 Pelophylax lessonae
CAGAACCCAAAAAGCGGCACGGGTGTTCCCTTGTCCCGCTGAGTTTCACGAAATGGTGAACGAACAATGCCGTAATTTAAAGCGCCCATTTGTGGTACCAGAACGGTTTCAATTCCGTTACCCTTTCGTGTCTCCTACGGATTTGTGATGGACTTTGTCCCATAAGGTGGATCACATGGTGTCCAGGTTAAACAAGGCCACTCTCCTGCCCTCGGAGGATTCTCCAGTGTTCAGGGACCCTACGAATAGGCGGTTGGAATCTCTTACTCGCCACGCTTAGATCGTGGCGGGTTCTTTGAAGCCCATCTTCGCCTCTATTATGGTCTCTCAGGCTGTGGCTGATTGGGCTCAGGTGCTCAAACGCACTCTTGAGGCGGATTCCGCCCCTCCGACTACTGTGGAGGTGGTGGAGCAGATGCGTCTGGCAGTTTTGTACCTGTGTGACGCGGCCCTGGATGAGGCTTTTCTAGTGGCACGGCTGTCTGGTGCTCAAGAGCTGGTCGGCTGACCAGACTTCCAGAGAGACGGTGTCTGACATCCCTTGTGGGGGGAGTCGTCTTTTTGGGGACTCCCTGGACAAGTTGGTGACGGGGGTCACTGGGGGCAAGAGCACTCTGCTGCCCCAGAACCCAAAGGGTACGTTTTTCCGCGGTAAGCGGGGCCCTTCTTTTAAACCAAATTAGGGGTCCTTTCGTGCCTTCAAGGCACAGGATAAGGGGAAACCCTTTAAGGGCCTGGGTGGTCCGAGGAAGCCCTGGGCGGGCAAACCAAATTCCACCCACGCTGGCCCGGCGGGTCCTTCCGCCTCAACCTGAAGGGACGCCCTCATCCATTCCAGGGGTGGGGGGATGTCTACGCGGTTTTCTCGAGCCTTGGCTGCTCCGGATTCCGGACAGGTGGGTTCAGGAAATCATTCGTTCAGGATACATGATCGAATTCCTTTCTCGGACAGATTCTTTCCCTCAACTCTTCACTTGACCCCAGATCGGTTGCACAATCTTCTTCGGACGGTTCTGGATCTCCTCGCCCGGGGGTGGTCGTCCTGGTGCCTCATCGGGACAGGTCTCGGGGGGGGGGGGGGGGGGGTTTACTCGAATCTGTTCACGGTGCCCAGAAAGGAGGGCAAGGTACGTCCGATTCTGGACTTGAAAGCTCTGAGCTGCTTTGTGCGGGTTCAAAAGTTCCACATGGAATCCCTCCGTTCGGTGGTGGCCTCTTTAAGCCCGGGAGATTTCGTGGCTTCCATCGATCTCTAGGATGCGTTTTTTTACCCCATATTCGGGGGTCATTAGTGGTACCTCCGATTCGCACCAAGGGTGTTTTACCAGTGCTGGCTCCTGTTCTGGACCTGTTGCGGGCGCAGGGGATTTCAAACTTGGGATATCTGGACGATCTTCTGTTAAGATCGAGTGCCAGCCCGAGTCTATTACGCGATCTGTTAACCACCGTTCAGACGCTCCAGGGGTTCGGGTGGACCGTCAATGTTCAGAAGTCGACCTTGTCCCCTTCTGTTGGTCTCCCTTACCTGGGAATGGTCCTGGACTCTGCCCAAGCAAAAGTCTTTCTACTGGAGGACAAGCACCGGACTCTGCTGGATGAGGTCAGGTCCCTCCGGCCCACAAAGTGACCAAAATTCTGTCTTGGGCCGAGACGCACGTCCCAGCGATTTCGGCAGTTCACATTCCAGGTGTGGAGGATTGGCAGGCCGATTATCTGAGCCGCCTGACCCTGGAACAGGGAGAATGGTCCTTGCACCCGGAGGTGTTTTCAGATGCTGTGTGCTAGATGGGGTACCCTAGATGTGGATCTGTTCGCATCTCGGCTAAACAACAAGGGGGGATGGTTCGTTGCAAGAACGCACGATCCTCTGGCAGTCGCCTTGGATGCGCTGGTGGTGCCTTGGAATCGGTATCGCCTGATTTATGCCTTCCCTCCGTTTCAGTTGTCCAGGTTCCTTCGCAGGTTGGTCTCGGAACCAAAGTGATTCTGGTGGCCCCAGACTGGCCACGCCGGTCGTGGTACGCTGACATCGTACAACTGGTCGTCGAGCCTCTGTGGCGCCTCCCATTATGGGACGATCTGCTGTCTCAGGGGCCGATCTTCCATCCTGCTTTACGTCGCTGGCTTTAACGGCGTGGCTGTTGCAAGCCAGGTCTTGAGAGATCGGGGTCTCTCGTCGGCGGTCATTCCTACTCTGCTCAAGGCTAGGAAGGCCTCGTCCGGTAAGATCTATTACCGTACTTGGAAGGCTTATTTTGCCTAGTGTGAATCCAGGGGCATCCATCCTCGCTCCTTTTCGGTGGCGAGGGTGTTGGCCTTCCTCCAATCTGGTGTGGACCAGCGTCTTGCGCTGACCACTATTAAGGGCCAGTTATCTGCACTGGCCATCCTTTTTCAGCACCCGTTGGCGTCTAATTTGTTGATGCGCACCTTTATTCAAGGTGTGCGTCATATGGCTCCTCCTCGAGCGCCTTTACCTCCTTGGGACTTAAACTTGGTCCTGTCCGTTTTGCAACGTCCTCCCTTTGAAAACATCAGGGAAATTTCTCTGCCTCTGCTGACGAGAAAAGGTTACCTTTCTGGTGGCTATCACATCTGCTCGCAGAGTGTCGGAGTTGGCGGCCTTGTCTTGCCGCTCCACTTACCTGGTGGTTCACAGGGATAAGGTGGTCTTGCGACCTAACCAATCCTTCCTTCCTAAGGTGGTTTCTGATTTTCACCTTGACGAGGATATTGTCTTACCTTCGCTATGTGCGAACCCTAAGCATCCTAAGGAGTGTGCCTTGCAGTCCTTGGATGTAGTCCGGGCGATCAGGGTCTACCTGTCGTCCACAGAATCCTTCAGAAAGTCGGATTCTCTTTTTTGTCCTTCCTGAGGGACCTCGGAAGGGTATGGCTGCGTCTGCGGCAACCATTTCTAGATGGATCAGACAGATGATTGTACAGGCCTATTCGATTAGGGAACGGGTACCGCCCTTCCTTGTCAAGGCGCACTCTACTAGAGCGGTGAGTGCATCCGGGGCTTTCCGGCATAAGGCTTCGGTGGCCCAGATGTTCAAGGCTGCGACTTTGTCGTCTGTGAACACCTTTTTCCAAATTTTACAAACTTGATGTTCTGGCATCTGCAGATGCTTCCTTTGGCCGCAAAGTTCTGTGTACGGCAGTGCCTTAATGGGGCCCTAGTTTTGCAGGTTCCTGGCTGTTGTGGTTGTTTCCCCCTTGGTTATTTGCTTTCCTGGGTTGTTTGCTCCAGTTGAGCTTTTCTGTTACCCAGAGGGTTTACCTTTCTGTTGCGTTGCTTTTGTGACGGTTGCGCTTCCCACCCCTCATGTCTACACTGCTTTGGGACATCCCATTGGTGAAGACTGTATTAGTGGGTGGCGACTGTCAGAGGACGTAAGAGAAAACTGAATTTTTGTAAAATCTTACCGTAAAATTCCTTTCTCTGAGTCCTGACAGTTGCCGCCCCGCCCCTCTTTGGGGTTCATGGACTCTCTACTGCTTGCTACAAAACTGAATTGGGAATGAGGCTAGCCGGGGGTATTGGACCAGAGGGACAGCCCCCTGTAGGTGTGTCTATGTGAATTGCTTTGTTTTTAACAAGTCTTATGCCTAGCTTGCTCCTGTAGATAAGAGGTCAATACCCATTGGTGAAGACTATGAGTGGGCGGCAACTGTCGGACTCAAAGGAATTTTACGGTAAGATTTTACAAAAATTCAGTTTTCTCTCAAATATTATTCACAAATCTGTCTAAATCTGTGTTAGTGAGCACTTCTCCTTTGTTGAGTGATGTGTATGTATCAAAAAATGGAAGATGCAATCCAATTGTTGCAAATATCCTTTACATCTGACCTTCATGCATTAATAAGTAATTCTACTTTTTCAAGCGACTGCACATTTTCGGACATGCATATGTCCATCAAGCTGCATGTGTAGCACTAATCTTCAGTACAATCTTTTATCTCTATTCCCTCAGCAAGTCCAGCCTTACACTACACAGGTGTATCTCCTTAATCACAATGTCTAATCAAATCCACTTTAACCCATTATTTTCCAACCTCAAAATAATCGTCCAAATTTTCACACCTCCACATAATACCCCCCATAACTAACTGCAATCATTACTATTCTTTATCAAGACCACATTGTTTCATATTTTCATTAGACGTGTAGATTGGGCACCCCAAAATAACCAAGAGTACCCAGCCCACATGTGAATGTCGGCAATAGCAGACTCATCACAAAATTACCAGCTATTTACCCAATCTATTCAAATCATACTAAAAGGAAATGTATACATGCTACCAAGAAATATTCAAAAATCATAATTATCCTTTTCACAAGAATAAATGGAGATCATCTCTATTTAACCCATTATGGTATAAAGAATTTAGTGGTTTAATCCACCAAACTTCCCTCCTGTCTCAGCCTTAAAATTCTGTCTCCTCCCCTCCTGTCTTTTAGTTCTTCCAAAATCATGAATTGTATTTCAGTATCCTTTATGATTATGCTGCATACAATGTTTCGGTAACGGTAACCCCGGCTGTTTACTCCTAATTGAAGATCGATGATGTGACATACTATCTTTCATTTTTTTGTTTGGTTTTTACCAACATATATCAGTCCACACGGCCAAATTTATTGCTTAAAGCGGAGTTCTGGCCACAAAATTGACATAATCAATTTTGTGGCCATCCGCTTCTATTTGTCACCTGAAAAATAAATGGATAGTTACGTTTGTTTATTTATTTTTTTGCTTAGCTTGTTATTGTAGAAAAAATATACTCCCCTTTCTTCCACTTCCTCCCTCGGCGGCCGCGGCCTGCGCCGTCACTTCCGGTTTGCAATGATCAATGCGCCGCACCGGAAGTGACGAGCGGGGCCGGTGCAGGCACATTCTTGGAGAAGAGGACACGGAAGAGGACGCAGAAGAGGATCGCACTGGCTTCAGCTTCCCACATCTGAGATGGCAACGCTGGAGAAGTAAGCATTTCTTCTTGCAGGTAAGTGCGACCCGGAAAAGTACAGAGGCTATCCATTGTGGAATGTACTAGCCCTGACTAGTCCCTGATCTAGTCCCAGGGGTATTTTTATTGAAAAAAAATTTCGTGGCTGGAACTCCGCTTTAAACTCCACATGTTTGACATGTGTAAAATCCTCAAATTATGTATTTCTCTAGCGTTCTTTGACAGACGCAGCTCCATATCATCTTAGACCATTGGGTTATGCTCCTCCCATCAGGAATAGGACACTAGGCAGGAAAAAGCTTTACCACACCTATGGGGGGGGGGGGGCTGTCCCTGTAGGCATAACCCCACATACTGCTGCAGCCCTTAGTTTGTTTCTGCCTAGTTTAGGAATAGATCCTAGTTCCCTGCTGGGTCTTCGGTCTTAGCTATTTAAAAAAGAAATTTTTGTTATGTAATTTTATTTACTAGTTTAGAGTTCCTGGAGAACTACAAGCAACAGCCGGCTGGGTTTCGGACTGGATAATCTAGATCCTTAAGGTCTCCCAGCCTGGCAAGCGAACATGAGCAGTTTATAGTCCAGCACTAAGCCTTGCCACGAAGGATGGGGACGAACCTGCGAGTGGACCATCTCGCTAGGACGTGACGACCTGGAATGCCCTGAGTTGCAGCATACCCCCTGGCTGGTAGAACCCCCCCCCACCCCAGGTGCGAGGCGGTCTGTTCGGAGTAGCGCCCACCTGGTACCGTGGTATGGTGAGTAATGCTTCCCCCCAATCCTCTGGCATTCTCGGGGTAGTTGTGGGCCCCCTCCTGGGATTGGTTGTACCCCTAGGTGATCCCTTGGTTCCCCTGACCTCTCGGACATACCAGGCCCCCCCTTATTCCCCCTTCCCCTAGAAGGGTCCCACCTTGGGGGGGGGGGGGCGGTAATATTACAGCCACTGCAGGGGGGGTGACTGTCCTGGTGGGGTGTTTTGTTAAGGACCTTCCAATGCCACTTGTCTGGGAGGAGACTGCATGGCGCGCCATGGGTTCCACCATTTTGCTGTATAGTTACATAGTTTGTGAGGTTGAAAAAAGACATCAGCCCATCCAGTTCAACCTATGGTGTGTGTGCTGTTAACTGTACATTGTATACCCCTATATGTTGTGGTCTTAAGGTGCCCATCTAATAGTTTTTTTAAACTATCGATGCTCCCTGCTGATACAACTGCTTGTGGAAGAGAATTCCACATCCTTACTGCTCTGACAGTGAAGAACCCCTTACGTATTTTAAGGTTAAACCGTTTCCCCTCTAGTTTTAGTGAGTGGCCACGTGTCTTATTATATTCCCTTTCTCTAAAAAGTTTGTTCCTTATGCTAGTGTCATCACCAGTCCAGTATTTGTACATTTGATATCTTATCCCCCCTCAATCGTCTCTTCTCCAGAGAGACTTAAGTTCAGTGCTTGTAGTCTTTCCTCATAGCCGATGCCCTCCATTCCCCTAATTATTTGTGTTGCCCTTCTCTGGACTCTCTCCAGTTCCAGCACATCCTTCCTGCGGACCGGTGCCCAGAACTGGAAAGCATACTCCAGATGTGGCCGGACCATAGTCTTGTAGAGTGGGAGAATAATCTCTTTATTTCTGGAGTGAATCTCCTTTTTTATACATGCCAGTATTCTGTTGGCTTTGCTTGCAGCAGGTTGGCATTGCATGCCACTGCCAAGCCTGTTGTCCAGCAGTACCCCCCAGGTCCTTTTCCATCCTAGACTCACCCAGAGGTTTCCCCCCAGTGAGTAGCTTGCTTTTGTGTTTCTGATGCCCAAGTGCATTACATTTTTCAACAATAAACCTCCTCTGCCATGTAGTTGCCCACCCCATTATTTTGTTCAGATCCGCCTGTAAGGTTTCCACATCCTGCATAGAAGATATTGGCATGCTTAGTTTAGTATCATCCGCAAGTACTTAGATTGTACTAGATATCCCCTCCTCTAGATAATTTATGAATAAATTAAACAGGATTGGTCCCACGACAGAACCTTGGGGGACCCCACTTTCCACACCTGCCCAATCCGAGTACTCCCCATTTATCACCACCCTCTGGACTCTCCCCTGGAGCCAGTTCTCTATCCAGGCACTCACCCTATAGTCCATACCTACATTCCTTAGTTTCTACAGTAAGCGTTTGTGGGGAACGGTGTCAAATGCCTTTGCAAAGTCCAGATACACCACATCCACAGGCTTACCTTTATCTAGGTGGCAGCTCACTTCATCGTAGAAGGTTAATAGATTGGTTTGGCAAGAACAATATTTCATGAATCCATGCTGATTACTACTAATACAGTTTTCATTACTATGTATGTGGTCCCTTAACATCCCCTCCAAAATCTTGCAGACTACTGATGTTAGGCTGACCGGCCTATAGTTACCCGGTATATATCTCGGCCCTTTTTTAAATATTGGTACCACTTTGGCTTTTTTCCAATCAACTGGCACCATACCCGTCTGTAGACTATTCTTAAAGATCAAGAATAATGGTCTGGCAATCACCTGGCTGAGCTCTTTAAGAACCCTCAGGTGCAAGCCATCCGGTCCCGGTGGTCTAAATTAGTTCTAAGTCTATCCTCTGTTAGCCATTGGGGTACTTTCTGAGGTGTACTATTTAGTTTAGCATTACAAGCTGGGTTAGTGTAGCCCCCCGATTTCTTTTGTGAAGACTGAAGAGAAGAAACTATTTAACACTTCCCCCTTTTTTCTGTCCTCTGTGGCCTAATTTCCTTTGTCATCTTTTATGTAGCCAATTTGTTCTGGCCTCGCTTTCTTACTGTTAATATACTTAAAGAATTTCTCAGGGTTCTTTTTACTCTCTTCCGCTATATGTCTCTCGTGTTCTATTTTAGCCGGCTTGATTTCGTCTTTACATTTCTTATTACATTCTTTGTAATGCTTGAATGCTGCCAATGACCACTCAGCCTTGTATTTTTTGAAGGCCGTTTCTTTAGTATTAATATGCGTTTTGCTCTTTTAAATTTATTTCCCTTTGGAATGCACTGGTCAATCCCTTTAAAGTATGCTCTTGAAGCACTTCCATTTTTCTTCCGTGTTCTTTGTTCCCAGGGTTCTATCCCATTTGATATTTTCTAGCAGAGAACGCAGTTCTCTGCGAAAGTTTATTTTGGCCATAATAGATAATGTAAATCTATGATAGACACACATGTACAGCGTCGAGACGGCGCCATCTAGTGGTTAGATAGAACATCCTCATGTCAGCAATCCATAACACTGCCACTAACATCAGTACAATAATAAAACACAATCAAAAAATGGACAAATACATAGAACATAGAATAATACATGAAATAATCCTTAAAATACGGTGCAAACAAACAGGTGATAAAACCATCATGAGAACTATCTCCTCATAATAAATAGATAAAAAATAATCATCAATATTAAGAGACAGGGAAATGCCTCATAAGAAAAAGAGAATATTGAATGGGAGAATAGGTTTGTCAAGCGTTATTTATAAACGCATTCAAGTCCCACTCTACGTTAAGTCCATGGGGTGCATAGGCCTTAACCCGGTAAATCCAGGATGTTTCCAACCTGGAAACACCCCTCGTGAGGTTACTTCCCCGCCAATTCCCCACATATCTGTCTATTCCTAGGAACAGCGTGCCCGCGGGATTCCTATTGTGAGGAGTGTCATAGTGGCGGGAAACACTGTTTGGGGAACCCGTTGCAGATGTTGGTGATGTGCTCATTCAGGCGGACCTTAAGCATCCTAGTGGTCCGCCCAATGTATTCCAGACCACATGGGCACCTGATAAGATACACCACGTGTGTGGACGCACAGGTAATAAAGGTGTTAATTTTATGTACCTCCCTCGTAAACCTGGCTTCAAACTGCTCACACTTTTTCTTGCCTCCCGTGTTAACCTTACAAACGCTACAACGCCTGCAAGGAAAAAACCCCACTTTGTTTTGAAAAAAAGATACCCTTTTGGGGGGTTATTAACATTAGGGGCTATTTGTAGCCTCAAGGGAGGTACACCTCTAAAAACCACCTGGGGTGTTTCCGGCAAGACTGGACCCAGAACCCCATCATTCTTTAGTACTGGCCAATGTTTTTTCAAAATCTGTTTAATGGAGAAATGCTGCGTGGAGAATGATGAAAAGAAAGCCGGTGAAAAAGAATCTGTCTGTCTGACTCTAGGTTGGAGCAACTCTTCCCTATCTTTTTGATCCGCCCTCAATATGGCAGAATCAAGATCTTTCTCGGCATAACCCTTCTCCAAAAATGTTTTCTTTAAGGAGGCCGCTTCCATAACAAAGTCCTCCTTTTTGGAGCAGTTGCGCCTGAGCCTCAGGAATTGACTGACAGGAACGGACTTAAGCCAGGCTGGATGATGACAGCTGGTATTGTCAATAAATCCGTTCCTGTCAGTCTCCTTGAAGTAGGTGGAGGTCATGATCTGACCCTCAATGATTTTGATATTTAGATCCAAAAAGTGGATAGCACTCTTGCTCCACTCGAAGGTCAACACGATCCCCCTATCATTCGTGTTTAATCTCGTCATGAATGTTTCAAGCACCATCCCATAGGAGGAGGATGTCATCGATGTACCGCCTCCAGAGAACTAACTCCGGCTGGGGAACCCCGTCGATGACATCCTCCTCCCACTTGGCCATAAATAAATTGGCCATACTTGGCGCAAACTTAGCCCCCATAGCCACTCCCCGACTCTGACGATAGTAGGTATTGTCGAACCAGAAATAGTTCCGACTCAATGTAAAGTCGAGGAGTGACATTAGGAACTCCCTCTGAAACCCCAGAGGCACACTCTGTCTCAAATAATGACCAACCGCCTCCATTCCATGTTCGTGTGAAATAGTATATAATGAGACGTCAGCCGTAGCCAAGATGTAAGTTTCCTTCCAGCTGACGTTCCTCAATTCATTCACCACTTGCATGGAATCACTCAAAAAGGAGGGGGATTTAACTACCAAGGGCTGGATAAATTTGTCAATATATTTACCCACCCGGGAGGTCACGGAATCAATCCCGCTGACAATAGGCCGCCCGGGTGGGTTGACAGGATTTTTATGTACGTTTGGCAAATAGTACATAACTGGGGTTCTCGGAGCCAAATGGACCAAGAAATCTCTTTTTTCGTAAGGAGCTTACTCTCAAAACCAGCCTCCACTAGAGCGCATAGTTCTTTTTTATACTTAATAGTGGGATTACCTCTCACGATTTCATAAGTACCACGATCTGATAATAATCTGAGCATCTCGCTATTGTAAGCAGAACTGTCCAAAATGACAATTCCTCCGCCTTTGTTGGCGGGTCGCACAACAATGTCATCCCTTTCCTTGAGGCTCTTGAGACCTCTAGCGAATGTGGGATTCGTCTTAAAATGTCTAGGGGGCAAAGCATCAATATCCCTTGCAACTAAATCCCTAAAAACCGTCAAGGACGGAGCCATTGCTTCGGGGGGGTTGAAAGTTGAGGCGTTAGCCAAAGTGGTGGTTTTAACACCCATCACATAATCTGTCCTAGATTGAACAGGATTCGTAAGGAAATGGCGTTTGATGCTCATTTTCCGAACGAACTTCTGCAAATCGATAAAGGTATCAAATTTGCTCAAAGATTTAGAGGGTGCATATTTAAGGCCATGGTTCAAAACGTGTTTCTCGGCATTAGAGATAGACGCTGAACTTAGATTGAAAAGGCCCACATCTTTCAAAATCGCCTCCTTTTTTTTTCTTTCGGACCCTTCTCCCCCCCTCTGGACCCTCCTTTTAGGTTTTTTAACCTTTTTACCTTTCGGTGTTTCTTGAAAAAAAAACATTATGTCGATTATGTCCACCATATGCCTGGGCTCCAGAATATGGACTCCCATAATCATAGTCAGTGGAAAAACTGGGGTCTCTGATACCCTCTATCTTGACCAGACTGAGCACGATTATCATATCGGCCAAATCCTGATTGTTCACGAGGATGTGAAGTTACGATACGACCTGGATCATCAAACCGTTCTGACAGGGGTTCAAATCTATTCTGATGATTAATAGGGATGATCGAACGGTTCGGGTCGACCATCGGTTCGGCCCGAACATTGGGTGTTCGAGGTTCGGCCGAATTTAGAACTTTTTGCCCAAAAAGTTCGGAATTCGGCAACCAGAACCGCCCAAAATGCAATGCTTCAGGAAATGGGCTTTAAAAGCCCGTGATTGGACCAGAACCATTAGCAAATGCCAATTGAGGGGGCAGGAGAATGCTAGGAATGTGATTGGAGTGACTAGGGGGTCCCTAGACCAATCATTAGTGAATACGCCCCCCAGTATATAAGATCGCCCCCGCCAAATTCCTAGCATTGCTATACTGGACATGGAAGAGAGTGGAAGCAGTTCTGTTAATTTTACTTAAAAAGTGTCATTTAGCTATTTTTAGTGTGAGGAAAGGGATATCTAGTGTAGTTAGAGTGCTCCTTTACACTTAAGTTAGCTTCAAAAATTTAGTTTCTGTAGGGAAAGTATGAAGTACCAGGGTGACCGTAATGTAGTGTAGGGGGAACTGACTGCCATGGCAGGCTGACCGACTGACCAAACCCTTCCATACCAGGGTGACCGTAATGTAGTGTAGGGTTAACTGACTGCCATGGCAGGCTGACCGACTGACCAAACCCTTCCATACCAGGGTGACCGTAATGTAGTGTAGGGTGAACTGACAGTGACTGCCATGGCAGGGTGACCAAATCCTTCCATGTCAGGGTGACCGCAATAGAGAAATGATAATTTCTCTGAATTGCTTCGGGACACCATTATGGCTTCTCACCAGCAAGCATTTTTTATGCTGCAGGGGCTGCCACTGTCAGTGCTTTTTTGAGGACATGTTTGATGTCAGACATGACATCTGAACATGTGTATAGGGGGTATATATACACATATATGTCTGAATATATACCCCTAGACATATATAGGTGTGATAGTAGCAGAAATAAATGCTTGCGCTAATGAAATCATTTACAGTAATATATTTCTGCTACTATCACACCTATATATGTCTAGGGGTATATATTCAGACATATATGTGTATATATACCCCCTATACACATGTTCAGATGTTTTGCCTGCCTCAAAAGAACCCAAAAAAATGCCCAGGTGTGTTTTTGCTGCCATTTTTTGGGGGGTTTTGGAGGCAGGCAAAACATCTGAACTTGTGCACAATACCACTATACACAAGTTCAGATGTTTTTCCTGACTGCAAAGAACCCCAAAAAATGCCTTCTATTAAACCGGGAGAGAAGCTAACTACCTGTCCTGAAAGTGTTCTAATACAAACGATCTTTTTTTTTTCTGGTTCTGGACATGCTACAGAGCTGAAACTTCACATGCACACCTTTTAGACCCCCCATATACAAAATCCAAAGTAAAAATAAAAACTTTTTTTTTTTTTAATTTTTTCAATTATTGGCTTTTTTTATCAAAAATAACAAATTTTTAAGAACTTTTTTTTGTGTGATTAATAGTTAATGGGGCATGACCCAGAACCCTGGGCACTTTTTAGGGGCGTTTATTGGGTTTTAGGGCTTAAAAATTGTGCTTTTTGATTACCGAAGTTCGGGTCCCATTGATTTCAATGGGGTTCTGAAATCCGGGCCGAACTTTTGGGAAGTTCGGATGTTCTGGCCGAACCGAACTTTTCAAAAGTTCGATCGTCCCTAATGATTAACAGAATAGTTGTTATTGGGATGCTGTTTACCTGCCCCTCTACCTCTCCCCCTTCCTCTACCTCTACCCCTACCCCTCTGAATCCATTGAGCTGGTGGAGGCCTAGGAGTAGAGGCAGTCGTGACACTAGGAGCGGATCCTGGTAGTACTGGTGGTTGGGCAGCGGGGATCTCCATTTCCTCCGGAGCATCGGCCGTAACGCCCTCACCGGATACTGCATTGGGGGTTATTGTGGATTGCCACTTAAAAACCTCACCTCGCTTGTAATCCCCTAGGTCTCTAGAAAACTTTTTCTTTTTCTTATTTTTTTGCTCTGAAGCTTCCTTCTCCAGATGTTTCCTTAATGTTTCAGATTTCTTTTTGTATTCATCTAAACTCTTAAAAGTACTAAGTTTCTCCTTAATGGCACTAATCTCTCCATCCAATTTAAGCAGTCTGTCTCTTTTTTGCTAGCATAAAATTCATGAGGTTTAATCCTGAATTGTTAAAAAACTGATACCACTCAGTGGCGTCAACCAGGTCACTCTGAGGATACACTTCCTATCGGAGGCTTCTGGGCACCATGCCATCTGCGACGTACCTTTCAAAGAAGGCCACATCCCAGTTGACATGGAGCTCAGTAGTCAAGAGGTTTTTAAGCCTCAAGAATAGGCCTCCAACAGTATCTGGTGTCTCCTCAATAGGGGAGAACACCCCTTCAGTATTAATGGACAAAGATGTTCTATAATCAAAGATATCCATTCCTGGACAACACACAGCAGCAACTCTAGGGAATTCAGTACAAAGAAATTATAATATAAAACAGCTGCGCTATGCACCACTTAGCTAAAAATAAACTAACACTCAATAATTCGCAATATGAATAATTCACAATATTCAGGTAAATAAATACAGAAAGCCGCTACACAGAAAATGACCCTGAAAAGTCATGAAACCTAAACACACATTTCTCTAGCGCTCATTGACAGACGTAGTCCTCGGTGATACACCACCTTCGGGTTATGTTGCCTCCACAGGAGCAGGACTAGACAGGAAATTAAAAAGCTCTGGCCACACCCTAGGGGCAGTCCCAGAGGGTATATCCTCTCTCTCTCTGCCTCAGCAAATCAGTTATTTTCTGTCTAGTTAGGAGTAAGGACCTAGATACCTTGCTGGGATCTTAGGTCCTGGCAAGAATTTTTTCTTAAAGGATTTTTTAGACAGCTTTTTTTCTCCAGTGTTCCTGTGAGATCTTCAAGCAAGAAAGCTGAACTGGGCGACGGGCTGGATGTTGAGATCCGGTGGTCACCCCAGTTCAGCCTACGAGCGCGTGCAGGCCATAGCTCCGCGCTGGGTCGGCCGCGACAAAGTCCCATTAAAGGACTGACCCCGCGAGTTAAACGTCTCGCTGAAACGCCAAAGACCATGAGTCACGGCGTCCATATCGGTCGACAGCCCTCCCGCCCCGGTGGAGAGGGGTACTGTCAGGAGTTGGTGCCCGCCTGGTTCCGGTATGGTGAGTAGTATGTTCCCCCTTTTCCCCCGACGGGTCTTGTGGTGAACGCGGGCCCCTCTCTGTATGGTAAGATAGAGTCCCTCTCTATCCTATAAATGACACAGATCCTCCTACTTTGAGTGTGATTTTATGTGCAAAAAGCCAGGAGGCTTGGTTTGGGAGCTAACAATCTAATTGTATACATGTTAAAAAGATTGTAATCTGTGGCATTCTGGGAATCTTACGGTGATAAGAATAAGCTACCTACCAGTCAGAAGCCATGGACATGTAGACTGCCTTCCTAATCAGATCTCCAGCTATTAGCAGGCCTCCCGAATGGCCATGCGGTCCGCCAGGGCCGGTACCGCCAACCACGCCAAATCCCCATGCAGAGAGTGTTGTGTGCCCTGCAGCACACCGCTATTCAGTACAGGCCGCCGCCATTTTTTTTGCTGGATCGCACGAGCCGCCATTTTGGCGTAGCCTCGTGTCTCCAGCATGGGGGCGGCCATGTTTGAGGTGATCAAACACCTCGTGGAGCTTGGGGAGGCGCCGGAAGGCGTGCAGAGGGGCGGAGCCGCCTCCTTTCTTCCTGGGCAGCCAGCCAAAAGACTTCCTGTTTGTCAAGACAGCGCTGTAACCTGTTGCAGTTAAACTCTGAGCATCAAGTGGTGAGCCTGGGGGTCTATCTCTCTCTCTCTCTCTCTCTCGATCGATAGGGATCCCTAGCAGGTAACACTAAGGGGCTTTTGTGGCGCTGGGGGTCTGAAGAAAAAAAAAAAAAGTTTTTTATTTTTGAATTATATTATCCAGAAAGTGACTGGAATTATCATGGACCCTGCCACACATATTCCCCCACCTGTTTCCCTCGAGGGGGCCACGGGACCCGCCGGTGCACAGAGTATAGAGTCATTTACAGCAATTTTGGAGTCTATGGTGGCTCGGGTGGAGGCGGCCTGTCAGGGACGGGGGTCAAGGAAGCGACCCCCGCCTACCCCTATACTATCTGACACCTCTGACTCAGATTCAGAGATGGTCACTGCAGTTGCAGGTTCCTCTGCAAGGGCTGTTATCCCAGGTAAAGCCCCCTCAGACAGTGAGGAGGACGCTTCTTCTCCTGCTATAATTCAGGAAGAAGCATTGGTGGACGCACTAGTTGTGGCAGTGCAGGAAACCTTAAAACTTGAGGCTTTACCGGCAGAGGCAACTGAAACAGAGATTCCTTTTGGTACTAATAAGCCCATCAAAACGGTGAAGGTTTTTCCTGTACCCAAATGTTTCGGTAATCAGATTAAAGGAGAATGGGAGCATTCTAAACGTACCTTTACTATTTCCAAGCGTATTGCTAGACGCTATCCGTTTGAGGAATCCATCATTAAGAAATGGACGGTACCACCAGTGGTGGATCCACCTATTTCCAGGCTGAATAAAGCCACGGTTATCCCAGTGGAGGACACTTCGTCCTTTAAGGATCCGGTGGATCGAAAGATGGAAGCAGAGTCCCGCACCATCTTCTCTCTGATAGGGTCAGCATTTAGACCAGTAATTGTTATTGGTCTAGTTTCCCAGACACTTACGGAATGGGCGAAAATGGTACGCCAAGACCTTAGGGGAAAAGATATTCCCCAGGAGACATCTGATTTGATGGAACAGATTATACAAGGGCTACAGTTTATCTGTGACGCAGCCTTAGACACTACTCCCTTATTAGGGCATGCATCTATGTCAGCGGTGATCCTCAGACGTGTGCTGTGGTTAAAATGCTGGTCAGCTGACCTAGGTTCCAAGAAGACCTTGACAAATCATTAAGGATGCCACTGGGGGCAAGAGCACTTTTTTGCCACAGGCTGCTAAAGCTAAGGGACCTCGCAACAAGCGAGGACCTTTCTTTACCGCCCATAAAGGGCGCCCGGCTGGTACTAGCGGGAAAGGCAAGACTCCTCCAGGAGGGTTCAAGAAGGGCTGGTCGGACAAGCAGAGGACCAACCCAGCCAAACCCGAAGCAAAGGAGTACACAGCCTGAAGGTGCGCCCCCACCCGGTTTCAGGGTGGGGGGACGTTTTCACCGGTATTCAGGACATTAGATCGAGCATCAACCACTACTACCGGTGCGATTCTTCCCTTCCAACATTTAAGTACTACAGGAAGCGGTAGTTACCGTTCCCTGAATAATCTTTTCCTTTACCTTTTCCTAAGATTAGTCCCTATACCTCACAGGAATCTGATCTGGTTGACCAGATAGGCCAAGTAGCCTCTAGTCGGGTGACTTCGGTCCCTGAGGTTCAACCAGAAAAGATCACCCTTCCTGATAACAATCAGGTATCTGATAAATGTGTGGGAACAGAAAACGACCAGACTTTCTCGGATGGTCGGGGCCAGATACCTCTAGGGACGCCTGGTTCAGATTCTATCAGCGCCAGTGGTCCTAGAAATTCTAGGCTGGCCGACTTGAACATGCTAGTCGCAGACGTTCCGTGGGAAATTCGTCTCAGGGAGTGTCTGTGGTCTCAAGGACCAATTTACCATCATGCTTTACAGTCGCTGGGTTTAATGGCCTGGCCATTGAGACCCAAGTACTGAAGGACAGAGGTTTGTCAGCTTCAGTCATTCCTACCCTTATTAAAGCAAGGAAAGCGACTTCCAGCAAGGTCTATTATCACACATGGAAGACTTGTATTGCGTGGTGCGAATCTTTAGGATTTCCTCCACGTACCTATTCGGTGACTCGAATATTGGCCTTTTTGCAACAAGGGGTTGAGCAGAAGCTAGCCTTGAGCACCATCAAGGGTCAAGTTTCAGCATTAGCAATCTTCTTTCAGAAACCTTTAGCTACCAAGTCCTTGGTGCGGAATTTCATCCAGGGGGTGCGGCACCTGGCTCCTCCAGTCCGCGCGCCCTTACCGCCCTGGGATCTTAATTTGGTTTTGTCGGTTCTACAGAAACCTCCCTTTGAAAACATCAGGGAGATTCCCTTGCTTACTTTATCCCAGAAGGTGGCCTTCCTGGTGGCTATTACTTCTGCTCGCAGGGTGTCTGAACTGGCTGCATTATCATGCCAGTCCCCATACCTAGTGATTCATAGGGATAAGGTAGTACTTCATCCTAAGCCATCCTTTCTTCCTAAGGTGGTTTCAGATTTTCATCTGAATGAAGATATTGTACTACCTTCCTTGTGTCCTCAGCCCAAGCATCATCGGGAACATGCGTTGCATTCCTTAGATGTGGTTCGGGCAATCAGGGTATACCTGAAAGCTACGGAATCATTCCGTAAGACGGATTCACTTTTTGTGATCACGGATGGCCCCAGAAAGGGTTTGCCTGCATCTGCCGCGACCATTGCCAAATGGATTAGACAAACGGTGGTACAGGCTTATTCTATTAAGGGTCAGAGTCCTCCGTTCCCTGTTAGGGCGCACTCCACTCGAGCGCTCAGTACTTCCTGGGCCTTTCGCCATCAGGCGTCAGTGGTCCAGGTATGTAAGGCGGCCACCTGGTCGTCGGTACATACCTTTACAAAATTCTATAAAATTGATGTGACGGCATCGGCGGATGCCTCATTTGGCCGCAAGGTTTTGCAGGCCGCAATTTGAGGAGACCGGTGGTCTACCTCGAGGGTTTTTTTCTGTTTGAAAAAAAAAAAAAAAATTTTTCTCTTTTTTGTTGAGTCTCATCATTAAGGATGAGCATTGTAAACTTCTAGTTGGCACCGGTTGGGCCTTCTAGATTGGGATTTGATTTCATTTTCCCACCCCTCATTTGTGATACTGCTCTGGGACGTCCCGAAGGTGGTGTATCACCGAGGACTACGTCTGTCAATGAGCGCTAGAGAAAAATGGATTTTTGTAAAATCTTACCGTAAAATCCTTTTCTCTTAGCTCATTGACAGACGTAATCCCCGCCCCTCTGTTTTTTGAGGTGGGTTGGGTTAAATATCTAAAGACTGCTTTTTCACATAACTGATTTGCTGAGGCAGAGAGAGAGAGGATATACCCTCTGGGACTGCCCCTAGGGTGTGGCCAGAGCTTTTTAATTTCCTGTCTAGTCCTGCTCCTGTGGAGGCAACATAACCCGAAGGCGGTGTATCACCGAGGACTAAGTCTGTCAATGAGAGAAAGAGAAAAGGATTTTACGGTAAGATTTTACAAAAATCCATTTATATTTGTAGCGCTTAAACTTGGGTTAAAAAGTCCTTAAATTTAAAAAGGAACAGTCTTTAAGATCAATCCAAGTGTTGGAGAACCACTTGCAAAATTGGAAAATTGTGTGAGCAATCCTTCCTTCCTTCAAAGGCCACGTGACAGACCACCACCAAGATAGGTATTATACCCTTACCAGATATCGCCATATACTGAGCAATCAAATGGTATGGACCTCAAAGACATAGGATCGATCCTGATGGATGTCCTGGGCACACTTAAGTCACAAACACAGGAGTCCTCTCGCATATAGCTCAAAAATATAAGAGAAACCTCTCATGGTGCAGTATGCTTGTTAAAAGGAATTTATTGATCAACTCAATACATATTGCACTCACATTTTTGCAGAGTAACAGCAGCGTTTGGAAGCGTGCATCTCGGGATGTTTCCAACCATAAAGATGGCCGCCGTCGTCGTCCACTGCACATGCGCCCGACTCCGCCAATGGGAACGCGCGACGTACGTTTCGGCGTATGGGATGACGTCAGGGGCGTGGCCACACGGCGGAGGGACGCAGTATATGTAGGGACAAGACAAGGCGGATTGGCTGGAAGCATTAACCGGAAATAGGGGGCTATGCGCTCCACAAACCGGAAATGCTCATACATAATCCCGGCAGTAGCCTTAAGCCACCCAAAATAAATATATATAAATATAATATGCTGGGAAAAAAAGGGAAATATGAATCCCCAGTGACCAATTATTCTTATAATAGAAAGTTTATTTTGGCCATAATAGATAATGTAAATCTATGATAGACACACATGTGCAGTGTCGAGACGGCGCCATCTAGTGGTTAGATAGAACATCCTCATGTCAGCAATCCATAACACTGCCACTAACATCAGTACAATTATTCATATTGCGAATTATTGAGTGTTAATTTTTAGCTAAGTGGTGCATAGCGCAGCTGTTTTATATTATAATTTCTTTGTACTGAATTCCCTAGAGTTGCTGCTGTGTGTGCTGTCCAGGAATGGATATCTTTGATTATAGAACATCTTTGTCCATTAATACTGAAGGGGTGTTCTCCCCTATTGAGGAGACACCAGATACTGTTGGAGGCCTATTCTTGAGGCTTAAAAACCTCTTGACTACTGAGCTCCATGTCAACTGGGATGTGGCCTTCTTTGAAAGGTACGTCGCAGATGGCATGGTGCCCAGAAGCCTCCGATGGGAAGTGTACCCTCAGAGTGACCTGGTTGACGCCACTGAGTGGTATCCGTTTAACGTTTAACAATTCAGGATTAAACCTCATGAATTTTATGCTAGCAAAAAAGAGACAAAAACTGCTTAAATTGGATGGAGAGATTAGTGCCATTAAGGAGAAACTTGTACTTTTAAGAGTGGAGATGAATACAAAAATCTGAAACATTAAGGAAACATCTGGAGAAGGAAGCTTCAGAGCAAAAAATAAGAAAAAGAAAAAGTTTTCTAGAGACCTAGGGGATTACAAGCGAGGTGAGGTTTTTAAGTGGCAATCCACAATAACCCCCAATGCAGTATCCGGTGTGGGCGTTACGGCCGATGCTCCGGAGGAAATGGAGATCCCCGCTGCCCAACCACCAGTACTACCAGGATCCGCTCCTAGTGTCACGACTGCCTCTACTCCTAGGCCTCCACCAGCTCAATGGATTCAGAGGGGTAGGGGTAGAGGTAGAGGAAGGGGGAGAGGTAGAGGGGCAGGTAAACAGCGTCCCAATAACAACTATTCTGTTAATCATCAGAATAGATTTGAACCCCTGTCAGAACGGTTTGATGATCCAGGTCGTTTTGTAACTTTACATCCTCGTGAACAATCAGGATTTGGCCGATATGATGATCGTGCTCAGTCTGGTCAAGATAGAGGGTATCAGAGACCCCAGTTTTTCCATCAGGATCATTATGACTATGATTATGGGAGTCCATATTCTGGAGCCCAGGCATATGGTGGACATAACAATCGACATAATGTTTTTTTTCAAGAAACACCAAAAGGTTAAAAAACCTAAAAGAGGGTCCAGAGGGGGGAGAAGGGTCCGAAAGAAAAAAGAGGCGATTTTGAAAGATGTGGGCCTTTTCAATCTAAGTTCAGCGTCTATCTCTAATGCCGAGAAACACGTTTTGAACCATGGCCTTAAATATGCACCCTCTAAATCTTTGAGCAAATTCGATACCTTTATCGATTCGCGGAAGTTCGTTCGGAAAATGAGCATCAAACGCCATTTCCTTACGAATCCTGTTCAATCTAGGACAGATTATGTGATGGGTGTTAAAACCACCACTTTGGCTAACGCCTCAACTTTCAACCCCCCCGGAGCAATGGCTCCGTCCTTGACGGTTTTTAGGGATTTAGTTGCAAGGGATATTGATGCTTTGCCCCCTAGACATTTTAAGACTAATCCCACATTCGCTAGAGGTCTCAAGAGCCTCAAGGAAAGGGATGACATTGTTGTGCGACCCGCCAACAAAGGCGGGGGAATTGTCATTTTGGACAGTTCTGCCTACAATAGCGAGATGCTCAGATTATTATCAGATCGTGGGACTTATGAAATCTCGAGAGGTAATCCCACTATTAAGTATAAAAAAGAACTACGCGCTCTAGTGGAGGCTGGTTTTGAGAGTAAGCTCCTTACGAAAAAAGAGAGAGAGATTTCTTGGTCCCTTTGGCTCCAAGAACCCCAGTTATGTACCATTTGCCAAAGGTACATAAAAATGCTGTCAACCCACCCGGGCGGCCTATTGTCAGCGGGATTGATTCCGTGACCTCCCGGGTGGGTAAATATATTGACAAATTTCTTCAGCCCCTGGTGGTTAAAACCCCCTCCTTTTTGCGTGATTCCATGCAAGTGGTGAATGAATTGAGGAACATCAGCTGGAAGGAGACTTGCATCTTGGCTACCGCTGACGTCTCCTCATTATATACTATTATTTCCCACGAACATGGAATGGAGGCGGTTGGTCATTATTTGAGACAGAATGTGCCTCTGGGGTTTCAGAGGGAGTTCCTAATGTCACTCCTCGACTTTGCAATGAGTCTGAACTATTTCTGGTTCGACAATACCTACTATCGTCAGAGTCGGGGAGTGGCTATGGGGGCTAAGTTTGCGCCAAGTATGGCCAGTTTATTTATGGCCAAGTGGGAGGAGGATGTCATCGACGTGGTTCCCCACCCGGAGTTAGTTCTCTGGAGGCGGTACATCAATGACCTCCTCCTCCTATGGGATGGTGATTTTGCGTCCCTTGAAACATTCATGACGAGATTAAACACGAATGATAGGGGGATCGTGTTGACCTTCGAGTGGAGCAAGAGTGCTATCCACTTTTTGGATCTAAATATCAAAATCATTGAGGGTCAGATCATGACCTCCACCTACTTCAAGGAGACTGACAGGAACGGATTTATTGACAATACCAGCTGTCATCATCCAGCCTGGCTTAAGTCCGTTCCTGTCAGTCAATTCCTGAGGCTCAGGCGCAACTGCTCCAAAAAGGAGGACTTTGTTATAGAAGCGGCCTCCTTAAAGAAAACATTTTTGGAGAAGGGTTATGCCGAGAAAGATCTTGATTCTGCCATATTGAGGGCGGATCAAAAAGATAGGGAAGAGTTGCTCCAACCTAGAGTCAGACAGACAGATGATTCTTTTTCACATGCTTTCTTTTCATCATTCTCCACGCAGCATTTCTCCATTAAACAGATTTTGAAAAAACATTGGCCAGTACTAAAGAATGATGGGGTTCTGGGTCCAGTCTTGCCGGAAACACCCCAGGTGGTTTTTAGAGGTGTACCTCCCTTGAGGCTACAAATAGCCCCTAATGTTGTTAACCCCCCCAAAAGGGTATCTTTTTTTCAAAACAAAGTGGGGTTTTTTCCTTGCAGGCGTTGTAGCGTTTGTAAGGTTAACACGGGAGGCAAGAAAAAGTGTGAGCAGTTTGAAGCCAGGTTTACGAGGGAGGTACATAAAATTAACACCTTTATTACCTGTGCGTCCACACACGTGGTGTATCTTATCAGGTGCCCGTGTGGTCTGGAATACATTGGGCGGACCACTAGGATGCTTAAGGTCCGCCTGAATGAGCACATCACCAACATCTTACATAGTTACATAGTTACATAGTAGGTGAGGTTGAATAAAGACAATAGTCCATCCAGTTCAACCTGTGTAGGTGTGTGTGACTGTAATCATCTAACATAGCCCTCAATCTCCTGATCCTTGAGATGTAAGTCTAAGAGTCTTTTGAAAGTCACCATACTACCCGCAGAAACCACCTCTTGTGGTAGACAATTCCACAATCTTGTAGCCCTAACAGTAAAGAACCCCCCACGTTGCCTGAGGTTAAAACGCTTCTCCTCTAATCGCATTGTATGTCCTCGAGTCCTCATGCAATTCCTTCGAATGAACAGCTTTTCTTCTAAGCTAAGATCCCCATTAAGATATTTATAAATTGCTATCATGTCCCCTCTCAGACGTCTTTTCTCCAGGGAAAATAAATCGAGCGATTGCAGCCGCTCTTCATAGGTAAGGTCCTCCAACCCCCTAATCAGTTTAGTTGCCCTTCTCTGGACTTTCTCCAGCTCCAACACATCCCTCCTGAGGACTGGCGACCAGAACTGGACAGAATACTCCAGATGCGGTCGGACCAGAGTTTTATAAAGTGGAAGGATTATAGTCTTATCTCTGGAATACATCCCTTTCTTTATGCATGCTAATATTCTGTTGGCTTTGGAAGCTGCCGCTTGGCATTGCATGCTGTTGCCTAATCTATCATCAACTAAGACTCCCAGATCTTTCTCCATTTTTGATTCCCCCAAGGGTTCCCCTCCTAACGTGTATTGTGTTTTTATGTTTTTGGTCCCCAAGTGCAAAACCTTACACTTCTCCACATTAAACCTCATTTGCCATGTCGTTGCCCACTCCGTAATTTTGTCCAGGTCATTCTGTAGGATATCTGCTTCATGCTGTGCAGTTATTGCCCTGGCCAATTTTGTGTCATCTGCAAAAACTGATAAACTACTGATCCCTTCCTCAATGCTGTTTATGAATAAATTGAACAAGGTTGGTCCCAGGACTGAGCCCTGGGGCACCCCGCTTACTACCTCAGACCAGTCTGAGTATGCGCTGTTTATTACTACCCTTTGGACACGGCCTTTTAGCCAATTCCGTATCCAAGAGCAAACCCTGCTGTCGATACCTGCAGACCTTATTTTATAAATTAAGCGCTTGTGGGGAACTGTATCAAACGCCTTAGCGAAATCCAAGTACACCACATCCACTGGTCTCCCCCTATCTAGCTCACAGCTCACTTCCTCGTAGAATGCTAAGAGATTAGTTTGACAAGATCGCCCATTTGTAAACCCGTGCTGGTTACTACTGATGATGTTGTCTTTAGCATACTCTACGATATAGTCCCTTATCATCCCCTCCAAAAGTTTACATATTATTGATGTCAGACTGACAGGCCTATAATTTCCCGGGATATGTCTCTGGCCCTTTTTGAATATCGGAATCACGTTAGCCTTCCTCCAATCCCCTGGTACATCTCCTGTCCTAATACTGTCAGCAAAGATCAGGAACAGTGGTCTAGATATAACCATACTGAGTTCCTTGAGCACTCTCGGATGTACGCCATCCGGGCCTGGTGATTTGTTTGTGTTAAGTTTATCCAGTCTTTCCCTGATTTCCCCCTCTGTTAGCCATAGTGGCAAGTCCTGTGTATTACTACTAACCATACAGTCATGGTCAGTGTACCCTTCCTTTTCCTGCGTAAAGACTGACGAGAAAAAAGAATTCAGCACGGTTGCTTTTTCAGTGTCCTCTGTAACCATCCTCCCATCATCGCTAATTATGTGTGCAATATGCTCTGCCCTAGTTTTTTTGCTGTTGATATATTTAAAGAATTTCTTTGGGTTTTTTTTACTATCCTCCGCTATTTGTCTCTCAAAGTTGATTTTAGCCATCTTGATTTCGTGTTTACACTTCTTATTTTCCTCCTTGTATTGCTGGAAGGCCGATACGGTGCCCTCTGATTTATATTTCTTGAAGGCCAATTTTTTTCCCCTAATAAGTTTTTTAACGCTACGGTTTAGCCAGCCAGGTTTGGCTTTGTCTCTTCTAAATTTATTCCCCATAGGAATGCACTGCAAGATGCCTTTGCTTAATATTGTTCTAAAGCATTCCCATTTTTCCTCTGTGGTCAGTGATCCCAGGGTTTGGTCCCAGTTTACCCTTTCCATCAATGAGTACAATTTTGGAAAGTCTGCCCTTCTGAAGTTTAGGGTTCTTATGTTCCCCACTTGCCTTTTTATATTATTTATACTAAATGTGATCATCCTGTGATCGCTAGAGCCCAGGTTGTCCTGGACTCCTACCTCCGAGATTATGTCTGGGTCATTAGTGATCAATAGATCCAGGATAGCATTCTCTCTAGTAGGGGAATCCACCAACTGCGACATGTAGTTATCCTGTAAGGTTTCCGTGAATAGCCGGGCCTTATGCGAGTGTGCAGTCCCCTCTTCCCAGTCAATGTCGGGATAATTGAAGTCCCCCAATATGATGACTGATCCTAGTTTTGCCGCTTTACCTATTAGTGCTAAAAATTCCAGCTCTACCTCCTCCCCTTGGTTAGGTGGCCTATAGCAAACCCCCACAACTACTTTTCCCTTATCTTCTTCCCTATCGAGTTCAACCCACACAGATTCTAAATCCAAGCTCATCCCATCCGTAATGTCACTCCTTTCTAGCACCTTTATATTGTTCTTGACATAGAGACATACCCCTCCCCCTCTTTTACCAACCCTGTCCTTCTGGTACACCGAATACCCTTGGATATTGGCCAGCCAGTCATGTGAGGGGTCGAACCAAGTCTCCGTTATTCCCACAAGGTCTATGTCCTCCTCATGTACTAACATGTCCAACTCATCCATCTTATTAGCTAGGCTCCTGGCATTAGCATATACCCCTCTTAGTTTTACGGAAGTTAAACGTGATTGGCGGTTTTGTTTATTTCTGTTTGGTCTGCTGTTCTCCCGCACAGACCCACCAATTGATGTTGTTGCCCTACTGTCGCTATTGACCCTACAACTGCCTTCAGTCCTCTGCTCCCTCCTGACTGATTCTATTTCTGAGCCCTCCCCCCCATCTCCTAGTTTAAAAGCCCCTCCAACTCGGTGGCCATCTTTCTCCCCAAAAGAGCTGTACCGTCCCCATTAAGGTGCAGCCCATCCTTACTAAAGAGCCGGTAGCCGACTGAGAAGTCAGCCCAGTTCTCCAGGAACCCAAACCCCTCCTTCCTACACCAATTCCTCAGCCACTTGTTAACTTCCCTAAGCTCCTTCTGCCTCTCCTGTGTGGCTCGAGGTACAGGCAGTATTTCAGAGAAAACCACCTTGGAGGTCCTTTTCCTCAATCTATTACCTAAGTCCCTGAAATCGTTCTTAAGGATCCTCCACCTACCTTTAACTTTGTCATTAGTGCCCACATGCACCATGACCACTGGGTCATCCCCAGCCCCGCCCAAAAATCTGTCTGCCAGATCTGCGATGTGCCGAACTCGGGCGCCCGGTAAACAACAAACTGTTCGGTTCACGCGATCTTTTTTACAGATTTCCCTCTCTGTCCTCTTGATAATTGAGTCCCCAACTACCACAACCTTCCTAACCTTTCCTGCGTTACGGCCCCCCTTCTTCCTGGAGCCGTCCCTCCCCTGGCAGCTGGGGGAGGGCGCATGCTCCAGCACTGCCACCCCTGAGTTGATATCCCCCTCAACCTGCAACTCGGCAAACATGTTAGGGTGTACCAACTCAGGACTGGCCTCCCTGACTCTCCTCCCCCTAACATTCCTAACAGTCACCCAGCTGCGTACCTCTGCTGCTTGCGTCTCCTCTATTCCTTCCTCCTCTATGCTGACCCCTGCCAGCGCCTGATGGGTAAAGTCCAAGCTCCTTTCCAGGTTGTAGATGCCACGCAGTCTTGTCACTGTGTTCTCTAGATCCACGATGTGGGCTTCCAGAGCAACAAGTCGCTCACATCTTGCACAGCAGTATTCGTCCTCGATTGTTTCATCAAGGAACGCATACATGCCGCAAGAAGTGCACTGAGTGGCATCCCCAATCCTGTCAGACATTATTACCCTCTACTCTATGGGGATAATATTAACGACCTGCTCTTCCTTACCTACACTACCTCTAACTTCCCTGGTACAAAACCTGGGGTACCCACCAGTCGCTAATACCCTCACCAGTCGCAAGGATACTCACCAGTCGCAAGGATACTCACCAGTCGCGAAGATACTCACCAGTCGCGAAGATACTCACCAGT
Source organism: Pelophylax lessonae (assembly GCF_965119305.1). NCBI lineage: Eukaryota > Metazoa > Chordata > Amphibia > Anura > Ranidae > Pelophylax > Pelophylax lessonae. Next base: position 219,705,239 of record NC_138772.1, read on the forward strand.
CGCAAAGATACTCACCAGTCGCAAAGATACTCACCAGTCGCAAGATACTCACCAGTCGCAAAGACACTCACCAGTCGCAAGGACACTCACCAGTCGCAAGGACACTCACCAGTCGCAAGGACACTCACCAGTCGCAAGGACACTCACCAGTCGCAAGGACACTCACCAGTCGCAGGGATACTCGCCTGTCGCAAGGATACTCGCCAGTCGCAGGGATACTTGCCAGTTGCAAGGACACTCACCTGTCGCAAGGACACTCACCTGTCGCAAGGACACTCACCTGTCGCAAGGACACTCACCTGTCGCAAGGACACTCACCAGTCGCAAGGATACTCACCAGACTTCCCAGGTACTCAGTTGCAGAGACAGTCACACAGCAGTCAGTCGCAGTACAGACAAACAGCTATTGATTTCTTACAGAGTACAGTCACACAGCTTTCCCCCTGTTTGCAGCTGCTGCTCTACTCACAGCTGCTGACACACACACACACACTGGGACGGATGTCTCCTCCTCCTCACTGGGCACGGACGGTGCTCCTCCTCTTCTTCCAGGCACTAAGGAAGGCGGGTTCTGACCTCCGCCGCCGCCGCCGCTCTCTGCCTCGGCTCCCGTCCTCCACCTCCGCTCAGTTGCTGGTCCCTGCACGGTGCACCCGCACCCCTTGTGCGGCTTCCCCCGCACGTGTCCCCACAGCTCCTCTTCCTTCCTCCTCTCTCCCTTGCCGCACGAACCGCACGAACCCTCACTTCCGCATCTGCAACGGGTTCCCCAAACATAGTGTTTCCCGCCACTATGACACTCGCAATAGGAATCCCGCGGGCACGCTGTTCCTAGGAATAGACAGATATGTGGGGAATTGGCGGGGAAGTAACCTCACGAGGGGTGTTTCCAGGTTGAAAACATCCTGGATTTACCGGGTTAAGGCCTATGCACCCCATGGACTTAACGCAGAGTGGGACTTGAATGCGTTTATAAATAACGCTTGACAAACCTATTCTCCCATTCAATATTCTTTTTCTTATCATGAGGCATTTTCCTGTCTCTTAATATTGATGATTATTTTTTATCTATTTATTATGAGGAGATGGTTCTCATGATGGGTTTTAATCATCTGTTTGCACCGTATTTTAAGGATTAATTCATGTATTATTCTATGTTCTATGTATTTGTCCATTTTTTGATTGTGTTTTATTATTGTACTGATGTTAGTGGCAGTGTTATGGATTGCTGACATGAGGTTGTTCTATCTAACCACTAGATGGCGCCGTCTCGACGCTGTACATGTGTGTCTATCATAGATTTACATCTATTATGGCCAAAATAAACTTTCGATTATAAGAATAATTGGTCACTGGGGATTCATATTTCCCTTTTTTTCCCGGCATATTATATTTATATATATTTATTTTGGGTGGCTTAAGGCTACTGCCGGGATTATGTATGAGCATTTCCGGTTTGTGGAGCGCATAGCCCCCGATTTCCGGTTAATGCTTCCAGCCAATCCGCCTTGTCTTGTCCCTACATATACTGCGTCCCTCCGCCATGTGGCCACGCCCCTGACGACATTCCGTGTGACGAAACATACGTCGGGCGTTCCCATTGGCGGAGGCGGGCGCATGTGCAGTGGACGACGACGGCGGCCATCTTTATGGTTGGAAACATCCCGAGATGCACGCTTCTAAACGCTGCTGTTACTCTGCAAAAATGTGAGTGCAAAAATGTGAGTGCAATATGTATTGAGTTGATCAATAAATTCCTTTTAACAAGCATACTGCACCATGAGAGGTTTCTCTTATATTTTTGAGCTATATGCGAGAGGACTCCTGTGTTTGTGACTTAAGTGTGCCCAGGACATCCATCAGGATCGATCCTATGTCTTTGAGGTCCATACCATTTGATTGCTCAGTATATGGTGATATCTGGTAAGGGTATTTATAATACCTATCTTGGTGGTGGTCTGTGTCACGTGGCCTTTGAAGGAAGGAAGGATTGCTCACACAATTTTCCAATTTTGCACGTGGTTCTCCAACACTTGGATTGATCTTAAAGACTGTTCCTTTTTAAATTTAAGGACTTTTTAACCTAAGTTTAAGCGCTACAAATATATGTGTGTTTATGTTTTCATGACTTTTCAGGGTCATTTTCTGTGTAGCTGCTTTCTGTATTTATTTACCTGAATATTGTGAATTATTCATATTGCGAATTATTGAGTGTTAGTTTATTTTTAGCTAAGTTGTGCATAGCGCAGCTGTTTTATATTATAATAAATATATATATATATATACACACATTGACGGTGTCAGTAGAGCAGTGAACAGTGTCAGTAAGGCAGAGATTCATGTATTTTTTCTTTTTTACACTTTTTTTTTTTTTAATAATTTTTACACATTTTTTGAGGCCCATTAGGGGACTTTGGTAAAATATCAGGGGTTTAAGCAGGGGGAATCTGTGCCACCCAGAGTGATTAGGGTGTGCCCAGGCACACCCTGTGCGCACACCTATGCCCTGAATGGTCGCCGTCCAATCATGAGAGCTGTCGAACCAAGTCTCTGTTATCCCCAAAAAAAGTCCTCCTCATACATCAGCAGCTCCAGCTCTCCCATCTTGTTTGTCAGACTTCTGGCATTGGTATACAAACCTCGTAATTTTGACCGGTTGCATACTATATCCTCTTATGATGTTGTTTTTAGGCTGCTCTTGTGATTTTTTTTCCCCATACCCACCTTGGATTTAGGTACTCTAAACACCCTACCACTAATGTCCCCTGTAGATTCCTGCTCATTTTCCATTGACAATGTATGGGCAGCCATTTTCTGTTCCCCATAGGAATGCATGGGGCGGCCATTTTCTTGTAGTCCAGATCACTTTACAGGCAGCAGGCATGGCACATTTGATATAGCAATGACCCAGGCTTTTTTTTCTACTTCTGGTGTCAGATCGTTTTTACTTTTTCACAGAACATTCCAGCAAGCATCCTAAGCGGTTGGGTAATGTTTTAGGGGTGCCCTGTAGGTTTTCCTTACTATCAGATTGTAATGGATTGGGATTTGTGATGTGGTGGTGGGACATTATTTTTTGATCTCTTTAAATTGACACTGCATTATTTTAAATCAGTGAAAAATGGAGTCCCAGGGCAATGCTTCACCTACAGACCCCCCTCGGTGTGGCTGCGGGACCCTCTGGGCCGCAGTCTGTTTTTATAGCAGTCTTGGAAAGCCTGGTGTAAAAGGTAGATTTTGTGTTCAAAAGTATTGATAGCCGCAAACGCCCACTGCCTTCACCTCCATTGGTGGTGTCCTCCGATTCGGAGGCAGATATGGCTCGCCACCGACGCTACTTATCCGGATGGATCAGTGTCCTCGCATACTGATGAAGAGGACCTGCCCTCTTTAGCCACCACGCGGGAGCGCGCATTGGTGGAAGCACTCATAGTTTCCGTGCGAGAAACTTTTAAAATGGCAGATGAATCTACAGCGCCAGGTACGCAGGTGTCTTTTGGCTCCTGCAAAGCCCAGAAGTAAGGCAAGGGTTTCCTTGTCTGGAGCTTTTTGACAATATTAATGAACAATGGCGCATCAAGCACATGCTAGTGGTGCCCAAGCGCTTTAATTGACTCTGCGGAGGCGGTTTCTGCTCAATGGACCGTGCCGCCAAAGGTGGATCACCCAGTTTCCAGAATAAAAAAGTCTACTGTGGTTCTGGTGGAGGAGTCTCCGGCCTTTACAGACCCCGTGGATAGACGGATGGAGTCTCTGTCCCGCTATCTACACGTGTTAGCAGGTTCCATATTGACACCAATCTTTGTGATCTTTCTGGTGTCACTGAATGGGTGAAGTTACCTAAGGGGAACTTAGAATCTCAAAAGCCCCACCTGGCGCTGATTGAACTCCTGGTCAAGATGGCTCAAGCCCTTGTGTTCATGTGTAATGCGTCCTTGGATGTGGCCCCCCCTAGTGGTCAGGGTGTCTGCAGTGGGGATTGCCATTAGACGCATGGTGTGGTTAAAAAGCTGGTCGGCGGACCAGGCTTCCAAGAAGGCCTTGACTGATCTTCCCTTTATGGGAGAGAGGTTGTTTGGATCCTCTGGGTGAACTGATAAAAGGTCTTACGGGTGGGAAGAGTACTTAATCAACTCAATCCTCTAAGGGCAAGACCCTTTCTTAGAGGGTCCTTCCTTCACTGCTCATAAGTGGCTTTTTCGTACCTCCTCGTCGCAAGAAAAAGGAAAAACGTTCAGGTCTTCTTGGGGTTCCAAGAAGCCATGGTCAGGTGAATCAAAGACCGGCCAGTCCAGTTCTGCACACAAATCCTAGTCTGCATGAAGGGGCACTCTCACCCGCTTCTGGGGATGGGGGGGGACGTCTTCGCTTCTTTCCAGAAACCATGGACTTCCTTGATTCAGGACAAATGGGTTCATGAACTGATCCGATCAGGGTACAAGATCAAATTCCGGTCTCGACCCTCGGACAGGTTCTTCTCATCCAATCTTCATCTATCTTCAGACCAGTTAAGGGATCTATGATAGGTGGAACAAGATCTGCTTGCACAAAGGGTGATTGTGCGTGTTCCTTCTCAGGAATGCTTTTTAAGGGTTTTATTCAAACCTGTTTACTGTGCCCAGAAAAGAGGGCAAGGTGCGTCCAATCCTGGATCTCAAGGCTCTGAACCGCTTCATGCGAGTACAAAAGTTTTGGATGGAGTCCATCAACATGGTAGTGGCGTCCCTACACCAGGGAGACTTCTTGGCCTGCATAGATATCAAGGACGCATATCTACACATCCCTATCTACGCTGGGCATCAGCGGCTCTTTGCTTTGCCATAGCAGAGGAATAATAGCAATTTGTGGCGTTACCCTTTTGGTCTCTCCTCTGCCCCCAGGGTTTTTACCAAGTTACTGGCCCCTGTGTTGGCATTGCTGCACCAAAGGGGGATTGTAGAACTGGGGTATCTGTACGATATTTTGAGAGCGAACTCTCATTCAGCCCTGTTGGGCGATCTGTCGTTCACTGTCAGAACCCTGCAAGAGTTCGGGTGGAATATTAATTTCAAGAAATCCACCCTAATACCTTCATTGAGACTGGATTATCTGGGCCGGACTCTGGATTCCGCTTTGGCAAGGGTCTTTCTTCCCCTGGACAAGCTGCAAAAGATGCAGGGGGCGATTCGGTCGCTGTTGGTAAAAATCGGTTCTCTTTGCGGATTTGCATGCAGGCCTTGGGTCTGATGGTAGTATCCTTGGAGGCGGTTCCATTTGCTAAGTGTCACACTAGACCTTTACAAAGGGAGATTCTTGTCAAATGAAACAAGGATCCAAAGTCCTTGGACAACCTGAATCGGCTGAGCCACAACACAGTCTGCTCAGTTGTGGTGGCTTCAGTCGCCAGCACTATGCCAGGGCAAGTCCTTCCTGTTGTTTTGGATGGTGGTTACCACGGATGCCATCCTGTCAGGCTAGGTCGGGGTCCTGGGAAATCTCTGTGCCTAGGGAACCTAGACAATGGTAGTCAAAACCTATCGATCAATGTTTTGGAGCTCAGAGCAATAAACCTTTGTCTGAGCCAATGGACGACTCTCTTCTGCGAGATTGTCCGGTTTGGATTCAATCGGCCGATGCCATGGCTGTGGCTTTTTTTTCAATCATCAGGGGGCGTCAAGAATGTCTTGGCAGCCAGGTAAGTGAGATTCTGGCTTGGGCGGAAAAGTTTGTTCTAGCCCTCTCTGCTGTATACATCCCAGGTGTGGAGAACTGGCAAGCGGATTATCTGAGTCGTCAGGTGTTGGATCAAGGGGAATGGTCCCTACACCCAGAGGTGTTTCATCTCCTGTGTGTCCGGTGGGGGACTCTCGAGGTCGATCTGTTTGCTTCTCATGTCAACAGGAAGGTTCAGGGGTTTGTAGCCGGGTATGGGGATTCCCTGGCCGAAGCCAAAGACGCACTGGTGGCTCGTTGGGGTCGGTATCAGCCGATTTCTGCCTTTCCTCCGCTGAAACTCTTGCCAAGGATTCTACATAGGATAGAGGGGGAAGGGATTCCGGTCGTTTTGGTGGCCCCAGACTGGTCTCGCTGGTCTTGGTATGCAGACCTGATGTGGTTGGTCGCCGATGCTCCTTGGAGACTTCCTCTCAGGGAGGATCTGCTTTCTCAAGGGTCGATCTTCCATCCTGCTTTAACTGCTTGGCTGTTAAAAGCCAGGTGTTGAGAGAGCGAGAGAGAGAGGTCTTTCTGACTCGGTAATTCCTGCACTATTAAAGGCCAGGAAGTCTACTTCCAGGAAGAGCTAGTATCATATGTGGAAATTGTACATTTCATGGTGTGAATCATTGAAGGTGCACCCTTCTCTTGTTTTCAGTAGCAAGGGTTTTGGCCTTTCTGCAAAAATGGGTTGAACAGCGGTTGGCTTTGGGCACTATCAAAGGCCAAGTGTCGGCTTTGGCTATATATTTCCAATGCCCGCTAGCTGCGGATACCTCGCTTCACACTTTTATTCAGGGAGTGCGCCATATGGCTTCCCTGAGACTATCCCTGCTACCTCTGTGGGACCTGAATTTGGTATTCGGTTCTTCAAAAGTCTCCTTTAAAGAACATTTGGGATATTTCTCTTTCATTGTCCCAGAAGGTTGCCTTGTTGGTGGCTATCACTTCTGCCCACAGAGTGTCTGAATTCACGGCGTTGTCCTGCCGCTCACCTTATTTGGTGGTACACAATGATTAAGGTGGTACTCCGACCTAATAAGTCTTTTCTTCCTAAGGTGGTTTCTGATTTCCATTTAAATGAAGACATTATGCTACCTTCACTTTGTCCCAAGCTTAAGAACCACAAGGAAATTGCCTTGTATTCTTTGGATGGATTTTGGGCGATCAGGGTTTACTTGGCGGCCACTGAGTCTTTCAGAAAATCAGATGCTCTTTTTGTCCTTACCGAGGGACCTTTTAAAGGATTGGCTGTCTGCTGCGACCATATCCGGATGCATCAGGCAGATGGTTGTTTAGGCTTATTCACTGAAAGGTCAGGTTCCTCCTTTCCCTGTGAAGCCACATTCTACTAGGACGCGGAGTGCCTCTTGGGCTTTTCGCCATCGGGCATCAGTGATGCAAGTTTGCAAGGCGGCAACTTCTACAAAGTAGGTGTGTTGGCATGCCTCTTTTGGCCACAAGGTTTTGCAGGCTGCTTTTTAAAAGGTAACCTTTTTCTCTTGAGGTTGTAGGTTTTCTAGGTGAGCTCAAGTTGTTCCTGGTTGAGCTCCATGTTACCTGGTCGGCTAATTTTAGCCTTTGGGGAATTACGTTCTTTGCGTTTTTTTCCCACCCCTCTTGCATATACTGCTTTGGGATGTCCCAATGGTCTAGAAGATATGGAGCTGCATCTGCCAGTGAACGATAGAGAACTGGATTTTTGTACTTGCTGTAAAATCCTTTTCTCTGAAGTTCATTGACAGACTCAGCACCCGCCCCTCTACTTGTGAGTGAAATGGATTTTTTTTGTCTTCAAAACACTGCTTGCAATTAAATGAAGGGCTTATAGTGGGTCCTCTAACTGATGGGAGAAGCATAACCCAATGGCCTAAGAAGATATGGAGCTGCGTCCTGTCAATGAACTTCAGAGAAGGATTTTACAGGAAGTAAAAAACCTATTTTTTGCTTTACATTACGAGGATGTATAAAGACATCCCCTTTCCTCATTTGTCCATATTGCATACAGCTAATACAATTTATAAATATGTGTGTGTGTAGAATACTGCTCAAAAACATTAAAAGGAACACATTGAAAACATCAGATCTCAATGGGGAAAAATATCCTGCTGGCTATCTATATGGCTATGGGCTGGGTAATGTTAGGAATGAAAGGGGATGGCACATTGTTTGAAGGAAATGGAAAATTATCAACCTACAGAGGGCTGAATTCAAAGACGCCTTGAAAATCAAAATGAAAATATGATACAGCAGGCTAGTCCATATTGCTGAAATGTAATTGTAGGAACTCAAAATGGTACTCAGTAGATTTTATGGCCCCCCACGTGCTTGTATGCATGCCTGACAATATTCATCCCAGTTCTGGACCAGGACATCACTGAGCTGAACAGACTGAGGAACAAACTGGCGGCGTCGGATGGACCGAAACATAATGTCCTAGTGGTGTTCTAATGGATTTTGGCCAGGCAAATGTGGGGGCCATTCAATGGTATCAATTCCTTCATCCTCCAGGAACTGGCTGCATACTATTACCACATGAGATGGGGCATTATCAAGCACCAGGAAAAACCCAGGACCCACTGCACCAGTATAGAGTCGGACAAAGGGTCCAAGGATTTCATCCTGATACCTAATGGCAGACGGGATGCCA